>NC_061512.1:37118172-37407347 GCF_022539505.1 Lolium rigidum
CTCAAATGAGCATGTCCATGAATTATAGCACGATAAAATCTCATCGGGAGCACCGGCACTTGCCTAAGGCAAGGATCATCACGAGCATGATCAAGTCGGGGGCAAGCAATGGCATATACGGGAGAGGCACGGTACACCGAGCAACGGCGGGGAGCCACTAAATTACACGAGCACCATCGAGCATGATCATGAGCAAGAGCTCATGAGTTGCAACGACTAGTAATGGAGAAAGAACAGACGGCGACACGGCCACATAGGCACGGTAGCATAGCAACACAAGCACGGCAGCGACGTATAGTCACGGCAAGCATCTCAACATGGAGATGCGGAGCGTGCGGCTGAGCAAGACGAAGAGGATGAGGAGAGAGGTGAGCAGAGCAGAGAGGGAGAGAAGGAGGCTATGGTTACTCACCGGTGAAGCGAAGCGCAGGGCACGGCCATGGCGGCCACGGCGGCACACGCCGAGGGCGCAGCAGCGCCGAGCCGAGGCCAATCCATGGCGGCGTCACGGCACCAGCACCACCACGGTCAGGCACGGCGGCGCCACAGCATCTGGAGCGTCGGTGGCGACGAGATCGCCACGGCACTCCACTCCAGGCGACCAGAGACGAAGGGGGGCAAGACGAGCAGGCGGCGCTTCACAAATCGCCGCGGTGGATCTGGAGCGCCGTTGCACGGCGGTTCAGATGCGCCATATCTCGCCGGCGGCGACGGCCGGTGATGGCCGGAACAATTCGGAGAAGACGGCGGCGACGCGGGGATCGCCAGAGCCCGTGAGGGCTAGGGTTCATGCGCGAGTGGGGGAGAAGGGGTCGGTGCGACCGACCGAGCCACGAGTGGCTCGGGTTAGGGTTAACCCGCTGGGCCACCCTGACAGGTGGGCCCAGGGGCAAATATGACTTTTCATAATTACATTAAATACAGAAACTTTGAAATTTTATAAAAAATGATTGATAGCTTTAAAAAAATAAATAAAAATATGAAAATAGATCAGCATAAAATTCTCTATCATAATAAAATACAAAAGAGAATTTTTGAAGAGAATTAAGAATAAGTCTTCATTTGATGATTTAAATAATCATTTAAATCACACATACAATTTTCAATAATAAAAATAAGTCCATTAATGCATTTGGACTTCAAAAACACCTTGACAACATTTCAAGGTTGTATTTACACTAAATATAGTATCCGCAAATTATTCTTAGTAATAACCTCTTACATGAAATAATAACGACATCGGAAGGGGGGAAACAAACCCTAAAACTGGAACCATGCATAATTGCTTCTTTAACCATTGCCCTTATCGGACAATGATGCTATTCCTCATACCCAGCTATTCGTTACTTCGCCTATTTCATTACCAAGTGCGTTCTAGCAAGAAAGAATGGAGGTAAAATAACTATCCCGGATCTAGCCTTTCTAGCTGCTGCATTACAAGGTAATAGGACTTATAACTTTGGAGCTTTGATAGCCAACAGACTTGCCACTAACCGTGAGAAGGGAGGAATTTGTGGGGGTCTCATCGCCTCTCGTTTATTAGCTATGCATAATGTGAGACCTCACAGTCTTGATATTCCGCTCCCTATGGAGAAACTTGACATAGTTTCCATTATTAAGCATGAATTTCTTTCTAATTCGTCTAATTTAGGGAACCTGTCTTATAGAATAACATTTTACAAGAAATCTTGGACAAGGACTAAGAAAGTTGAAAAATTAGTAGGATTGCCTGCACCTTCTCGTTTAACTTTGATTCCAGGGAGGATTGGTCAGTCACGGAAAGTGCGGTTAACGCATACATCGAGGGAGGAAGCCATCGTGCACGAGACAACACGAATGAGGTCGAGGAACACCTCGACTCGTCATCCGATGCAGCAAGCTCTTCGCATCCACAAGCTGGGTATGAGGAACCCCCACGCTTTTCTTCTGCATCGGTACCTTATTATGACTACTCCACGTATGATCCACCGGCGTGGAACCTAGGCCCTCGATGGGGTTGAACTCCACTTAGGCCAAAAGCCTAAGCTTGGGGGGGAGGTATACCGGCATCACTCATTCTTTGCATATTATGATTGCTGGATACTTGTATATACTTGTTTAGTCCCTTTGAGTGGTTTTCTAATGAGAGGAAGATGATATTTGGGGAAGTGCTGCCTGAAAACAGATTCTGGGCTGTTACCGTAAAAATTCGTGCGCACAGCCAGAACGTTATTTTGCGAAGCCAATTTTTTTGCATGTTCCCCAGGTTGTTATCTAACTTTCATTGGTTGAACACTTTTTGAACTGAGCAACGTAAGATTTTTGTAAAAATCGATTTCTGTACTGCTGTCAGGTTTTGGCAGATTTCTGCCATCTCGCTCTTCTGTGTTTCTTTTAGTTTGCTATTTCTTGTTTCCACATTGTTTCTTTCTCAAAACACAAAAAGACCAAAAATATTTCTGTTGTTTCTCTTCATCATTTGTTTATCTTGGTTTCTTGCATTTGTTTCGCTTTATTTGCTATTGCTAGTTTGCTATAAGAAAACCCAAAAAGATTTTGCTTTGTTTGCTTGTTTCCTTTTGTTCTTGTTCTCAAATTCGAAAACACCAAAAATATTTGCTGTTCTTCTTTGGTTTGTAAAGTTCATTATGAGTTCAATGGTCTTCGGTGGCTGGAGCGTGGTTTTCATTTCATATTATCCAAGCTACACAAGTGAAAAGGCAATAATGACGATCTACGACAATCCGATTGTGGTGAGAGGCTGGTATGAACTCTATTTGTTTTCATTTTTGTACATATACTCATCCATGTGAGCATGCTTAGTTGGTTCATGTGAGGTATATGTTATTTAAGAAAGTCTAGTAGTTCATGATCTCTCATGATTAGCTCCAATTTATTAATATGAGTAGCATGTCATGGATGTTTGCTTGCATTGTTTTATTCATAAGTAAGTATGGCATTGTGGTATCCTCCTCTGAATAATTCATTTATATCGACTTGGCACATGCTCACGCATGCATATGACTGAACAAGAGTCAATTAAGCCTCAATGATTTACATTGCTTCAGAGTTCTTGTATCACTTTTATGCCTCGGTTAATTTATTTTGCCGCAAGCATGATTATGACGATTCTTGCTCTCTTGATTTGTCGCTCCCTAGTCTTTTTGCTAGCCTTCACTTGTACTGAGCGGGAACGCTGCTCGTGCCTCCAAACACATGAAAACCAAGTTATTCCAGAGTGTCCACCATAAATACCTATGCATGGCATTTCAAACCATTCCAAGTAAATTCTCACGCGCTACCTTTAAAACCTTCAAAATGCTTCTCAATTTGTGTTAATGTTTCATAGCTCATGAGGAAGTATGTGGTGTTTAGCTTTCAACCTTGTCATTTACTTTTGACGGACTCTCATATGGAATAGTGGCACATCCGCTTATCCAATAATTTTGCAAAAAGAGCCGGCAATGGGATTCCCGAGTCCCGAATTAATTAACTTAAATAGACACTCCTCCATGGTTTGTGATTGTTGGACGGCACCCGAAGGATTCGGTTAGCCATGGCTTGTGTAAGCAAAGGTTGGGGGGAGTGTCATCATCATAATAAAACTAAACTAAAAAGGCACTCCTTCATGGAATGTGACCGTTAGCGAGCACCCGAGGATTCGGTTAGCCATGGTTTGTGTAAGAAAGGTTGGAAGGAGTGCCACATAAAAATGCAAATAATTCATGGGAGCCGCTCTTGACAGTCCGGTTGGCGAGGTAGTTGGTGTACCCATTACCATTCGTTGACAACAACAAACACCTCTCAAAATAATTTTACTCTCGCTTTACAAATGAAAAGCTCTAGCGCATGTTAATCCCCTGCTTCCCTCTGCGAAGGGTCAATCTTTTACTTTTATGTTGTGTCTCCATTATTTCTTTGAGCACTTTCTTGAGAGCACAACTCGTCATTCTTAGTATAATATGCTTGTCTCAAAATATGATTGATTGTGGTATAACTTTGATGCTTTTATCTTCGACAATCACTACTTCTAGTCTTTCTATGAACTCCAGAGGTGCCCGGGCATTTATGTTTTGCCGATCAAATACAAGCAAGCGAGATACCACTTTATCATACTCTCTTATGAACATTGCAATCCTGCTTATATACATGATTCATGATGCTTATTATTAATTGTTGGTACCTCTTCATGATTGACATAGTCTGTTAGATGATCTTATTTGCATGTACCTTATTATGAACTGCTCAAGTATTAGCCATATCATGAGAATATATACATCATATGAGCAAATGTGTTCGTGAAAGTTCTTTTATCGCTCGGTTGTTAACTGAATTGCTTGAGGACAAGCAATAAGCTAAGCTTGGGGGGAGTTGATACGTCCAAAACGTATCTACTTTCCCGAACACTTTTGCTATTGTTTTGCCTCTAATTTGTGTATTTTGGATGCAACTAACACGGACTAACGCTGTTTTCGGCAGAACCGTTCCGGTGTCTCGTTTTTGTGCAGTAAATCCAACTTTCGGGAAAAACCTCGGGATTTTGACGAAAGGGCCTATTTTCCCGAATACTGCCGGAGCCGGAAGGACAATTGAAGTGGAGGCCCGAGGGCCCCACACCATATGGCGGCGCGGCCCAGGGGGGCCCGCGCGGCCATGTGGTGTGGCCCCCTCGGCTGGCCTCCGACGCCCCCCTTCGGACTACTTATTCGCCTCGACCTAAAAACGCACAGAGAGAAGTCGAAGTCGCCAGAAACCCTCCAGAACGCCGCCACATCGCGAAACTCCGTCGCGGGAGCCGAAGTCTCCGTTCTGGCACTCCGCCGGGACGGGGAATTGGAGGAGATCATCACCGCCATCACCGCCAACGCCTCTCCATCAACCAGCAATGTTTCCCCCATCCATGTGTGAGTAATTCCCCCGCTGTAGGCCGAAGGGGATGGTAGGGATTGGATGAGATTGGTCATGTAATAGCATAAGATTGTTAGGGCATAGTGCCTAGTGTCCGTAGATGGTACTTTTATGATATTGTTGCAACTTGTTATGCTTAATGCTTGTCACTAGGGCCCGAGTGCCATGATCTCAGATCTGAACATGTTATTATTTCATCATGATATTCGTTGTTTATGATCTTACCCGCAAGTTGTATACACATGTCGCTGTCCGGAACCAATGGCCCCGAAGTGACGAAATCGGGACAACCGGAGGGAATGGCGAGTGACGTGAGGATCACATGTGTTCACGGAGTGTTAATGCTTTGCTCCGGTACTCTATTAAAAGGAGTACCTTAATATCCGAGTAGTTTCCCTTGAGGCCCGGCTGCCACCGGCTGGTAGGACAAAAGATGTTGTGCAAGTTTCTCATTGCGAGCACGTACGACTATAATTGGAACACATGCCTATTGATTGATTAGTACTTGGATACCGTTTTATTATTATCCGCAAATGCCCTGCTATGATTGTTACATGAGTTTCTCTCATCCATGCAACGCCCGTCATCCGTCCCCGTGCCTACGGTATTTTAATCCTGCTGTTTACTATAATCACCACTCGCTGTCTTTGTTACTCGCTGTCTGTTATTTTACTACTGCTACTACTATAAAACTGTTACTACTGATAAACTCCTGCGAGCAAGTCTGTTTCCAGGTGCAGCTGAATTGACAACTCCGCTGTTAAGGCTTTCAAGTATTCTTTGTCTCCCCTTGTGTCGAATCAATAAATTGGGTAATACTTCCCTCGAAGACTGTTGCGATCCCCTATACTTGTGGGTCATCACACATCACCGTCAAACTTAAGGTAATATTCTCAACAACTACATGTGTACTTGATATCGTATAGGGGTTCTGGTCGGATTGAAAAAGGATAGATTCTCAAGTAATATTCATCTGAAGTAGCACAAAGACTTAGTTGTACCATGAATTTAATGTTTGAGAAACAAAGAGCCAATCCTCATTAGTATAACATCATCTGACTCTAGGCTAACTATACCCATGGCAATAATTCATCGCTTGCACGGACATGATTAGGTTGTGCAGCTCCGCGAATAAATTGGAATAGTCTAAGTACAATGCAGGTTTTGTCATTGCTATTGATGCAAACATGCATGTCACCATTCAGCGTATGTCGCGTCGCTTCAACAGCTCTAGGCAAGATCATGCACTATCCACACCGGCAGATCCGCCAATGAACTCAAGAAAATGGGACACTATGACGAGATGACCAATCTGCAGCACGAAGGTGTTGGGAGTCCACACCATCTCATGAGCTTATGGCGAGTGCGGTTGATCGAAACATCTACGGCGCCCGGTGCATGTGCCAGCAAGAAGCGTATAATTAGTTTGTAGTGTACCCATGCAAGTATCAATATCTAAACGATGAATCAGCTATTTCCATTGCAACATATCAGCCATTTCCTACAGATAGGAATAAGCATGGTTGGTCTGGCGGCAAACAATCGGTGACTTACTTGGATTTATGGATGACCGATGATGATATATATGTGTGTCTTTGAACTGTTGTCCAATATTACATAACACACTTGGAAGTTAGGGATAGATGTAGCACGTAGATAGGGATGACCAATATGTAGCAGACATTTGATTGAAGAGTTAAGACGTGATAATCTGTTGCATGCAAAATCCTTTGGTGACATCGATTATTCCTGTGGCAATGTAGACAAAAGATTTATGATACAGTATGTTCCTATCTTATTAATTGGACAATAGAAATAGTTGAGCAAATAAAATGGCCATGCAAGAGAACTATACACACGTTGGCAAAAATACAAAAATGTTTCTCAATTATTATTATGAAAAATATAACTAAAAAAATGAGCATGTGTGCAAAGCATCGCGAGGAATGACACGGCACAAACTGAAAAAAAAAACCACTGGTGCAAATGAAGTAGCAGGAAACAAGAACACAAGCTATAAAGCAATCAATGAACATTTAATTTTAGTTCTTAATAATAAAAGAATTTCATAATTTTTGCATAGAAGTTTGGCACCATGGATGAGGTGAAGTCGAAGAAATAAAGCTAGATAGTTGCAAAAAATCTGATGAAAATATTTTATTGTTCAGAGAAGGCATGGGCGATAATGCCTTTTAATTTCTTTTGTCACATACAAAATTACTTACCCGCAATAACTTATAGATTCAATATATGTATTCAGGAAATGTGAAATAATATTTCTTCAAGATGAAAATATTTCTTATGTTTATTTTCGTTATTCTGATTGATACTGCGGTGATAATCAAATAAATATACATGTTTTATGGTTGCAAATAGCAGAGGGACGAAAAATGCAAATTTTGTCTACATTGCATTTTGACGAAAACATTTTACGAACAATACGTGCTTACCTAAGGATGGAACAACATAAAAATTTGTGCAGTATATTAATTAAATATGGAACAAAAATACACCACAATCTAGCGCGCAAATGCGTGGGTCAAGCTGCTAGTTCTTATAAAAACATCCGACAATTAAAAGAAACAGCTAATGAGCTTAATCTTGATGATGTTATGATATTAGATGTTTTTCAAGTTTTTACATAATTCATTGAAGCACCCAAGAAAGAAAGGCCGCATTACACTCCGACACCTTAAATCATTGAAGCACCACAAGTTGAAGCTGAAGTACCCAAAGTGGTACCCATTAAAAGGATGCCTTACAATGAGCCGTTCCCTTTCCCAATAACAGCGACAAGGCACATTAGAGCTCAACTCATTGCATAACAAAAAGAAGAAGATGTAAGAGAGGTAAGAACAGCAGAGGTAAAGTTTAATAATGAGGAACCTACTTATGAAGTTGCAAATGAAAAGAGTGAGGTAACTAAGGAAGTTATTTTAGCTATGCATGCACACTGCAACGTAGTTGAGCTCGATTCTGAACCCTCACAATTCGTAGCACTTTCATTTAGCTAAACCTTAGATGCCTTACATTTTAGGACAGAGGGAGTAATAAGCTAGTTATCACACAAAGGGTCATGCATACGGAGCAGATGAAATCAAAACGGCTGACAAGAATAGTACTCACTCGGCGGTAATTTAGGCAACTAAGTAATACGATTAAGTAATATCAACGAAATAATTTTCTAATGTGAGCGTAGTGAATGGCCGGACCAAATCTCGAGGTCGAGATTTAACGGTAGATAAGTGGGGGGTATAGCCCACCGTTGGCAAAAAGTTCACACTCGTGTGAGATATAATGGTACATATTTTGCTATGGTCGCTAAAAAAATCTGCCTCCGCCATTGGCTACAAGTTCTTAATAGGATAATTTTTCGTTCTCACTAGCAAATAAGGGCCTTTACTCCCGGTTCATAAGGGGTTTTACTTCCGGTTGTGCAATCGGGATTACATATCCGAGACTAAAGCCCACCCCCGTTAGTCCCGGTTGCTTACGAACCGGGACTAAAGGTCCATCCACGTGGGGTGCGTGCGTCGGGGCAAAAATGCCTCCAGGTGAAATTTTTTATTTTATTTTTTATGTTTTTTCCACTCCCTTTTTTTTCTATTTTTTCAGAATTTGTATTATTTCAGTTATTTGCATAGTTTAATCTCTAACTACACTTATCTCTAGTCAAATTACTTACTCCTGGTCAAACTTCCCGTTTAACTTTCGAGTTCCATCACATCCCGCATCCAAGTGCTTCCGCGCATGTATGTGATACTAATATCATATCAATCCTATTAACATATTGGTCGATGTCACATTTCTTTATTATTTGAATTTTAAATAATTCTTTTAATAAACAAAAGTAATGATGTAATAATAATCTTGAATAAATAAATAAACATTATATTTTTTAATTTGTATTATTTTTTATTTTTTTATTTTTTAAATATTTTTTTCCAAACCTAATACCTAAAAATTTGAAAATCTAAAAATTGGGTAAAAGTAATAGTAATCTTTATGCAGGATGCAATTATTAATTTTAATTTTTTGAAAAAATATCCGTAATTTATAGCAAAAACTAAAATCTTCTTGGTTTCGTATTTTCATTTGGAATTTTGAGATTCTAAAAATTGGCTAACCGGGAAATCCCGGTGAATTTGGATGTAACTTTTTCCCATGATCATTTTGATATAATATACGCATTTTTCCGACGTTGTATGCAAAAGTTAATGCCATTTTACCTTTTTCTAAACTTTTTCTGAAAAAAAGTCAAAATTCAAATTTGTTAATTTTCTCTAATAGTATATTCCGTAACATACAGGAATCTCAAAAGATTTTATTTTTTGAAGTTTCTATCATTTTATTTTATATTTTACAAAGCAAATAAAAGCGATCCATAGGGGGAGGGGGGAAGGGCGCGTGACGAGTAAAAAACCCGAAAAAACCTTTAATCCTGGTTGGGGACACCAACCGGGACTAGACCTTTAGTCCCGGTTGGTAAGAGGCATGCGCCGGCCGCAACCTGCCATAGCCCTTTTGTCCTGGTTGGTGTTACCAACCGGGACTAAAGGTCTACCCTTTAGTCTTGGTTCCCCAGCAGAACAGGGACTAAAGACCTCATTAATCCCGGGTCAAAGTATTTGGGGACTAATGGATTTGGATGGAAGACCTCTTTTCTACTAGTGACTCCCTCCTTTCATAAAAGGATGTCGAAGATTTATCTAAATTCAAATGCAACTATATACTAATGAATGTCTAGATACATAAAATTTAGATAAACTCGCGACATTATTTTATAGACATAGGTAATAGTAAATATTAATTTTTTGGGGGTAAGTATTGGAAGTAACTTCATTTTTGTAACGAATTTAGGAAAGTATTATGAGTAATTGGTTCAGTTAGGAAACAAAAAGGCCAGTAACTAGGAAAATGAAGGCCTAAACCAGTGCAGCACTCGAAATTAGCGTTCAGTTTGGCAAGGCCCACAACAAACATAACGGCGATGACTGTACAATCGATCGACTGAGAAATGCTACTCCCTAGGGCGCGTTGGTTGCTCGCATCCACCTTAGCTCGCATCGGGCCAGCAATTTTCGGCCCGTTTGGTTGCCTGAGCCGAGCCGCGTTGTTGCAGGAACTGCTTCTCAAAGCAGTGTCGGGCCAGGCCCTGGAGGAACGCCCGGTTCGGCAGTTTCCAGCGGTGCAGGCAAATCTCCACGCCCGCTGATGCAAAGTGGAATCTTCGGCGCACGGGCGGAGACGAGAATGGAGATGGCGGGAGCTGCGGCGTGCATCGGCGAAAAGCGAAAACTGGGGCGGGAAGGATTCCGTCACCTCCCGCCGCTCGCCATGGCCTATTTCTACCCCCTCCTCCACTGTCCCCCCCCCCCAAATTTCGAGCTCCTCCTCCCGTCAGCAAGCAGGTACGAGGCGCACGCATCTCCGGTGGGCGACGGTTGCAGCAGCGGCGACGATGAGTACATCTGGGCTACCTCCTGGTCCAGTGCATCTTCACCTCCGGCCATGCCTGTAAGCCATCCCTTATACCCGTTCCGTTGTGATGTTTAGATATAGGTTAGCACTTGTCAGATCTTACCTAGGGTTTGGTCTTGTAGCACGGGTTAGTCCAAAATGTGTTCACCTGCCATGATCTTGCTAGGATTCAACATTTTCGTATGCTACTGCCATGATCTTGCATAGGGTTTGTTCTTGAACCAGGGGTTAGTCCAAAATGTCCTCACCTGCCATGATCTTGCCTAGGGTTTGTTCTTGTAGCAGGGGTTAGTCAAAAATTTGCTCATCTGCCATGATTTTACAGTAGCTTTGTGAGGTTCACCGTTGCAATGAACTGCTTATTTGATTTAGGTTGTACTACGATGTCTGTAGGACTCTTTCTGCGATGAGTTTAGCCAGGCACTTGTCTGCGTTGGGGACTCTCAGATCCCTTCCCAAGTTCCCGATTCGCAGCCCACATTTGAGTCCAAGGACACCCCTCTGGCGGTGTCCGACCTAGTGGCTCAGGTAGCGGCAGAGGTGGCGGCTAGGCTGGCCATCTCTAAGAAGAACAAGGACCGCAGGGAAGTGGAGAGGGCCTTGTTGAAGACCGAGCAGGAAAGGAATGCCACCATGAAATGGCTTCCTTTCATGTCCAGCTTCGTGTTGGAGAAGATGTGCGGCTTGATCCAGAGCGGAGTGAGAGCTGACAAAGGCTTCAAGGAAGTCCATCTCAATACTGTGGCGAAGGGCCTAGCTGAGCACTGTGGTGTGACCGTCTGCTCCACTCAGGTGTGTACAACAACCTGAGGAAGTGGAGGCAGAGGTGGCTCACCATTAGTAGGCTCCGCGATCTAAGCGGTGCCCAGTGGTGCGAGGACACCAAATGCATCGTCCTTGAGGGTGAGCACTACTGCGGGCACGTCGCGGTGAGCACCTCACTAACTCAGTCGTCCTCACTAACAGTCTTGATCAGCCACGAGCTGAACTAACATGTTTGTCCCTTCATATCGTAGGATCACCCAAAGGACGCGGAGTTCCTGAATGTGCCCATCACCAACTACGGCAAGATGCACACCATCTTCTCCTTCGGCCCCTGGGCTCGCCTGCACCACCTCCTGCACCTGAGAATGCTGACACCTAGGAGTCCGACACGGTGAACCTCGATGCGGACAAGCCCGCCGACGCGCCTGAGAAGCCCCTGGGCAAGAGGAAGAGAGGTGCCTTCGCCGACGACGAGCTGGTGGCCTTCACCAGCATGACTGTTGCTGTGAAGGAGGTCGCACAGGCCATCAGGGCGAACAAGCCCACGGACATGCACCCTGACCTGTACAATGCGGTCATGGACATGCTTGGCTTTACCGAGGATGATCTGATGGTCGCCCTCAGCCACCTCGTCGACCACAAGGCCCAGGGATCCAGCTTCGTCGGCTTCTCAGAGCCACACCGCGTCCTCTGGCTGAGGAACTACCTTGGCAAGTACCACGACAAGAACTAGTGGTGCCCTTGAGGCGGTGGATCAGGGTTGCATGCATGGAGATGGTGATGATAATGATGATGATGTTGTATATTCTAGCAGTAGCTAGGATGAAAAACATTTGGCCCCCTTTTGTAAGTATTATGAGGTGGTATATACTAACCCCCCCAGGTGATGCTGAACTTTGCGGTGTTAGGATGAGACACCCACTTTTGTTGTGGTGGTAGGATGACATCATGGTAGTGTAGGACAAACTTCTGATTGACTTTTGGAATGATATGCACGCCCCTGTTAGTTTCAGATTTGCTGTCAACACTTGTCTTGTTCTATTGCTAATGTCTGAATTGCTTCGTTGTTGTGATTGCTAACTACTTCTTTTGCCATGCTAGTGGTCGTGTTTCACGGGCGAGTTCGAGGAATCTACAACTCATGGAGAGTCTGTCAAGATCAGATCAATGGCTACTCCAACAACAGCTACCAAGAATATTGTAATGTCCCAGGTTTAGAGACGATCGAGGGGTAGATTTTAGAAAGGGATGTGCATTGCATTGTAATTTACGGGGAAATTTCGCGCTTTTAAACAAAAACTGCATCGAAGGGGGACAAGTTTCTCTCTCGACACCTTACAGGGTTAGGGTTTCGAGAGTGCGACAAACTTGCTCTTATTCAACTAAACTAGGGTTTTGGAGAAGAGAGAAGGGATGTTGCATCACAAACTTAAGTTGCATGATTGAATTCAAAATTAAGTTGCATGATTGAATTCAAACCTAAAGTTGAATTTGAATTTCAAATTTAAACATCAAATTGTTATCTCATAATTCAAACTTGAGATAATTCAATAAACAATTATAAGTAATTAGGAAAAAAATGGTAAAACAACTATATAAAGCTCATTAAGAAAAATTGGAGCTTTATTGATAATCACACACATAATACATTGTCTTTACAATATTCAGAATTGAATTATTGAATTACAACACATTACAAGAATTGAAGAAATAGAAGAAATAAAAGGAAAATTACAAGTTATCTAAATATCCTAAATACTACAAGAACATCTTCACTTGATCTTGGACTTGATGATCTTCTGGATCATCTTGATCAATTCTTGATCCCTGCACACACACACAACAAATAGAACATTAAGCCAAGTGGCTTTGCCACTTGGCAGGTTAGCAAAGAAATGGAAAAGGGAGGATATGCACAGGGATCAGTCGAGCTGATCCTTCTCAAGACCAAGTGCACAGCACTTGCACACACACACACCCAGGCAGCACACAAGGCTATGTGCATGCACAACAGCACACACAAGCCTGGGGAGTCACCAAAATGGTGCCAGGCTCAGCTGTCGACCAGAGAGAGCAAGGGAGAAGCATATATAACCTTTTTTGAGCCAAACCCTAGCTGTTCATCGGCAGCAACTCCACAAGGGTAAGCACACCAAGAACAGCAAGAACAGGTGAACAGCTAGAGCTGTTTCACCTATCCCATAATCACCAGAATCAAATCAAGCACTAGAAGATTGCAAGGAGGAGCAGGGCAAGCAAACCAAAATCACCAGAAGAAATCATCTACACCAACAACTCATTCTAGGAGCTGGAGTGAGGTATACCCCACAATAGCCTGAGCAAGAACCTACCTTGCTCATACATAAGCATGCTTTGCATCACAGGAGCACAGAAGGGTAGGAAAACTTGGATGTATCATCACTTGGTTGCAAAACCATTTGGTGCCGACAAATAAAGCAAAGTCTAGAAGGAAAACAACCAAGGGAACATCTGGTTGTGTCAACACGATGACACAACCAGAGAAATCCATCATGGATTTGATCCTAATTAGCCATTCCAAGTCACCAAGCACCTAACAGTCTAGCTACACCATCAGAATGGTAGAAATATCAGTTTCTACCAATATTGTCAACATCAAAAGGCTTCTGGCAGTCAAACATGATCAGCCAGAAAGCATTTGTCCATGCACAGCAAGCCATAGAAAGGGGGAGCTACCCTGGGCAGCATCACAGTGCTGCCAGGGCTACCTCAACCCACAGCCAACACTTAAAAATCACCACATCATCACCAGAAGGGTTCAGCAGAGGGCTAGGGTACCCAACCAGTGGTTGGCATCCAGCTAGCCCTAACAAATTCATTGAAATGATCATCACTGATTCACAGTTCACATCATTTATCCATTCAACAAAGCAAACCAACACGAGATAAATGAATTACACAAGCAAATGATGCAATAGAATCTTGCTTGGTGATCCAATGGATCACCGCAAGTATCAACGAGTGCTTGAGCAAGTACAATCACACCGAGGCCAAGCTCGTGTGATACACACACAGCATAGAGTGAGCAACAGTGAGGCACAGACACCAAAGAGCAGCTTTTACAAGCAACTGGTGATCATATGAACACCAGAAGCTTGCTAGAGCATGCTACTGCATGCTAGAACTCATTCTAAGCATTAACACATGGACAATTAAATTAATCATATAACGAACAATTGCATCACGGATAAGGGCATCGAGCAGCACATTTGTATCCAGAAGCACTACATCAAAGAAAGGGGCAGTTAAATTAACAACTAGGCTCAAATGAGCATGTCCATGAATTATAGCACAGATAAAATCTCATCAGGAGCACTGGCACTTGCCTAAGGCAAGGATCATCACAGCATGATCAAGTCAGGGGCAAGCAATGGCATATACAGGAGAGGCACAGTACACCGAGCAACAGCGGGAGCCACTAAATTACACAGAGCACCACAGCATGATCATGAGCAAGAGCTCATGAGTTGCAACAGCTAGTAATGGAGAAAGAACAGCAGCAGCACAGCCACATAGGCACAGTAGCATAGCAACACAAGCACAGCAGCAGCGTATAGTCACGGCAAGCATCTCAACATGGAGATGCAGGCCAGTAGCTGAGCAAGACGAAGAGGATGAGGAGAGAGGTGAGCAGAGCAGAGAGGGAGAGAAGGAGGCTATGGTTACTCACCGGTGAAGCGAAGCGCAGGGCACGGCCATGGCGGCCACGGCGGCACACGCCGAGGGCGCAGCAGCGCCGAGCCGAGGCCAATCCATGGCGGCGTCACAGCACCAGCACCACCACGGTCGGGCACGGCGGCGCCACAGCATCCGGAGCGTCGGTGGCGACGAGATCGCCACGGCACTCCACGCCAGGCGACCGGAGACGAAGGGGGCAAGACGAGCAGGCGGCGCTTCACAAATCGCCGCGGTGGATCTGGAGCGCCGTTGCACGGCGGTTCAGATGCGCCATATCTCGCCGGCGGCGACGGCCGGTGATGGCCGGAACAATTCGGAGAAGACGGCGGCGACGCGGGGATCGCCAGAGCCCGTGAGGGCTAGGGTTCATGCGCGAGTGGGGGAGAAGGGGTCGGTGCGATCGACCGAGCCACGAGTGGCTCGGGTTAGGGTTAACCCGCCGGGCCACCCCGACAGGTGGGCCCGGGGGCAAATATGACTTTTCATAATTACATTAAATACAGAAACTTTGAAATTTTATAAAAAATGATTGATAGCTTTAAAAAAATAAATAAAAATATGAAAATAGATCAGCATAAAATTCTCTATCATAATAAAATACAAAAGAGAATTTTTGAAGAGAATTAAGAATAAGTCTTCATTTGATGATTTAAATAATCATTTAAATCACACATACAATTTTCAATAATAAAAATAAGTCCATTAATGCATTTGGACTTCAAAAACACCTTGACAACATTTCAAGGTTGTATTTACACTAAATATAGTATCTCCAAATTATTCTTAGTAATAACCTCTTACATGAAATAATAACGACATCGGAAGGGGAAAACAAACCCTAAAAACTGGAACCATGCATAATTGCTTCTTTAACCATTGCCCTTATCGGACAATGATGCTATTTTTCAGAACCAGAGGACAAGGGTCAGTCCACACCATCCAAGCTGCAAAACTTTGCGGTGTTCGAGCAAGTTCATCACTTGCTCATGTCATTCGAGTATTTCTATCAAATTACTTGCAAAGTATTATGGTTATCACTATTGCATAAAAACCAAAACCACTACTTTCATAACTATGAATATGACTATGTGGTGGGCAATGGAACCATGGATTGTGTTGATATGGTGGAGGTTCCATTGCAAGGGTTAATATCCATCTAGGATTAAACAACAAATGTCGCCGAGTGATTCTTGTGCCGTAATACCCGTGTTAACCATAAGATCCGGAGTGGGACGGAGTAGTCAAAAGTGTTTCCACCTCTCGTACATCAACGGATGCGCTTACCGTAGACACTTGACCCAGGTTGGGCAAGCGGTGGGGTGGGGATCCCATTCTAATTCCCCACGGTAGGTGGTCTATGATGGGTTGCAGCTACCGGCGAAGGAGTTTGGTTAACGAGTCCCAAACTGTTGTCGTGGTCGGGGTCCATCCTTAATTGGTATAAGAGGACCGACGAGGACCCGGGGTCGGGGTATGCAACAAAGGGTGGGTGTGCGAGGTAGCGGAGGAACATGATTGGCTAGACCTTATACCGGGCCTCACACCGAAGGAAGTGTGGACGGGAAAGCTGCCCGGTTGGCACCAAGGTTAAGATCTCTTATGGGTAAAGCAACACACCTCTGCGAGTGTAAAGAACCGTGACCTGTCACTCCTCGTTCCGGGATAAGGAAGCTGCGAACGCGGCCGGAAAGGAGCTCCATGAAGTTCTAGTAAACCGGTGAAGGCTGACGGACATAGCTCTTTGAAATAAAAGCAATCTCTTGAAGAAATGTTTACCAAAACTGTGCATTGGTATTAGACTTTCTGGTCTAATATCGTAGCTAGTGCATTAAACACCTCTTATCTATAATGAACTTGTTGAGTACGCTCGTACTCATACCACTCTTAAATCCCATGCTTAGATTGCCTGAATCGTCTGGAGGAGGATTTCGACAACAATGAAGGAGCCGAGATCATCGGCTATGAAGAACCAGACCTCTCTGGAGGTATTGAGGGCGTAGACTACCTCATCGTCTACGAAACCGGGGAGGCTTCCGGAGGAGATCAAGCCTAGAGACATCCAGTAGTAGTAGTAACCGAGCAGCCCGAACTCTTAGTATTTAGCTGCTCGAGGCAATAAATGTATAGTTTAATGAGACTCTTATATTGTAAGCTGAGTTGGGTTCACCTCGAACCCAGGAGTATCCCTCTTAGGACCCAAGAGGAGCTCCAAGACAATATATGTTTGATGCTTGTAATAATAAGTGAATGAGTTATGGACCCTGCTATGTTCTGTTGTACTACTCGAGGGATGTAATATTTGCGGAATGGTACTTCGTGAATGTTATATCAACGACCGGCATACTACAACATGCGGTGGTATGCGGGGTCACCACGGTTGGTATCGAGCAAAAGCTTTGACCTTAGGTTGGAACCTAGTAAATGGGACCGAACGTTAGGAGTCAAATAGGATTAGTAAAGAATTCTCTAAAAAGTATGGTGTATATTCACTTGAGAATACAACAATCATATCTTTTAGTGCGATAATTCTTTATTATCTCTATTATGATGCATTATTACTAATCTCATAATCTTTCTATTTCTACAGCCAACATGGCAAGTTCACGTCCGGACGAAACGTGAAGGTGATGGATTCCATACCGAGTGAATACGAAGGAGGACTTGCGGATATTCTATGAGCCATGTTACTTGAATTTGGGTGTGATCCCCGGATTCAAGTAAAGAAATACATGTACTATGATGGTACTGTATTGGCCAAGTGTAGGGTAGGGTTACGACTTCCCGAATCTTTGGGAATGAGCGTAGTAATGCCAGCAGGGGAAGCCCGAACTATGAACACAGCCTATCATATAGCCGTTATGAGAGCCATAACCGATATTCGGGAGCATAAGACGAAAGAGCTTATGGGTTCCGAATTCACACACATTCCTCATATGGAGGAGGACGATGATCCCATGTTGAACCATTTCAAATATGCCAAAAGCAAACCAGCAGAAGCAGCAAAATACATGGACAATAGCCGCAACTTCATATCATTACTCTTTCAGTTGAACCGTCATTTGACGGGAGCAATTGATACAATGCTAGAGGAGTTTACTCGAACCCAAGGAGGAGACTAAGGGGAAGGAACCTATGGAGAATGAGGTGCACACACCGGTCTACTCAGCTGGTGATTACATCAGTATAGATCCTTTTGAGCGTGAAGCTACACTGTTACACTCGGGAACTATCTGGGAAGTTCCTATGGGGGATATGAGGGTGGAGAGGAATCCGGGAACAATCAGCGTTCCGTGACTCCGATAGAAAACTCCACGGGTTGGCGTTGGGGGTCTGATACGGGAACTCATAGTACCACAGCGTATTATGATGGGGAGATGAATGAAGATGCCACGACCCAGCACCAGAGTTATCCGTGGAATGAGGAGGAAGTTGGAGGGTATCCGACACAGGTTGGGTCGGATACGAATGTAGGAAATACCTATGGTGTAGGTACAGGGGAGTACACCCGATGGGTGGATTATGATGCACTGAATGATCAGTTCGTGAACACTGATTTCTCCCTAGGATCATCATCGGATTCCGACTACCAGCCAACGGGGAGACCTTATGTTCCAGGTTTTGTCAGGAGAACGACACGTTCGACCGGATGGAAGCCTGGAATGTATCGGGAGTGAAGATCGTCTAGAGACTACCAATGGAAGCAAAGCTACAATACACAAGTACCACGTGTATTGTAGAGTGTAATATTTTGTAGAAATTTGTACATATACTTTAATAAGTGAGTTTGCATACTCACATCGACTTGAGTATTGTAATAAGACCACTTAAGTATGTAAATATATGGTATATGTTTTGTATGATTTGGATTTGCTTCTTGATTTCCATTGCGTGACTAGTTCTCGTGCACAATGTTGAGCTCGGAAAACTTGCGCATGGAGTAACTATGAGTATCATCTTGTGTTGCGAGAACTAGGGGGTTATGTCGGGAGCGTTAGGAGAGGAGACCGAAGCGCAGCGCATGGAGCGCGAAGCCAAACAAAAGGAAGAGGCCGACGAAGCAGCCGAGGAATCGATTTCCACCACCACTACCACCCATGACGCAACGGAATTTCGTCCGAGTACATGCGGATGGTGGAAGAAAGACAACGTATTACGTTGGAGCAGCAGAATAAATTCTTTCAGGAATTGCTGCAGCAGAACAGAGTTGAGAGACCTGAGAATCAGGGAGTCACCTTAGCAGACTTCCAGAATACCAAGCCTATATCTTTTGCATACGCGCCCGAGCCAATGGACGCGGAAGATTGGCTTATGGATACTGAGCGAAAGCTCAATACCGTTGGATGTAACGACCAAGAGAAGGTTCGTTATGCTACACATCTGTTGTGTGGACCCGCCGCATCATGGTGGGATAACATTGTAGCCGTATATCCGGCTGGAAAGGTATTTACCTGGGAGGAGTTCGCAAGGAAGTTCAGGGAATCCAATGTCCCTGAAAGTATTGTGGAGCTAAAGCGTCGAGAATTTGAAAATCTCGAGCAGAAGGACAAGGCAATCCTGACTTATGTCAGGGAGTTCTCAAAGCTGTCCCGGTACGCTGTTGAAGAAGTCAACACCGAGGACAAGAAAAAGAAGAGGTTTCTGAAGGGGTTAAGTCCCCAGTTCAAGGTACAGCTCCGAATGATGAGAGCAACTGAGTTCCAAGAGTTGGTGGATGCAGCCATCACTCTTGAAGATGACTTCAAACAACTGCAAGAAGAGAAGAGGAAGAAGGCCAAGTTTGAGCCTAAGAGGTTTGTTAGTAACAAGCCCAATACCAGCTTGAGTTTCAAGCCAAGGTATAACAACAATAACAACAACAACAACAACAACCAGAGGAGGAACCAAGGATATCAGTCTGCAAACCAGATTATATGCCATTCCTGTGGATTCAAAGGACATGTCGCGAAAGATTGTAAGAAGCCAAAGATTATATGCTTTGGTTGTCGCCAGGAGGGGCACATGCTGAAGGACTGCCCCAAGAGAAACACCGGAGGAGGTCAATCTGGAGGAGGAGGAAGCCGAGGAGGAAACACCGGAGGGAACTCGGAAGAATAAGAAGCCCTTCGGCAAGCTGAACCGCACCGGTCTCGGAGGAGGTGGTCAACTCCGATCGGGCGGTGATAGGTACGCTCCGGATACTCACTCATCCTGGCAAAGTACTTTTTGATACCGGTGCAACTACATCATTCATTTCTCAACAATTCATCATCAAACATGGGATTAGTTGCACTAAGTTAGATACACCCATAACCATACTTTACGCGGGGGAACGATAGTAGTAACCCACACCAAACAAAAACAAGTCATCATGATCAATAAGTGCGCGTTTGACGCGGACCTGTTCATATTACCAATGAAGGACATTGATGTCATTCTTGGTATGAACTGGTTGGAAGCTAATGGAGCATTGATCGACTGTGTGAACAAGACGGTATCTTTGAAAAGCCCCGATGGAAGTAGAATGATTTACCAAGGCGACAAACATACACAGATTGAAGTGGAGCTACAGCTGAACAGCATGAAGGAAGTGAAATTGGAGAATATACCTGTAGTGAATGAATTCCAGGATGTGTTTCCTGCGGAATTACACGGTATGCCACCGGATAGGGAGATAGAATTCACTATCGACCTAATTCCAGGAACAGACACCGATTGCTAAGGCACCATACAAGATGGGGCCCAAGGAGTTGAAAGAACTTAAGGAGCAAGCTGGATGATTTGGAACAAAAAGGATTCATACAAGAGAGTGTTTCACCATGGGGATCACCTGTGATCTTCGTGGATAAAAGAGATGGAGGAAGAAGGATGTGCGGAGACTACGGGAATCGAACAACGTCACAATCAAGAACAAGTATCCACTTCCAAGAATACAAGATCTATTCGATCAAGTAAGAGGCGCGGGAGTCTTTTCCAAGATTGATCTAAGATCCGGTTATCACCAGATAAAGATCAAGAAGGAAGACGTTCCGAAAACTGCCTTTGTTTCAAGGTACGGACATCATGAATACCTTGTAGTGCCTTTTGGATTAACCAATGCCCCAGCAATTTTCATGAATCTCATGAATAAGATTTTCATGCCATGTTTAGACAAGTTCGTCATCGTATTCATCGATGATATCTTGATCTATTCCAAAGATAAAGCTGAACATGCTGAACATCTGAAGATAGTGTTGCAAACACTAAGAGAACATCAACTTTATGCCAAGTTCAGCAAGTGTGAATTTTGGCTAGATCAAGTAGAATTCCTTGGTCATGTCATTAGTAAAGATGGAATCGCTGTTAACCCGAGCAAGGTAGCAGCAGTTCTAGAATGGGAAGCACCCAAGACTGTCGAAGAGATCCGAGGATTCCTAGGAATGGCAGGATATTACCGGAGGTTCATTGAAGGATTCTCCAAAATAGCAGGACCAATGACGAAGCTGTTAAGGAAGAATACACCATTCGTGTGGTCTGATGAGTGTGAGAAGAGTTTTCAAACTCTAAAAGAGAAACTCACCACAACACCGGTGTTAGCAGTTCCTGAAGTTGGCAAGGATTACACCGTGTATTGTGACGCATCCAAACATGGATTGGGTTGTGTACTCATGCAAGATCGGAAGGTAATATCATATGGATCGAGGCAACTCAGACCTCATGAGGTGAACTATCCAACACATGATTTAGAGCTAGCAGCAGTTGTATTTGCACTCAAAACATGGAGACATTTTCTCTATGGAGCTAAGTGTGAGCTCTATACGGATCATAAAAGCCTCAAATATTTCTTCACTCAAAAGGAACTCAACATGAGGCGGAAAAGATGGCTAGAATTAATCAAGGATTATGATTTGACCATCAATTACACTCCAGGAAAGGCCAATGTTGTAGCAGATGCCTTGAGTAGGAAGAGCACCGGCGGAGTGGAACAAGAAATATCACCGGAGTTGAGGAAGGAAATAAGTCAAGCCCAAATACAACTGCGGGAGAAGGAAGCTCATGAGGGACTATCGGCTTTGCAAATAGCCGATGAGTTGAATGTTAACTCTGAAAAATGAGATAATGATGGGTCAGCTTGGATGATCCATTCATCGTGGAGGAGATGAGAAGGATAGATGAAGGAAGACCATCGGAATTTCACCGTGGAGAATCTGGATCATTATGGTTCCGAGAAGAGAATTTGTGTTCCGGATATTGCTGAAATCAAGGAAGTAATACTCCGGGAAGCCCATCAAACACCATACTCCATTCATCCGGGAAGTACGAAGATGTACATGGATCTAAAGGAGCTATTATTGTGGAATAATATGAAGAGAGAAATAGCACAATATGTGGCGGAATGCCATACCTGCCAAAGAGTGAAGGCTGAACATCAGAGTCCGGCAGGGAAATTACAACCTTTACCTATTCCAGAATGGAAATGGGAGGAGATAGGAATGGATTTCATCACCGGACTACCCATGACAAATAAAAAGAAGGACATGATATGGGTAATCGTGGACCGGTTGACGAAAAGTGCACACTTTTTAGCAGTAAACCAACAAGATAAAGGAGAGAAACTCATTGATCTTTACATCAAAGAGATCGTGAGTAAGCATGGAGTGCCCAAGAAGATCGTGTCGGATCGAGGATCCGTATTCACATCAGCATTCTGGAAACAACTACACGAAGCTTTAGGATCCAAGTTGGACTATAGTACCGCCTATCATCCTCAGACAGGTGGACAAACCGAGAGAACCAACCAGATCTTAGAGGATATGCTTAGGGCCTGTGCCCTAGACTTCGGAGGATCATGGGAAGAACACTTACCACTAGCAGAATTTTCATACAATAACAGCTATCAAAGCAGCATTAAGATGGCACCGTTTGAAGCTCTCTATGGAAGAAAGTGTAGATCACCGATATGTTGGTATGAAGCCGGAGCAAGCAAGGAGTTCAACCCTGATTATGTCAAGGAAAAGCAACACATCATTGACATTATAAGAGATAGACTGAAGATAGCCCAAAGTCGACAAAAGAGCTATGCAGACCAAAAGAGAAGAACATGGGAGCCAAGAGTTGGAGACATGGTATACCTTAAGGTGAGCCCGATGAAAGGACTCCAGAGGTTTGGAGTAAAAGGAAAACTCAGCCCTAGATACATCGGACCTTTTAAGATTCTGAGTCAAAACCGAGGGTTAGCCTTCGAATTGGAACTACCGGGAAGGTTATCACAGGTTCACAACGTATTCCATGTGTCGCAACTCAGAAAATGCTTAAAGACCCCAGATGAGCCAGTATCACATGCTGAGCTCGAGTTACAACCAGATTTGACTTACATCGAGAAACCAGCCAAGATTCTCGAGGAAAGCTGGAAACAACTCAGAAATAAAGCTATCAAATACTGCAAGATACAATGGAAGCATCATCCCGAGAGGGAAGCCACCTGGGAAAAGGAAGAAGACCTGAGGAAAACATACCCCGAACTGTTCAGGTATTACCACCACAACTTCGGGACGAAGTTTTCTTTAAGGGGAAAGGCTGTAATGTCCCGAGGTTTAGAGACGATCGAGGGGTAGATTTTAGAAAGGGATGTGCATTGCATTGTAATTTACGGGGAAATTTCGCGCTTTTAAACAAAAACTGCATCGAAAGGGTACAAGTTTCTCTCTCGACACCTTACAGGGTTAGGGTTTCGAGAGTGCGACAAACTTGCTCTTATTCAACTAAACTAGGGTTTTGGAGAAGAGAGAAGGGATGTTGCATCACAAACTTAAGTTGCATGATTGAATTCAAAATTAAGTTGCATGATTGAATTCAAACCTAAAGTTGAATTTGAATTTCAAATTTAAACATCAAATTGTTATCTCATAATTAAAACTTGAGATAATTCAATAAACAATTATAAGTAATTAGGAATATAAATGGTAAAACAACTATATAAAGCTCATTAAGAAAAATTGGAGCTTTATTGATAATCACACACATAATACATTGTCTTTACAATATTCAGAATTGAATTATTGAATTACAACACATTACAACAATTGAAGAAATAAAAGGAAAATTACAAGTTATCTAAATATCCTAAATACTACAAGAACATCTTCACTTGATCTTGGACTTGATGATCTTCTGGATCATCTTGATCAATTCTTGATCCCTGCACACACACACACAACAAATAGAACATTAAGCCAAGTGGCTTTGCCACTTGGCAGGTTAGCAAAGAAATGGAAAAGGGAGGATATGCACAGGGATCAGTCGAGCTGATCCTTCTCAAGACCAAGTGCACAGCACTTGCACACACACACACCCAGGCAGCACACAAGGCTATGTGCATGCACAACAGCACACACAAGCCTGGGGAGTCACCAAAATGGTGCCAGGCTCAGCTGTCGACCAGAGAGAGCAAGGGAGAAGCATATATAACCTTTTCTGAGCCAAACCCTAGTCACTTGTTGCATCGACAGCAGCAACTCCCACAAGGGTAAGCACACCAAGAACAGCAAGAACAGGTGAACAGCTAGAGCTGTTTCACCTATCCCATAATCACCAGAATCAAATCAAGCACTAGAAGATTGCAAGGAGGAGCAGGGCAAGCAAACCAAAATCACCAGAAGAAATCCTCTATACCAACAACTCATTCTAGGAGCTGGAGTGAGGTATACCCCACAATAGCCTGAGCAAGAACCTACCTTGCTCATACATAAGCATGCTTTGCATCACAGGAGCACAGAAGGGTAGGAAAACTTGGATGTATCATCACTTGGTTGCAAAACCATTTGGTGCCAGCAAATAAAGCAAAGGCTAGAAGGAAAACAATCAAGGGAACAACGAGTTGTGTCAACACAGTGACACAACCAGAGAAATCCATCATGGATTTGATCCTAATTAGCCATTCCAAGTCACCAAGCACCTAACAGTCTAGCTACACCATCAGAATGGTAGAAATATCAGTTTCTACCAATATTGTCAACATCAAAAGGCTTCTGGCAGTCAAACATGATCAGCCAGAAAGCATTTATCCATGCACAACAAGCCATAGAAATGGGGAGCTACCCTGGGCGGCATCACAGTGCTGCCAGGGCTACCTCAACCCACAGCCAACACTTAAAAAATCACCACATCATCACCAGAAGGGTTCAGCAGAGGGCTAGGGTACCCAACCAGTGGTTGGCATCCAGCTAGCCTTAACAAATTCATTGAAATGATCATCACTGATTCACAGTTCACATCATTTATCCATTCAACAAAGCAAACCAACACAGATAAATGAATTACACAAGCTAATGATGCAATAGAATCTTGCTGGTGATCCAATGGATCACTGCAAGTATCAACAGGTGCTTGAGCAAGTACAATCACACCAGACCAAGCCTGTGTGATACACACACAACATAGAGTGAGCAACAGTGAGGCACAGACACCAAAGAGCAGCTTTTACAAGCAACTGGTGATCATATGAACACCAGAAGCTTGCTAGAGCATGCTACTGCATGCTAGAACTCATTCTAAGCATTAACACATGGACAGATAATTAAATTAATCATATAACTGAACAATTGCATCACAGATAAGGGCATCAGGCAGCACATTTGTATCCAGAAGCACTACATCAAAGAAAGGGGCAGTTAAATTAACAACTAGGCTCAAATGAGCATGTCCATGAATTATAGCACAGATAAAATCTCATCAGGAGCACTGGCACTTGCCTAAGGCAAGGATCATCACAGCATGATCAAGTCGGGGGCAAGCAATGGCATATACGGGAGAGGCACAAGTACACCGAGCAACGGCGGGAGCCACTAAATTACACAGAGCACCACGAGCATGATCATGAGCAAGAGCTCATGAGTTGCAACAACCTAGTAATGGAGAAAGAACAACGACGAGCACGGCCACATAGGCACGGTAGCATAGCAACACAAGCACGACGAGCTAGCAGTATAGTCACGGCAAGCATCTCAACATGGAGATGCGGGCCAGTGGCTGAGCAAGACGAAGAGGATGAGGAGAGAGGTGAGCAGAGCAGAGAGGGAGAGAAGGAGGCTATGGTTACTCACCGGTGAAGCGAAGCGCAGGGCACGGCCATGGCGGCCACGGCGGCACACGCCGAGGGCGCAGCAGCGCCAGGCCAGGCCAATCCATGGCGGCGTCACGGCACCAGCACCACCACGGTCAGGCACGGCGGCGCCACAGCATCTGGAGCGTCGGTGGCGACGAGATCGCCACGGCACTCCACGCCAGGCGACCAAAAGACGAAGGGGGGCAAAACGAGCGGGCGGCGCTTCACAAATCGCCGCGGTGGATCTGGAGCGCCGTTGCACGGCGGTTCGGATGCGCCATATCTCGCCGGCGGCGACGGCCGGTGATGGCCGGAACAATTCGGAGAAGACGGCGGCGACGCGGGGATCGCCGAGCCCGTGAGGGCTAGGGTTCGTGCGCGAGTGGGGGAGAAGGGGTCGGTGCGACCGACCGAGCCACGAGTGGCTCGGGTTAGGGTTAACCCGCCGGGCCACCCCGACAGGTGGGCCCGGGGGCAAATATGACTTTTCATAATTACATTAAATACGAAACTTTGAAATTTTATAAAAAATGATTGATAGCTTTAAAAAATAAATAAAAATATGAAAATAGATCAGCATAAAATTCTCTATCATAATAAAATACAAAAGAGAATTTTTGAAGAGAATTAAGAATAAGTCTTCATTTGATGATTTAAATAATCATTTAAATCACACATACAATTTTCAATAATAAAAATAAGTCCATTAATGCATTTGGACTTCAAAAACACCTTGACAACATTTCAAGGTTGTATTTACACTAAATATAGTATCTGCAAATTATTCTTAGTAATAACCTCTTACATGAAATAATAACGACATCGGAAGGGGGGAAACAAACCCTAAAACTGGAACCATGCATAATTGCTTCTTTAACCATTGCCCTTATCGGACAATGATGCTATTTTTCAGAACCAGAGGACAAGGGTCAGTCCACACCATCCAACTGCAAAACTTTGTAGTGTTCAGGCAAGTTCATCACTTGCTCATGTCATTCGAGTATTTCTATCAAATTACTTGCAAAGTATTATGGTTATCACTATTGCATAAAAACCAAAACCACTACTTTCATAACTATGAATATGACTATGTGGTGGGCAATGGAACCATGGATTGTGTTGATATGGTGGAGGTTCCATTGCAAGGGTTAATATCCATCTAGGATTAAACAACAAATGTCGCCGATGATTCTTGTGCCGTAATACCCGTGTTAACCATAAGATCCGGAGTGGGACGAAGTAGTCAAAAGTGTTTCCACCTCTCGTACATCAACGGATGCGCTTACCGTAGACACTTGACCCGAGGTTGGGCAAGCGGTGGGGTGGGGATCCCATTCTAATTCCCCACGGTAAGTGGTCTATGATGGGTTGCGGCTACCGGCGAAGGAGTTTGGTTAACGAGTCCCAAACTATTGTCGTGGTCGGGGTCCATCCTTAATTGGTATAAGAGGACCGACGAGGACCCAGGGTCGGGGTATGCAACAAAGGGTGGGTGTGCAAGGTAGCGGAGGAACATGATTGGCTAGACCTTATACCGGGCCTCACACCGAAGGAAGTGTGGACGGGAAAGCTGCCCGGTTGGCACCAAGGTTAAGATCTCTTATGGGTAAAGCAACACACCTCGGCAGAGTGTAAAGAACTGTGACCTGTCACTCCTCGTTCCGGGATAAGGAACTGCGAACGCGGCCGGAAAGGAGCTCCATGAAGTTCTAGTAAACCGGTGAAGGCCGACGGACATAGCTCTTTGAAATAAAAGCAATCTCTTGAAGAAATGTTTACCAAAATGTGCATTGGTATTAGACTTTCCGGTCTAATATCGTAGCTAGTGCATTAAACACCTCTTATCTATAATGAACTTGTTGAGTACGCTCGTACTCATACCACTCTTAAATCCCATGCTTAGATTGCTCGAATCGTCCGGAGGAGGATTTCGACAACAATGAAGGAGCCGAGATCATCGGCTATGAAGAACCAGTACCTCTCCGGAGGTATTGAGGGCGTAGACTACCTCATCGTCTACGAAACCGGGGAGGCTTCCGGAGGAGATCAAGCCTAGAGACATCCAGTAGTAGTAGTAACCGAGCAGCCCGAACTCTTAGTATTTAGCTGCTCGAGGCAATAAATGTATAGTTTAATGAGACTCTTATATTGTAAGCTGAGTTGGGTTCACCTCGAACCCAGGAGTATCCCTCTTAGGACCCAAGAGGAGCTCCAAGACAATATATGTTTGATGGTTGTAATAATAAGTGAATGAGTTATGGACCCTGCTATGTTCTGTTGTACTACTCCGAGGGATGTAATATTTGCGGAATGGTACTTCGTGAATGTTATATCAACGACTGGCATACTACAACATGCAGTGGTATGCAGGGTCACCACAAATATGCAACATTGGAGGAGGCACAACAAGAGTACCTCAGCTTCCTGCAAGAGGAGCTGCAGGAAGATCATGCCATCGATGAGGTAGTACCATTAGCACAGCTGCCGCCGGAGGAAGTACATGCTCTACAAGGAGCACCGCCGGAGGAACTACATGCTCTACAAGGAGCACCGCCGAAGGTACGTCCCAGCCGGGTGAAATATTACATCATCGCCCTCCTCATCATCGTGATCGTCAGGATCTTGTTCTTCTGAGTGGTCTCTGATCGTATGTAAGATGGCATGGCCTGGTGATCTCACCCTTTTTGAATTGTGGTAATGATATGGACTTGTGATTTGAGCAACCAAACAACAAATTCCTGTTTTCCTGCGTGCAAGATGGGCTGGAAACGAGCAACCAAACGATGGAGCATTAGTTCTTTCTCCGGCGCGCAAAATGGCTCACAGGCTACCAAACGACCAGCCGAAAGTGGCCCATCGCCGGTTCGCAACGCGCATGCGTCTCATCTCGGTCACGCATGCGTGCAAGGAATCGGCTCATGTAACCAAACGCGCCCCTAGTGCCTCCCTAGTGCCCCTAGTCTACTGAGCGAGCCGTTCATTTTTCATTCCATCCCCCGCCCCGCCCACAGACACTCTGTCTCGCCGCCGGCGCGCCGTCCCCAGATCCCATCCCTCTTCTTGCAGGCGGCGCTCCGTCCTCAGATCCCACCTCTTCCTTCCGGTCTCTGGTCTTATTTTTGGATCATCGATCGATTCCGATTCCGACTCCGTCTCCTTGACCCACACAAACATCTCGATCTGAATCCGGACAGCTTCCGGTGTTGATGCCGATGGCTCTATATAATCGCCGCCGCGGCCCCGGGTCAGCAACATCTACTCGCTACTCGATTCTTCGCGCAGCTGGAGGTAGCTCACTCATGGCCAGGACCGCGGCGAGTCGCCGGCGCCGTCCGCGCGGCGACGACCGGATCAGCGCCCTCTCCGACGATCTCCTCTTTTTGGTCCTTGGCCGCCTCGACATCCGGACGGCGGTCGGCACCGCGGCGCTCTCCAGGCGTTGGGCTTGCCTCCGCCGTGAGCTCCCCGTCCTCGACTTCAGTGTGGACGCCATGCTCCCGCCGCGCTACCACCGTTGGGTCCAGCTCCACGACCAGGTCGGGAAGGCTAGTTTTCCGTACGACAGGACTCAAGTGTCACGAGAGCTCATGCCTAACATCAGGAGGTACGAGCACCGCGCCATGCGCGCCTTGACCAGGTCAGTCGAGAGCTTCCTGGACTCTGCTGCATCCGCCGTCCGCCGCAGGAAGATCAGTAGGCTGAGGCTCGAGTTCTTTGTCACCCCATCCCCAAGCACCGCCTGCATGAATCAGCTCATCGCCGAGGCCATCGATGCTTGTGGGGTGGATGACCTCCACGTTGTTGCTAAGCCAATTTTCTGGCGACGCGGAGTCCACAACTTTGCCAGCCATGGCCTTTGTAAGGAGCCCAGCGCGTCACGCCTGCAAAGCCTCAAGCTTGGAGGCTGCGTGCTCCCGCCGCTGCACGAGTACAGCGCGCTCACTACGCTGATCCTGCAAGACATACCGGAATCGACGCCCGAGGCAGCCTACCAGGGCGTCTTCACCTTGTGCCAGCAGCTGCAGGTTCTGCATCTCATCTCCTGCCAGTGCAGCGGCAAGGTCATATCCGTGGACGCCCCCATGTCAAAAATCCGGGAGCTTGTTGTGGACAAGTGCAGATTCAGACGGTTCCGTCTAAGGGCTCTTCCAAATCTCGAGAGCCTAGCCTTCCTGGGACCTAGAGTGTACCTCGAGTCTGCCTCATTTCCCCGTCTCAGGAACTTTAACCTCACGTCTTGCCTCGGTGTGACAATGCGAGGATTTCGCGAATACTTGAAGGAAAACTTGAAGATAGATCATGAGTCGCTTCTTGAATACATGCCAGACATAACACATCTGATTCTCAGGATCAGTGGACCTGACAGATGGGTTGTGCCGTCTAGATCCCCGTCCACATTGTTGCCTAACCTGAGGCGGTGTCTGATCGCCGATGTGCCTTCGTCCTGGGATGTCTCATGGGCCCGCCTCCTGATCGAGACGGCGCCTGCTCTGGAGGTCCTCCACATCCACATTGCAACTTGCATAGAAGAGCCCGGTGACGAGATACGCTGGAAACCAACCATTCGTCGGCACCATCACTTGGAGGAGTTTATTATGGTTGGTTATGAGGGAACAGGGAGGCAGGTTTACCTTGTCAATTTTGTCATGAGAGTATGCACAGTGTTGCGCCATGTCTCTATTTTCAAGAACGGGCATGCTCGGAACAAGGGGCACTGGGACTGGGAGTTGGTGACGCAGCAACACTCCTGGACTGACGAGGAGAAGGACAGCACACTGATGCACATCATGGACGGGGTTTCTTTGTCAGTTGATCCAGTTCAACTAGCTTTTGGCTGAGTTTTCTGGGAGTTGGTGACGCAGCAACACTCCTGGACTGACGAGGAGAAGAACAGCACACTGATGCACATCATGGATGGGGTTTCTTTGTCAGTTGATCCAGTTCAACTAGCTTTTGGCTGAGTTTTCTCATGTTTGTGCATGACCTGCAACCGTCTAGCAGGGTTGAAGCTTGGAAAAAATGGTAATGGGTTCATGGCTATCAAACTACTGGGTCAAGGCAAAATATGATAGTGCAGAGCAATCAAATAGTACTGGATTAGTGCAAATTCATTGGGTTCAGCTGAACCCAACGGCTACATGCTAGATTGGCCCCTGCCATCTAGTAATGCACAGGCTTCTTTATATTTAATCTGATGTAATTTACAATCTCATGCAGTCAAATATTGTGCTCCTAACTTGTTCTTCTGCGCTAAGTAGCGCAATATATGCATTATCCATTCACAAGACATGTACAATTTTCCTTCGATGCACTGGTAGAAAAAAGGGCTTTAGTCCGGTTCGCAACTGCCATTAGTCGTGGTTGCGCAACCGGAACTAATTAATCGCGACTAAAGGCCCCCCTTTAGTCGCGGTTGCTTACGAACCGCGACTAAAGGTCCGTCCACGTGGGCGGCTAGCATGTGGGCGAAGGACCTTTAGTCCCGGTTTGTGTCCCCAACCGGGACTAAAGACTATTTCGTTATTTTTTTAATTCATTTGGGTTTCTAATTTTTTTTCACTCCGTTTTACTTTTCTATTTTTTTTCCAGAATTTCTATTATTTCAGTTATTTGCATAGCTTAGTCTCTATCTCTAACTACACTTATCTCAAGTCAAATTACTTACTCGTGGTCAAACTTCTCGCTCGGTCACCCATCCTCCCACTACTCCACCTCTAGCACGCTTAACTTCCGAGTTTCATTCCGTCCCGCATCCAAGTGCTACGCGCACATGTATGTGATACTAGTATCATATCAATCCTAGTAACATGTTGGTCGATGTCACATTTTTTTATTGTTTGAATTTCTAATATTTTTTTTCATAAAAAAAATAATGATGTAATAATAATCGTGAATAAATAAATAAACATTAACTTTTTAATTTTTTAAATTTTTAAATTTTTAAATTTTTTTTTGCCAAACCTAAAACCTAAAAGTTTGAAAATCTTAAAATTGGGTAAAAGTAATAGTAATCTTTATGCTGGATGCAATTATTAAATTTATTTTTTGAAAAATTTAAAAAATATAAAATCCATAGTTTAAAGCAAAAACTAAAATCTTCCTGCTTTCATATTTTCATTTGGAATTTTGAGATCTAAAAATTCGGATGTAACTTTTTTCCAGGATTTTTTTTGATATATTATACGTTTTTTTCCGACGTCGTATGCAAAAGTTATTGCGGTTTTACCATTTTTTAAACTTTTTTTGCAAAAAAGTGAAAATTTAACATACAAGAATATGAAAACAATTTTTTTTTTGAATTTTCTATCATTTTTTTTTGTATTTTACAAACCAAAAAAAGGCGATCCACGAGGGGAGGGGGGGTGTGCAGGGTGCGTGGGAGTAAAAAAACTCGGAAAAACCTTTAGTCCCGGTTGGGGACACCAACCGGGACTAAAGGGGTTGGTGTCCCCAACCGGGACTAAAGGTTTTTCCGCCGACCGCATCCCTCCAGTCCTTTAGTCTCGATTGGTGTTACCTCCCGAACCGCGACTAAAGCCCCCTTTAGTTGCGATTCGAATATTTCTGGGACTAATGGGGTGGACGAAAGCCTTTTTTTCTACTAGTGATGGATGTGTTGCCTTTTTTCCTCCGCGCGGGGGGACGTTACCGTCTGCATCTAAAGGCTGGTGACCCAGGGATCGGGGATTTGATCATCCGAGAGTCTCTCAATGCTTACCTTCTCTTTTTTTTATCTTGCGAATGGAATGCTTACCTTCTCTTAATATGGAATAACTGTATTTTTATTGTTATGACAACAAATTATGTGGCAAAAGGCAACATAATAGGCACACACTCGTACAAACACACTATGAAACACTCACAAAACTTACATTAACATCAAAAGATCATATATTCTTTATTTATTGAGTTGCCATCAACGAGGGTCTTTGAAACCGCCAATAACGCGTATTCAAGAAAATGGCATATGAACACATACGGGAAGAACATCGGTCAAGGTCGCCCCCTAGGAAAAACAGACTTCCACTCGACTGCCGCTACAAGAAAATATTGGAGAGGGAAGTCGAGAGTTGGTGATTATTGCAATTGTTGGTCTTCAACGAGGAATGCCTAGTAAGCGCGAGTCATCAGCTCACGTTGAATACGTCACTGCCCTTTGTACTCCTACCGATTGAATGGTCCGGTGAAGTTTTCGGATCGCAACGACGAGGGTGGTTCGCCGCAATAATGCTACAGATACGGATGGAAAGTTACAGAATCTACTTACGGAATGACGTGTATCAAATCAGAAGGATTACAACCCCTTGAATCACGGGAGGGAAAAAGTTTTGCACCAACCAACAATTTCCACCTATTCCCGTAAGTTTCATTCCGTAACAACAGTCCGTAGGTTTAGCATTTTCGGGTTCGCCGTCCCCGACATCGCGAGAAGTCCATTAAACCTTATCATTTAGAGAAGGAGAAGTCGTAACAAGGTTTTCCGTAGGTGAACTGTACATGGGATCCATACATGTTAGATATTGTACCGACATGCTATGTTTGGACACTTATACATGGTATGTGATATAAGTGCTCGTGGGTGATGTGGGCCCTCATTCGAAAGGTTAATGGGTGTGCGTCCTAGCACGTGGTTGGTACACTAGACTGACAGATACTTTTACATTGAGGATTTTGCACCTGCGCCTGATTTGATCTGCTAGTGAATTTTTGCTCTCCACCGGTTGTGTGTGGTATGTTCATGATTTGTATAAAAATGGAATTCATCGCTTGTGCTGGTATATTAGCAATTTACATTTTGATCCTTTTGCATATACGGTTTTGCCCTCTATTATATACGTGTTAGTTGGTTAGTAAACAAAAAGTAAGTCATGAGAAAGATAAGTTATGTGCTTGTTATCATGCTATTTAACTAATAAATACAAAAAGGCATTAGAAAATAAAATTTAACTTACATTTTTCTATGCTCTTCTTTAGTTCAAAGCTTAGCTAGCAGGTAAAAAAACAAATCATGAGAAAAATGCGACTTCCTTTTTCATGTTCCCCGTAGTAATGTGATATAGCTAGCCATTGATGAAGAAGATACAAACTGCTAACATATGATGTAGTCAAGTGCAACCGAGAAAAACAGTGGAAACGACCGTGTAGAAAGGACCACGTTAATAGAAATATTTTTACTTTTTGCAAAATGTAACAACCGATAGCTAAATAGAAAATCTGAACTATTTATGATTATCAAAGAGAATGTAGGTGTGTGCCAAATGAAAAGTTCACCAGTCTAAACTTAATGTTTGTGCAACCTTAAAATAATAATTATATAGATAGAACACGTTTATATTTCGTGCAAAAGAAAATTTTAATATAAAAAATGTTTTTATATACCATTAACGTGTGTAAGTCATTATTGGTACACAGTCATATCTATATTGATTATTTTTGAAAAATATTTCTCTAGCAAAAAATATTCTTTCGCATGTCTCACCTCTCTCACTATATGTACATCTCAATTGTTTCCGAAAAAAATATGAATTGTATATAAAACAGAATTTTGCGAGGGAAAAAAATACTCCATGCAGAAATATTTATCTATGGAAATGTTTTTTTCTTTTTAAATACTCTTTTTTTAATATCAACAAATATAGACTACTGCAGTGTTTGAAAAAAATGTTTTATTTTATGTTTGTGATTTAATTGACCTGACTTCCTTGTTTGGACGACAGTGTTTGCTGATGTGCTCGGCAGTCCGCTTAGTCCTTGGTTCTATACACAGTAGCACTTCAAACACTCATTCTATGCCCTGTGTCCTTAACAAAAATATGATTTCTTGGCGACATTACTAACTAAGGTTGCACTCCTGAGATTCGGCGAAGCATGCACATGCTCGGGGTGAATACCCACCTCATCACCTGGTGAAACACGCTCACTGTTGGAGTACAGATCTTACTATAGCATATAGCAGTGTATATGTGACTGAATCTGATTACAACGAGAGCCAAGGAGAAAAGCTACAGGAAAGTAAGGAGACAAATCTCCGCCGCCGCCGGTGCCGAAGCCGTGATCCCAAGGATGACGAAGGCGTGCCTGGGTGCGTCTCTTTTGTAGCTTGACGGCGAAGCGCTACTGAGTCCAATCTGGGCCAACGAACTTCCTGTTGGGCTGCACAATGCGCATGGGCCGCTCTCGACGTGGTGTAACCCCCATTTCTTGGTCTTTATGCAGCCCAACAGGAACATCGTTGGCCCAGATTGGACTCAGTAGCGCTTCGCCGTCAAGCTACAAAAGAGACGCACCCAGACACGCCTTCGTCATCCTTGGGATCACGGCTTCAGCACCGGCGGCGGCGGAGATTTGTCTCCTTACTTTCCTCTAGCTTTTCTCCTTGGCTCTCGTTGTAATCAGATTCAGTCACATATACACTGCTATATGCTATAGTAAGATCTGTACTCCAACATCTGGTATCAGATTAGCCTGCCCGATCTCCACATCCACTTCTCCCCTCCACAAAATCCGCCCTGGAACTCGCCGATACACCACGCAGCGCCGCAAACTGTTGGACTCCATGGATCCAGCGCTCAAGGAGTTCCTGGAGGCCATCCGCCAGGACACGGCTGCCCTCCGCCAGGACAACGTCGACTTGCGCGAGTCGCTGTCGACCCAGATGCGGCAAGAGTCGGCCACCCTCATGGCTAAGCAGGAGGCCATGGCGGGCCAAATCGCTCACCAGTCCCACCTCGTCGCCGACCTCTGCGCCTGGAAGCCCGAGTTAGAGGCTCATGTCGCGCACCTTCAAGCGACAGATATATCTATGATTTCCTTCCGATTGTGCCTTTTCCACTTAGTCTCCCCTCGTGCCGCGATTGAGGAATACCAATCGGCTTAAGGTCAGGAACATAGTCAACACAAAACTCAATTACCTCCTCATTTCCATAGCCCTTGGCGATGCTTCCTTCTGTCCTAGCAGGGTTACGAATATATTTCTTTAATACTCCCATGAACCTCTCAAAGGGGAACATATTGTGTAGAAATACATGACCGAGAATGGAAATCTCTTCGACTAGGTGAACCAGGAGGTGCGTCATAATATTGAAGCAGGATGGTGGGAACACCAACTCGAAACTAACAAGACATTGGACCACATCGTTATGTAACCGTGGTAGATCTTCTGGATTGATTACCTTCTGAGAGATTGCATTGAGGAATGCCCAAGAGAAAAATAGAAGAACCCAATATATTCGGCTGTCTCATCAAGCCCGAGAGAAAAATAGAAGAACCCGCAAAATGGGTCATTGCATCAGCCGAACAAGGCACTTGACAAAATATTCTCAGAGCGCCAAAGTCGCGAATAATCTCTGAATGCCGCAAAAGTCTGCGAAGGTAAGACCCCGGGTCCATCCTGAGCGGCGTGGCACCGTCTTTGACGTCGTTTTGCTACTTTTTTCCGTATCAACAGATACGAAAAAAATCCTAACGGACGCGTTAGGTACCCGATAAAACATGACTGGGACTCGACAGATGGTAAGACCTTAAGCGGCGCATGTCGAGTTAACACCAGTATCCCGAGATCATGTCCAGGGACGTGATCTTGAAATAGGTTCTTGCGGGATTGCCACAAGAGCAGTTAACTGGTACCTGATCCGTCAGATGAACTAGCCCCATTTACCATTATCCATGAACAACATAGATAGCAACGGCCTGGAGACAGTAAAACGAGGGGCTGCGCCCAGAAATATAGTCAAGTTCTTCATCGAGTAGTACAACTTGAGTCTATGCCCAGGTGCAAGCACCTGCCCATAGGCTTGGGGGCTACTCTTATCGAGAGTATTGATTCACCCTCCCGATAAGATACAAGAAAGAGGAAAAATTGTGGTGTCGATTAAAAGCAAGTTGAGCCTACACCCAAGTGCAAACACTTGGCCGTAGCCTCGGGGCTACTCCCATCGGGAGCGCTGGCCGCGCACCCGATAGAAAAATAACTTCGACAACATCTATGACAATCAAGGTTTGTAGACTCAACTCGATTCTACGAATCGAGTAGAGCCTACTCCCATCGGGAGCACATGGATTTCATCAAGTCCTCCAGAAATATAGTTAAGTTCTTTATCGAGTAGTACAACTTGAGTCTATGCCTAAGTGCAAGCACTTACCCATAGACTCGGGGGCTACTCCCATCGGGAGCGCTGCCGCGCACCCGATAGAAAAATAATTTCAAGAATCGTCGACATCATCTACGCTACACATGATCTACGACATGGACCTCGCCTTGTATTTTCTTCGACTTCGGAGATGGTTATGCTTGGAGTCTCTACGCAAGTCTTCGACTTCCCTAGACACTCGGGGCTATCGACATGGGTATACCCTTCGGGTACCCATTATTGGTATACCTGGATCGGCTCGGCCCAGTATGGAGAAGGCTCAACAAGGCAACCCGAAGAAGTAGTCGACTAGGACTCTTGTAAAACCCTAGGCTGGTTGCATATATAAAGCTAGCCAGGGCACCCGAAATAAGGAGGCCAAGAGATAGACAACATAGCCCCGCCTACAGCGACACCCTGTAAACATACTTGTGATTATATACTGGATTGCTAGCAGCACGTAGGGATCCTCCACCGAGGGGACCCGAAGCTGGGTACGTCGTGTGCCTAATCTCGTTCCCGGAATCTCCATCGTCGCTCTCTCCCGATACCCAAGTCTACAATACGTAGGCATTGGCGAGGTGATCCCTCGTCACCAGGTCTGCCCCACAACTGTAAAAGTTCATCAACTAATGGCATTAGGTACACATCGATGTCATTGCTGGGTTGCTTCGGACCTTGGATGAGCATTGGCATCATAATGAACTTCCGCTTCATACACAACCAAGGAGGAAGGTTGTAGATGCATAGAGTCACGGGCCAGGTGCTATGGCTGGAGCTCTTCTCCCAAAAGGATTCATGCCATTTGTACTTAGACCAAATCTTATGTTCCTTGCGTCAGCTGCAAAATCTTTGAACTCTCTGTCGATCTTTCTCCATTGCGTTCCATCAGCGGGGTCTCTCAACTCCCCGTCCGACTTACGATCCTCTTTGTGCCATCGCAACAACTTGGCATGCTCTTTGTTCCTGAACAGACGTTTCAACCGTGGTATTATAGGAGCATACCACATCACCTTGGTGGGAACCCTCTTCCTGGGTTTCTGGCCCTCAACATCGTCACCAGGGTCATCGCCTCTGATCTTATAACGCAATGCAGTGCATACCGGGAACTCATTCAAATTCTCGTATTCACCGCGGTAGAGGATGCAGTCGTTAATGCATGCATGTATCTTCTGAACCTCTAAACCTAGAGGGCAGACAACCTTCTTTGCTTCGTACGTACTAGCGGACAACTCGTTATTCTTTGGAAACATATTCTTCAACATTTTCAGCAAATTTTCAAATCCTGAGTCAGCTACACCTTCATGTGCCTTCCATTTCAGCAAATCCAGTGTGTAGCCCAGCTTTTTCAGACCATTATCGCATCCTGGGTACATCGACTTTTTGTGATCCTCTAACATGCGATCCAAATTCTCCCTCTCCTTTTCAGTTTCGCAGCGTCTCCGTGCATCAGCAATGGTCCGACCAAGATCATCAGCGGGCTCATCACGAGCCTCTTCTTCACCTTCCCCTTCGCCTTCCCCACCTTCAGCATCCTCCATGAAAGTATCACCGAAATGATCAGGATAGTTGTCATCGATACTATCCCCTTCTCCATCTTCTTCCATTCTAACCCATCTTTCTCCATGCTTGGTCCAACAATTATAGCTTGGCATGAAACCGTGCCGAAGCAGGTGCACGTGAATGTCTCTTGAGGAAGAGTAACCCTTCTGATTCTTACAGGCAGCACATGGACAGATAACAAAACCCCCTGCTTGTTCGCATTAGCCACTACGAGGAAATCTTTCAAACCCGTAATGAACTCGCCGAAGAGTCGGTTACCGTACATCCATTGCCGATTCATCTGCATTATTATTATATAAAGTATATAATTAGCCATCATGCATTTGTTAAAATAACTAGCTAGAAATAATAGAAATTAAACAATGAACTACACACATGCATATTTTATCAATGACACATGAAAGGTTCAAGTTGCTAACCGCGCTCGAGGAGGAAAAATAAATGAGAAAGCTCAAGTGTGGCTCGGACACTTCATATCGTGTTTGTTTCATGCTCTCGGGCATTTAATCGAACACCTTGTGTGCATAAGTGGATCCAAAGGCAAACCCACCACCCCTTGTGAATGGACAACTGATCATTTTGAACCAAACAACTGAGCATTTTGAACCAGTAGCAATTTATGGCAGCATTTTTTGCATTTCATTCTTGTTATGAGCATGAGCATGATCAAGCATTTTTGCATTTCATTCATGTTATGAGCATGAGCATGCAACACCTACACTGCCAGCAATTCATTTTACATATTAGCATTTAATTCTTGTTATTAGCATGAACCAGAGAATGCATTTCATTAGGCATTTAAATGAACCAGAGAATGCATTCTTGCTATGAACCCTAAACCAGGGCATCAATTCCTATGAAATCTAAACCTGCATGGCATCAAATTCAATTTGTTATGAACCAGGGCATCAAATTCAAAGAGGGGATCGAACCAGGGCATCAAATTCAATTACCTATGAACCAGGGCATCAAATTCACTTAGGGGATCGAACCAGGGCATCAAATTCAAAGAGTAGAGAGGGGATCAAAGAGGGAGGGGAAGAGGGAATGAGAGAGGGAAGCTTACCGTGGATGGTAAGAGGGAAGGGGACGGTGGTGCCGACGTCCCCGGCCTGCTCCTGTCGGCGACTGCTCCTCTCGACGATGGTGGCCTGCGCGACGCCTCCTCCTCTCGGTGACGGTGTCGACTGCTCCTCCTCTCGGCGGTGACGCCCTGCTCCTCCTTGCGGCGGCATTCTCCTCCTCTCGGTGGCACGGGGGCGGGTGCAGAGCGGCGGCGCGGTTAGTAGCTAGCTAGGGTTCGTGATGAATGGGGAAAGGGAGAAAGACAGCAAGCGTGCAGTTAAGTCCGAAGTATAGTCGGACCCACCTTATTACCGGCGCACCACCTGTTTGGTTTGCCGGGGACAATTATACCCCCGGCGAACCAAACAGGTGGTGCGCCGGCAATAAGGTGAGTCCGGCTATACCTGGGACTTGTTCCCCAGCTAGCCCATGGCTGGATGTTTCCTTTTCTATTTTTATTTTCTTTTTCTTCATTTCTTTATTTATTTTTTACTTTCTTTTATGTTTCTTTTCTTTCCCCACAAATCCTATACTATTTTATTTCCTTCTCTTTTCATGATAATAACCAAGCAATATGAGTTATGCATTACAAAAATATGAGTTATATATACATTCATGCATAAAATATTGACAAACACAATTAATATTAGTTATACATAAAATATTGGCCAAGACCATATGAGTAGTTATGAATTACACAAAATATGAGTAATACATTGCAAATAAAGTTTTATATCATCGATCGAGAAGAGTGTTTCACTTTCTTCTTGCTTTTCTTGCTCGTCGTTGAATAATTTAGCCCTGTGTCGTGTCTTCTTCTTTTGAAGGGTCGACCTGACCTCGGTGGCGTGGTCCTGCTTCTTCTGGTGGTGTATGTTGTGTCTTCGTCCTCGGATTCTTCCATCATTGGATCTCCGACTTGTCCTTCGAAGTCTTCCTTGTTGGCGACTCCATCCATTCCGATAATGGACCTCTTGCTTCTCCTCACGATAACATGGCTAGGCCTGGATGGGTCGGTTATGAAGAAGCATTGGTGTACGTGTTATGCCAGTACCCATGGCTCATTCTGCGTGGTGGCGTTCGTGGACTTTGATTTGTTGGCTTCGGGTAGAAACATGGTGGTGAAATACCGGTCTTCTTTTGTGACGCTCTTAGCCCATCTGATACGGAACATCGGCACTCTCTCCCCAGCGTACCTAAGCTCCCAGATTTCCTCGATCCTTCCGTAGTATCTAGTCTTTACATCACCCGTCCAGGAATCCATCGTTACCCCTGAGTTATGGTAAACACTGTTCTTGTCTTTTTCTTCCGTGTAGAATGTGTACCGTTGATATCGTACGCTTGGTAAGTCATGATGTTGGGCGCGGGGCCATGTGACAAGGCCAATACTAGTTTATCCTTGTCGTAATCCATTGGTGGGGATTAGCATCAATGTGGTCTTTGAACCAGCGCGCGAAAGAGGAGTTGTGCTCTCTGAATATTTCTGCTTCCGTCATCATCGGCTTGCCACTATTCTCTATCATGGTTTGTGCTCTTTCAACCAAGGATCGATCAAGTCAATGTGTTGTAGCGCTCTAAGTTGGCCCTGTCAAAGTCGGAAGTCCGACCAGACATTTGCACGTGCAGTTCCTTCCTTCCATTTTTGTGGCCTACTCCCCCGAACCTGCGGAGGTGCTTGTTTTGAGGCAAACCAACAGGGTCCTCGATGTCTAGATAATTCGTGCAGAAAGAGATGCACTCTTCGGTGAGCCAGCCCTGGACGATGCTTCCATCTGGAAGTGACCTGTTATGAACGTATCCTTTAATGACCCCATTCATTCTTTCAAACGGCATCATGTTGTGTAGGAATGCCGGCCCTAGATTGGTGATATCATCCATGATATGGACCAACAGATGGATCATCACGTCAAAGAATGCAGGCGGGAAGTACATCTCAAGCTCACATAGGATCACCACGATCTCTTCCTGAAGCCTTGCGAGTTTCTTCACGCTTATCGACTTCTGAGTTATGATGTCGAAGAAGTTACGGAGCCTGATCAGCGTTGCACGGACATGGTCATCCATTATACTCGGATTGCAACCGGAAGAATCTGCGTCATCATCACGTGACAGTCATGAGACTTCATGCCGCTGAAGTTTCGTTTCTTGGGGTCCATGTATCTGCTTATTAGCCCGGAGTAACCGAAGGGCACTCTGACTACTAGAAGGCAATTGAAAAATTGATCGACCTCAACAGGACTAAAAGTGAAGCAGGAGGGGGGCAGTAATAGTCTGGCTGCTTAATCCTTTTGCGCTTCTGACCGTCGTCCGTCTCCTCCTCCGAATGTCCCTCTTGGGTCGCCGGGATCTGAAGCTCTTCCCTGATGCCCAAAACTTTCAGGTCGTGTCTTGCTTTTGGCCCATCTTTGGTCCGGTCCGGCATGTTGAGAAGAGTGCCAAGCAAGCTCTCGCGCACGTTCTTTGTAATATGCATGACATCAAGGCAGTGAGGTGTATCGAGAATTTTCCTGTATGGCAAGTCCCAAAACACGGACCTCCTTTTCCATACACCAATGAGCGGCGTCGTTGCCTTTTTCTTCTTCTCTCCAGCCTTTTGACGAATCTTTCCCGGCGCAGGGCACTCCTTCCAACCTTTCAGTAATGTATCGATCTCTTCGCCGCTCTTCTTACGTGGAGGTCCTCGGGGTTCATTTGTACCATTGAACAGATCTCCACACTTTCTCCACGGGTCAGTCTTGTGTAGCCACCTTCGATGCCCCATGTAAACGGTTTTTGAAGAGCCAGGATCCTTACCAAGCTGCAAAATGCCTTGTGTCCATTGCACACCTGGCACGAAATATAACCGTATCCGAGGTAGTCCTGCACCGTCGTGATCAACGCGGCTCTCAAAGGGAAATATTCTTCCTCGACGACGTCCCATATATCTACCCCTTCATCCGCCCACAATGTTTCAAGCTCCTCCTATAATAGTTCGAGATACATGTTGATATCGTTTCCTGGCTGTGTCGGCCCTTGAATTAGCATACTCATCTGTATGTACTTCCTCTTCATGCACAACCAGGGCGGGAGGTTGTAGATCCATACAAACACGGGCCATGTGCTATGTGTGCTGCTCTGGTTTCCGAACGGATTGAATCCGTCCGTGCACGCACTCAACCTGATGTTTCTGGGATCTGCCCCGAAACTTCCGAATTCATTGTCTAATGCTTTCCACTGTCTTGCATTCAAAGGGTGTGTCATCACTGGGTGTTCAATCCGCTCTACATCATTCAGCACTACCTCCTTTCTTTCAGCGTGCCAGCGCATGAGCTTTGCTTCCTTGCGCTCCGCGTAGAACCGTTGCAGCCGGGGGGCGAGCGGGAAGTACCACACAACTTTCTGAGGAGCTTTCTTCTTCCCTTTCTTGTACCGTTCAGCGTCACAAACAGGACATTTGGTCTTGTCCACGTGCTCCTTGCGATACATGATACAGTCGTTGATGCAGGCGTGATACTTTTCGTGGGGTAAGTCGAGAGGGCACGTGATTCTCTTGGCCTCGGCTAGACTACTAGGACACATGTTCCCGACAGGAATGAGATCTTTCAAGTATTCCAGAATGTCGTCGACGCTTGTGTCCGTCCATCCGTGTTTCACCTGCAGCACATCGAGCGCTACTCTAAAGCGGGTCTCCTCCAACCCGCAACCTGAGTCGTACAACGGAGTATTTGAGTCTGTCTCCAGTTGCTCAAGCTTTGATTTCCGCTTGGTGCCTTTCGTCTTTTCGAGAAGCAGATCTTGAAGATGAGGGTCCCGTACGACTGAAGCTAGCGGCACCTCTTCGTCGTTGTCAAGGTTATTGTCCGCGTCCGATTTGCATCGTCCTGTGCGACAAATTCTTCATCATCATCAATATCATGATGCCCTCCTTCTTGCCGGCCATTACCAGCCGTCTCCCCATTGACCTCCGCACCATCATCACTCATCCATTGAGTGTGTCCATGCATAAAACCATTAGTGAGCAGGTACCCCTGCAATTAGCCTGAATAGGAGCCAAACCATTTCCCTAGTTTGCATCTTCGACACAGACACAATACCTCCGTGAGGTTCTTTTCATACATGTCGATGATCGCGTCTTTCAGATATCTCACCACGACGCTTTCACTCATCTTGATAACCATTATCGCCTGCACGGCAAGATTATATAATTGATTAGAACCATGCAACCGTCGGTAGTTGATGTCTACGGGAGCTTCTATTCTTGTAGACAGTGTTGGGCCTCCAAGAGCAGAGGTTTGTAGAACAGCAGCAAGTTTCCCTTAAGTGGATACCCAAGGTTTATCGAACTCAGGGAGGAAGAGGTCAAAGATATCCCTCTCATGCAACCCCGCAACCACAAAGCAAGAAGTCTCTTGTGTCCCCAACACACCTAATAGGTGCACTAGTTCGGCGAAGAGATAGTGAAATACAGTGTGGTATAAATAAGTATGAGCAAGTAGCAACGGTGCCGTAAAAGTGCTTGGCGTGTAGTTGATGGTGGTGGTATTGCAAGCAGAGAGTAACGCTAGAGAAAACAAGAAACAAACAAGTAGTAACTCAGCAAGTAGTAACGCAAAGAGTAGTAAACAAGCAGTAGTAACTCAGCAGTATTTAGGAACAAGGCCTAGGGAATAGACTTTCACTAGTGGACACTCTCAACATTGATCACATAACAGAATAGATAAATGCATACTCTACACTTTTGTTGGATGATGAACACATTGCGTAGGATTACACGAACCCTCAATGCCGGAGTTAACAAGCTCCACAATAATGCTCATGTTTAAGTAACCTTTAGTGTAAGATAGATCAACGCTACTAAACCAAGTACTAGCATAGCATGCACACTGTCACCTTCATGCATATGTAGGAGGAATAGATCACATCAATATTATCATAGCAATAGTTAACTCCATAATCTACAAGAGATCATGATCATAGCATAAACCAAGTACTAACACGGTGCACGCACCGTCACCTTTGCACACATGCAGGAGGAATAAACTACTTTAATAACAAATCACTAGAGTAGCACATGGATAAATTGTGATACAACATGCTGCAATCATAAAGAGATATAAATAAGCACCTCACTATGCCATTCAATGAGTAAGTATTCTGTGAAATCTAGCCTAAGAGACCCACACTGGTGCACACACTCGTCACCTTTACACACGTGGGACGAGGAGTCTCCGGAGATCACATAAGTAAAACCCACTTGACTAGCATAATGACATCTAGATTACAAGCATCATCATATGAATCTCAATCATGTAAGGCAGCTCATGAGATTATTGTATTGAACTACATAGGAGAGAGATGAACCACATAGCTACCGGTACAGCCCCGAGCCTCGATGGAGAACTACTCCTCCTCATGGGAGCAGCAGCGGTGATGAAGATGGCGGTGGAGATGGCAGCGGTGTCGATGGATAAGCCTTCCGGGGCACTTCCCCGCTCCGGCAGGTGCCGGAACCGAGATCCCGTCCCCGCGATCTTGGCTTCGCGATGGCGGCGGCTCCGGCAGGTTTCGTGGGTTTCGTCAATTATTCCCGGGTTTTCTGATCCAGGGGCTTTTTATAGGCGGAGAGGCGGCGCAGAAGGTCGAAGGGGGTCCACACCCTAGGGGGCGCGCCCCCCTTGGCCGCGCCGGGGTAGGGTTTGGTGGCCCCGCCTCCCTTCTCCGGCGGTTCTCGTGTGTTCCGGATGCTTCCGGTAAAATAGGAACCTCGGGCGTTGATTTCGTCCGATTCCGAGAATATTTCGTTACTAGGATTTCGAAACCAAAAACAGCAGTAAAACAGGAACCGGCACTTCGGCATCTTGTTAATAGGTTAGTTCCGTAAAATGCACGAATATGACATAAAGTGTGCATATAACATGTAGATAACATCAATAATGTGGCATGGAACACAAGAAATTATCGATACGTTGGAGACGTATCAGCATCCCTAGCTTAGTTCTGCTCGTCCCGAGCAGGTAAAACGATAACAAAGATAATTTCTGGAGTGACATGCCATCATAAACTTGATCATACTATTTGTAAAGCATATGTAGAGAATGCAGCGATCAAAACAATGGTAATGACATGAGTAAACAACTGAATCATATAGCAAAGACTTTTCATGAACAGCACTTCAAGACAAGCATCAATAAGTCTTGCATAAGAGTTAACTCATAAAGCAATAATTCAAAGTAAAGGCATTGAAGCAACACAAAGGAAGATGAAGTTTCAGCGGTTGCTTTCAACTTATAACATGTATATCTCATGGATAATTGTCAATGCAAAGCAATATAACAAGTGCAATATGCAAGTATGTAAGAATCAATGCACAGCTCACACAAGTGTTTGCTTCTTGAGGTGGAGAGAAATAGGTGAACTGACTCAACATTGAAAGTAAAAGAATGGTCCTCCATAGAGGAAAAGCATCGATTGCTATATTTGTGCTAGAGCTTTTATTTTGAAAACATAAAGAGAGCATAAAAGTAAAGTTTTGAGAGGTGTATGTTGTTGTCAACGAATGGTAGCGGGTACTCTAACCCCCTTGCCCGACAAACCTTCAAAGAGCGGCTCCCATTTTATTTTATTTTTGGATGGCACTCCTTCCAACCTTTCTTTCACAAACCATGGCTAACCGAATCCTCGGTGCCCGCCAACAATCTCATACCATGAAGGAGTACCTTTTTATTTTAGTTTTATTATGATGACACTCCTCCCAACCTTGCTTACACAAGCCATGGCTAACCGAATCATTCGGGTGCCGTCCAACAATCACATACCATGGAGGAGTGTCTATTTTTAGTTTGTTAATTTGGGACTCGGGAATCCCATTGCCAGCTCTTTTTGCAAAATTATTGGATAAGCGGATGAAGCCACTAGTCCATTGGTGAAAGTTGCCCAACAAGATTGAAAGATAAACACCACATACTTCCTCATGAGCTATAAAACATTGACACAAATAAGAGGTAATAAATTTTGAATTGTTTAAAGGTAGCACCCAAGCAATTTACTTTGGAATGGCGGAGAAATACCATGTAGTAGGTAGGTATGGTGGACACAAATGGCATAGTGTTGGCTCAAGTATTTGGATGCATGAGAAGTATTCCCTCTCGATACAAGGTTTAGGCTAGCAAGGTTGTTTGAGGCAAACACAAGGATGAACTAGTACAGCAAAACTCACATAAAAGACATATTACAAGTATTATAAGACTATACATCGTCTTCCTTGTTGTTCAAACACCTTACTAGAAATTATCTAGACCTTAGAGAGACCAATTATGCAAACCAAATTTTAGCATGCTCTATGTATTTCTTCACTAATGGGTGCAAAGTATATGATGCAAGAGCTTAAACATGAGCACAACAATTGCCAAGTATCACATTACCCAAAACATTTATAGCAATTACTACATGTATCATTTTCCAATTCCAACCATATAACAATTTAACGAAGAGGAAACTTCGCCATGAATATTATGAGCTAAGAACACATGTGTTCATTCGAACCAGCGGAGCGTGTCTCTCTCCCACACAAGCATGATGTAATCCAATTTATTCAAACACAAACAAAAACAAAAGCACACAGACGCTCCAAGTAAAGCACATAAGATGTGGCCGAATAAAAATATAGTTTCAGGGGAGGAACCTGATAATGTTGTCGATGAAGAAGGGGATGCCTTGGGCATCCCCAAGCTTAGACGCTTGAGTCTTCTTGATATATGCAGGGGTGAACCACCGGGTGCATCCCCAAGCTTAGAGCTTTCACTCTCCTTGATCGTAGTATATCATCCTCCTCTCTTGACCCTTGAAAACTTCCTCCACACCAAACTCGAAACAACTCATTAGAGGGTTAGTGGACAATAAAAATTCACATGTTCAGAGGTGACACAATCATTCTTAACACTTCTGGACATTGCATAAAGCTACTGGACATCAATGGATCAAAGAAATTCATCCAACATAGCAAAAGAGGCAATGCGAAATAAAAGGCAGAATCTGTCAAAACAGAACAGTCCGTAAAGATGGATTTTATTAGGCCACCAGACTTGCTCAAACGAAAATGCTCAAATTGAATGAAAGTTGCGTACATATCTGAGGATCACTCACGTAAATTGGCATAATTTTCTGAGTTACCTACAGAGAATTAGACCCAGATTCGTGACAGCAAAGAAATCTGTTTCTGCGCAGTAATCCAAATCTAGTACTTACTTTACTATCAAAGACTTTACTTGGCACAACAAAACACAAATCTAAGATAAGGAGAGGTTGCTACAGTAGTAAACAACTTCCAAGACACAAATATAAAACAAAGTACTGTAGCAAAATAACACATGGGTTATCTCCCAAGAAGTTCTTTCTTTATAGCCGTTAAGATGGGCTCAGCAGTTTTAATGATGCACTCGCAAGAAATAGTATTTGAAGCAAAAGAGAGCATCAAGAGGCAAATTCAAAACACATTTAAGTCTAACATGCTTCCTATGCATAGGAATATTGTAAATAAACAAGTCCATGAAGAGCAAAGTAACAAGCATAGGAAGATAAAACAAGTGTAGCATCAAAAATTTCAGCACATAGAGAGGTGTTTTAGTAACATGAAAATTTCTACAACCATATTTTCCTCTCTCATAATAACTTTCAGTAGCATCATGAGCAAACTCAACAATATAACTATCAAATGAAACATTCTTATCATGAGTCTCATGCATAAAATTATTACTACTCCCAACATAAGAATAATCAATTTTATTAGTTGTAGTGGGAGCAAATTCAACAAAGTAGCTATCATTATTATTCTCATCATCAAATATAGGAGGCATATTGTAATCATAATCAAATTCACTCTCCATAGTAGGTGGCACCAAAAGACCACTATCATTATAATCATCATAAATAGGAGGTAAAGAATCATCAAAGTAAATTTTCTCCTCAATGCTTGGGGGACTAAAAAGATCATGAAAACCAGCTTCCCCAAGCTTAGAACTTTCTATATTATTGTCAACAATGGTGTTCAAAGCTTTCATACTAATATTACTACCAAGCATGCAAAGAAGATTTCATAGGTTTTTTAATTTTCGCATCAAACAATCCATGTTTTAAATCAGGAAATAGAATAAGAAGCTCACTCTTGTACATTATGCCAAACTAGTGTAAACAAGAAACAACAAGATGCAATTGCAGGATCTAAAGGAAATAGCTTTGAGCACACACACAACGGCGCCAGTAAAAATAGTTTACCCGAGACCGTAGTATGAGAGCCTTTTTACCTTTCCTCCCCGGCAACGGCGCCACAAAAGTGCTTGATGTCTACGGGAGCTTCTATTCTTGTAGACAATGTTGGGCCTCCAAGAGCAGAGGTTTGTAGAACAGCAGCAAGTTTCCCTTAAGTGGATACCCAAGGTTTATCGAACTCAGGGAGGAAGAGGTCAAAGATATCCCTCTCATGCAACCCTGCAACCACAAAGCAAGAAGTCTCTTGTGTCCCCAACACACCTAATAGGTGCACTAGTTCGGCGAAGAGATAGTGAAATACAGGTGGTATAAATAAGTATGAGCAAGTAGCAACGGTGCCGTAAAAGTGCTTGGCGTGTAGTTGATGGTGGTGGTATTGCAGCAGTAGTAACGCAGTAAAACAAGAAACAAACAAGTAGTAACTCAGCAAGTAGTAACGCAAGTAGTAGTAAACAAGCAGTAGTAACTCAGCAGTATTTAGGAACAAGGCCTAGGGAATAGACTTTCACTAGTGGACACTCTCAACATTGATCACATAACAGTAATAGATAAATGCATACTCTACACTTTTGTTGGATGATGAACACATTGCGTAGGATTACACGAACCCTCAATGCCGGAGTTAACAAGCTCCACAATAATGCTCATGTTTAAGTAACCTTTAGTGTAAGATAGATCAACGCTACTAAACCAAGTACTAGCATAGCATGCACACTCGTCACCTTCATGCATATGTAGGAGGAATAGATCACATCAATATTATCATAGCAATAGTTAACTCCATAATCTACAAGAGATCATGATCATAGCATAAACCAAGTACTAACACGGTGCACGCACCGTCACCTTTGCACACATGCAGGAGGAATAAACTACTTTAATAACAAATCACTAGAGTAGCACATGGATAAATTGTGATACAACATGCTGCAATCATAAAGAGATATAAATAAGCACCTCACTATGCCATTCAATGAGTAAGTATTCTGTGAAATCTAGCCTAAGAGACCCACACGGTGCACACACTCGTCACCTTTACACACGTGGGACGAGGAGTCTCCGGAGATCACATAAGTAAAACCCACTTGACTAGCATAATGACATCTAGATTACAAGCATCATCATATGAATCTCAATCATGTAAGGCAGCTCATGAGATTATTGTATTGAACTACATAGGAGAGAGATGAACCACATAGCTACCGGTACAGCCCCGAGCCTTGATGGAGAACTACTCCCTCCTCATGGGAGCAGCAGCGGTGATGAAGATGGCGGTGGAGATGGCAGCGGTGTCGATGGATAAGCCTTCCGGGGGCACTTCCCCGCTCCGGCAGGGTGCCGGAACAGAGATCCTGTCCCCCAGATCTTGGCTTCGCGATGGCGGCGGCTCTGGCAGGTTTCTGTGGGTTTCGTCAATTATTCCCGGGTTTTCTGATCCAGGGGCTTTTTATAGGCGGAGAGGCGGCGCAGGAAGGTCGAAGGGGGGTCCACACCCTAGGGGGGCGCGCCCCCCCCCTTGGCCGCGCCGGGGTAGGGTTTGGTGGCCCTGCCTCCCTTCTCTCGGCGGTTCTCGTGTGTTCCGGATGCTTCCGGGTAAAATAGGAACCCGGGCGTTGATTTCGTCCGATTCCGAGAATATTTCGTTACTAGGATTTCTGAAACCAAAAACAGCAGAAAACAGAACCGGCACTTCGGCATCTTGTTAATAGGTTAGTTCCAGAAAATGCACGAATATGACATAAAGTGTGCATATAACATGTAGATAACATCAATAATGTGGCATGGAACACAAGAAATTATCGATACGTTGGAGACGTATCAGTAGTTTTCACGGAAAATTTCGGCATGACCTACCTACACAGTAGGAGATAGGAGCGCCAGAAATGTGCCGAAATGGAAACTTAACGAATCAACATTTTGGCGCAACGTTGGCAACTCATTTTCAACGCCAACACACAAGCACAAACACAACATATATGCCACACACGAGCGCTTTGCTTCAAATGTCCAATATACAACAATTTCATTCCTCAATTTGTTTATTAATCACCTATTTAGTTGATATATTAGTCGACGAGATCGAGACGTCACGCCGCGACCACGACGTATGGAAGCTGACTTTCTAGATCTAAATCTAGATTGAGCGGGCAATGCGCGATAGATAGATAGATCTAGATCTACATAGGGATGTGGGAGATGCATGTAGGAAGGGAAGATTTGCTCAAAAAATATTATTTTGTTTGGTCAAATTGGCTAAATTTGGGGTAGAAATGGGCAAAAAATAGGTGGGTTGGGAGAAGGATCGGGTTGTGTGGAGGAGTGAGTGTAGTGGGTGTGTGAGTGCTGGTTGGTGGCTGAAATAACTCCCAGGTTACTGCCGGCCCATCCGGCTATATCTGCTCCGGACCAGACCCACGAAACACTGCCGGCGCACCAGCCCAGGAGTGCGCCGGCAATAGCAAATTACCGCCGGCGCGCTCCTGGGCTGGTGCGCCGGCAGTGTTTCCTTGGCCTGGCCCGAATCGGGCGAGCCCATGCCAGGAAAAAGCACCGGCGCGTCGACTCTCCTGGTGCGCCGGCATTGGGCATGCATCGCCGGCGCGGCTGAAATGTGGTGCGCTGGCAACACATTCCACCGGCGCGTGTATATGGTGGTGCGCCGGCAGCACATTCCACCACCTATAGGCTTTTCCTTAGTAGTGTCTGATTGTTCTTCACATAAGTAATGCCACCACCTTGTTTAGTCTCCTATATCCTTTAAACTAACCTCCTAGGACATTTAGCGGCTGTTGCAACCTCTTTTGAAAATACATGATTCAGTCTAGCACACGTGCCATTGTGCTCGATAAGCATTGCATATATATGACGCTTGTCTACCGGTGTGGATACTGGCAGGAACGGCCGTCTCGCGACCGGTTTGTCTGGGCGGTGACCTGCCTACCCGGCGCCACAGCCAACCGGCGCGCTTATCGCTGGGAAGCTGTTGTGTGGCCTTTGCTGAGATGGCTTTTTTTCCAACCGGACTATAAAACCACATTCCCCTACCTTGAGTAGGGTTAGGCACTACATTATATTCTCATAAATGGCACCTCTGCAAGATTTAAAAATGATAAACCACAAGCCTAGAACAAGAACATATAACTTAGCTGAACAATTATGGGTCATTTAAATTTCAATGGGTGGATAACTTAACTGGCAAGAGTAATTTAGCTGATCAAGAATGACCATTTCAGTTCAAATTAGTCACTAACTTTGCATAACAAATATGAATATCTTTAGGAAATAAAACATGTCAAGTGATCAATTTATATTATACATCTTGACATACCAGAACATGTCTTGCATCGATTTTGAAGTGGTCATGGCCCCCGAAGGCTGCCCACAACCACTAGAGGAATTCGTAGGGGGGGGGGGGGGCATAGAGGCATTGGGGCCGCAGTGGTGCTGCTCGATGTCCTTATATAAACATTTAGAAGAGTTGTACCACAACCAAAAGTACGAAATTTCACAAACTTTCGTACATAAATTTCACAAACTTTCGTCTCACATCCAAATTTGATAAGCACCTTTAGAAGAAAAACATTTAATGGAAAGCATTAGACACTTAATATCTGTAATATTCAATGTTACTCCACTAAGATGGTGCAGCAGAGCGAGAGAAACCACTTGGAGTAAACTGAGAGTAGTCAAACGACTGAAACATAGCATCATCAATGGGTGGCATGACAAAGTTCACCACAGGCGGGATCGAACTCAGAACCAAGAACACGAACTTGATGATTTCTTTCCTTCATAAATGCACTCTGCCTCCTTGTTTCTTGGGCCAAGGGCAGGGCCTGATGGCTCACAACATTTGGATTCTCGCTAATATCTCACAAGCTCTTGAAAAAGTTGGCAGCTCCTTTCATGGGAGCAGGACCACTTGAAAAACCAGGGCATGATGAGGAGGCGCCATAAGCTGGATCATGCTTTGCCTTGGTCCTACCCTCCCGAGGCATCATCTCAGGAACATCAAGAATAAGCCCACGAAACTGAAGCTTGAAGATATCCATGTAAACTCTTTTGTCACTCTTGTTTAAAGGGGCTGATCAATGAGCTTCAGAATGTATTGGACAAAGTTGGGGTCATGCGCTTGCGAACAGACCTTCTTAGCTCATTATAGATGAAGTCACATCCGTCAATCTTCTTGAGGTTGTCAGGGCAGCAATAGACCATGAGGTTGATATGGTAGGAAGTGTTTCCATACTTACTCACAAGGTTCTCACGGAATAATTTGTCAAGGTGTGATAATATTAGTACATGCCAAAGATAACTTGAGGACCATGATAAGGGTCCGGAGGATAGCAGGAGGCAAGCTTATTGCAGTGAAAGTTGTCCTCAGAATTAATTTTGAAACCTTAGCCCGACCAACACCATAACCTAAGGCCTCACAGAAAACAACATAAGTGCAAGTATACTGGTTAGTCCCTGTTATCCAGGTCATAGTACGTGGAGGATCATCATGTAAGTAAGCAGTGCAATGAAACTGGCAAATGGGGTCTAGGCAATACTGAATCCTCATGCACACAAGATCAACCATACCCAGCTTCTGCAAGGCTTCATCAATGAAGTGAAAATCTGAGATGATGTAGACCTTAAGCTGGTCTTCATTTAGAGCTTTGGACATCACAAAAGTGCCATTTCTTCATACAGTCTGGGTTGTTGTAGAAGTCATCAAAAAATGGGCCTGAGTTTGAGTCATAATTTTTTTATCACAACGAGTGTAAGTTCTCTCCTTGAAGCGATACTGATTTGTCTCCCTGAGAGTACTAAAAGCAGAAATAGGAAGTTCAGCCACATTATCTTGTGGCACTTGTTCCAGAACATTATCAACAAGAGATGTATCTTTGCCTTTCTTCTTAGTGGTCTTCATATTGTGATCATCAACACCAGGCTTGCCTTTGGCATTTAGAACACGAGAACTAGTGCGACAACCTGTGGGCCTCCCACACATATACCAGGACATCTCAGACATCCAAAGACAGAGTCATGACTTTGTCCTCGCTGTCCTATGGTTGCTAGGAATACTATTTAGTAGCAATATATAATACAAACAGCACCGCCTGATCATTCGGAACATTAGGAAAAACATATATAAGACAACCAGTACTATCATGATCATTCGGAACATTAGGTGAACATATATAAGACCAATAGTACTAGCATGATCATTCAAAAGATTAGGCGAAGGGCTGAGCATCTATGAGATATCCTCTAGCTTTATAAGTGTCTTTCTCCAGTTTTGACCAAATGCAATAATACGGTGGTTGTCGGGCTTCCAGGATAGGATGCGAGGACATCTTCGAGCTTGAGCAGCATCTGGAGAAACTCATTCTTAAATTTGGCCTTATCCTCTGTAAGCATGGCCACGGTGAACCTCTCTTCAGTGAGTTATGCCTGCATGTTGTCTCTCTGATCTACCACGACAAAATAGCTCTTTAGAATTAAGTCCTTGAGAATGGAGAATCCTTCCTTCTCGGTAATCCACGCACCATAGGGCCGATTTACCTCTGCTTGTAGAGACTCACGTTCGGCGGTGTCAGTGCAAAAGCCGTTGATCACTCTCTCGGTGCTCACGAAGAGCTCCTGGCTGTAATCCTGCAGGGGAAGAGGTTTTTCAGAAAGGTAAGAACAAAGTGGCAAATCGGTTGAAGTCGAGGATCTAGTCAAGCTGTTTGGAGGCAGAATAAGGGGAATTAATTCTCACAATGTTGGACTTCGTCGACGCTCTCGAGTCCTGATCTAGAGAGGCCACCAGATCCGCTATCTGCTTGGCCTTGGCAGGGAGTAAGCAATCGACCTTGATCATTTGCTGAAGCATCCGTGACCCTAGTATAAGAAAAAAATGTTGATGACAATGCACAAGAAATCCAAAAGCATTGAAGATAAAAACAATCAACCAAGACATTTTAGTATTGGAATCATATAGGACATAAAAATGAGCTAAATATGTGGAACCAACTGGCCATAAGTTTGTTCGAAATATGAGGATTGATTTTTGCGGTTTAAATTACTTACTCTATGGAATATTGAATAGCAAGCCCTGCAACAATCATCTTCCTCTTCTTACTGTTCCCATGTTTAGGAGAACATTCTTTAACAACTAATTTATGTTGAGCAATATTACATCCCAACCTACGAAAGATAGAGCAGTACATAAAGTTAGTATTGCTCTACCTTTCGTAGATTCAAGCAGTGGGATGTAATATTGTTCAACATAATTAGCTGTGAAAAAGGTTCTGCTGAACGTGGGAACACTAACAGGAAGATGACTGTTGCAGGGCTTGGTGTTCAATGTTCCACAAATTAAGTAATTTTGAACCGCTGAAATCAAGCCTCGTATTCGGAACAAACTTATGGCCGGTTGGTTCCACCGATTTAAATCATTTTGATGTTCTATATGATTCTCATACTCAAATGTGGTGGCTGATTGTTTTTTTATCTTCAATATTGTTGGCACTTTTGCGCATTGTCATCAATTTTTCTTCTTCTAGTAGGTTCATGGATGCTTGAGCAAGTGATCAAGATCAATTCCTTCCCCCCCCCCCCCCCCCGAGGCCGAGCAGATAGCGAACCTAGTGTCCTCTCTGGATCATGCCTCGAGAGCGTTGACGAAGTCCAACATTGCGAGAATCAGAATTTCCTTAATTCCCCTTATTCCACCTCCAAACAACTTGACTAGATCCTCCACTACGACCGATCCACCACTCCGTTCTTACCTTGCTGAAAAAACTTCTTCCGCTAAAGGATTACAGCTAGAGGATCTTGGTGAGCACCGAGGGAGTGATCAACAGCTTTTGCATTGGCACCGCCGAACGTGAGTCCCTCCAAGCAGAGGGATACCAATTCTGTGGTGCGCTGATTACCGAGAAGGAAGGATTCTCGATCCTCAAGGACTTCATCCTGAAGACCTTCTTTGCCATGGTAGATCAGAGAGGCAAGGTGCAGACAGAACTCACTAAAGAGAAGCTAACGGTAGCCATGCTGACAGAGGATAAGGCCAAACTTAAGAATGAGCTTCTCCAAACGCGGCTCAAGCTCGAAGATGTCCTTGCAGCCTAACTTGGTAGCTTAACAGCCAGCGTATTATTGCATTTGGTGCAAACTGGAGAAATGCACTCATAAAACTAGAGTGTGTTTCATAGATGCTAATGCCTTCGCCTAATGTTCCGAATGATCATGCTACTACTGTTGGTCTTATATATCTTTGCCTAATATTCCGAATGATCATGTTAGTAATGTTGGTCTTATATATCTTCGCCTAATGTTTCGAATGATCACGGTAGTACTGTCTGGTACTAAATACTATTTTTAGCAACCTTAGGCCAGTGTACACGCAGTCAGGAGTCTATCTTTCAATGTGTGAGATGTTCTAGTACATGTGTATGCAGCCCTAGGTTGTTGCACCAGTTCTCGTATTCTAAATGCAAAGGCAAGACTGATGTTGGTGATCATAATATGAAGACCACTGCTAGCAAAAAGAGGAAAGGAAAGGATATATCTTTTGTTGATTATAATGTGGAAAAAGTGCCACAAGATAATGTGGTTGGACTTCCTATTTCTAGTTGGAGGACTCTTGGGGAGACAAATCAATATCGCTTCAAGGAAAGAACTTACACTTGTGGTGATAAAAAATTCTCGACTCAAACTCAGGCCCATTTTTTGGATGACTTCTACGACAATCCAGACTTCTGAAGTATGACACTTTTGAAAGGCCCAAAGCTCTAAATGAAACCAACTTAAGCTCTACATCATCTCAGATTTTCACTTCATTAATGAAGCATTGCAGAAGCTGGGTATTTTTGATCTTGTGTGCATTAGGATTCAGTACTACTGCCCAGACCTTATTCGCCATTTTCACTACACTGCTTAATTTCATGATGATCCTCCACGTACTGTGACCTATGAGCTTGCACTGAAGATGTTTTCTGTGAAGCCTTGGGTTATGGTGGTAGCTGGGCTAAGAGCTTCAAGATTCATTTCACTGATAGCTTTCACTACAATGAGCTTCCCTTCTGCTATCCTCCGAATACTTACCATGGTCTTCCACTTATCTCAGGCATGTACTTCTACTATCACACCTTGGCAAAGTTAATCCGTGAGAACCTTGTGAGCAAGTCTGGAAAAACTAGTGAATGTTGTTCCTACCACATCAACCTCGTAGTCTATTGCTACCCTGACAACCTCCAGAAGATTGACGGATGTGACTTCATCTATAATGAGCTAAGAAAGTTTGTCCACAAGAACATGACCCCCAACTTTGTCCAATACATTCATAAGCTCATTGATCATGTTGTGCCAGCTCCTTTGAACAAGAGTGACAAGAGAATTCACAAGGATACCTTTAAGCTCCAATTTCGTGGACGTATTCTTGATGTTCCTGAGATGATGCCTCGGGAGTGTAGGACCCAGGCAAAGAATGAACAAGCTCATGGTGCCTCCTCGTCGCACCCTAGTTATTCAGGTGGTCCTGCTCCCATGAAAGGAGCTGCCAAGTTTTTCAAAAGTCTAGGATATTAGCAAGAATTCAGATGATGTGAGCCATCAAGCCCTGACCTTCGCCCAAGAAAGGAGGCAGAATGCATTTATGGAAGAAAAAAAACATCCTATTCCTGCTGTTGATTCTGAGTTGGATCCCATTCCCGTGGTGAAATTTGTCATGTCGCCCATGTCGCCCATTGATGATGGTATGTTTCAGTCCTTTGACAACTCTCAGTTTGCTCCAGTGGTTCATCTCGCCCTGCCCCACCATCTTAGTGGAATAACATTGAATAAGGGATGCGGCTGTGGTGGCGGTGGAGGCACCCAGGGATGCGGCTGTGGCGGCAGTGGAGGCGTCCAGGGATGCGGATGTGGAGGAGGAGCCCAGGGGTTGTACGGCGGCGGTTGTGGTGCGGCCGAGTCCTGTAGCGCCTGTCGAAGGGCTTCATCCTCTGACAGGCCCGACGGCATGATGCCGGTGGCGTAGCGGGGCAGCGGCGGCTGCACAGGCGGGTCGTTCTCGGAGACGAGGACGCCGAGCTTCGCCAGCTCGTTGTACGTCTTGTTCTCCAGGAACACGAAATTGCGACCCTTCCCATGGCCTCCTGCCATTCGTGGAAGACGGCCGCGACGTAGTCATCGCTCTCGTCCTTGACCTCCTCGTTATGGTACGCGAGCGCCTCGATGTAGTCGTCCTCGTCGTCGTAGGCGTCGTAGTGGTGGTCGTCGTGGTCGTCGTCGTCGTCGTTGTACTGCGCGCGCGTCGACGGCTGCTGACGACGCGTCGGCGCCTCCTGTCTTCGTGGACGAGTCGGCGGTGGACACGCGAAGGGAAAATCCCTGTCGCCCATGAAGCCCGCCCTCCTCCTCCTATCCGTCTCGGTCAACAGATAGGTACGCCAAATTTCGGAGTCGATGGCGTACGCCGGATCGGCGCGGAGGTCCGGCGGCAGGTACCGCCTCCTTTGCTGGATCTCCGCGGTCCGATCAGGCTCGCGCGCAGGGACTGGAGTGATGGGCACCCGGCGGCAGCTGAGCCGCCAGGCAGTTGCACGCCCGACCAGGCCTCGCACGGCATCCATTTGCTGTGCATCAGCCTCCCAAGTGTGACGGGCCGCGGCACCCTCTGCATCCCCTTCTTGCTGCCGCTGCCGGACACCTCGAAGTCGTTCTTCTTCCCCATAGCGCTGCGGCGGTGGTGGTGCGAGTGGAGGTGTGGGCGAAGGAGGAACGCGGCCGGTGGACTTTTAAGGGCAGCCGCGCGCGGGATACGATGCCATTGAAGGCGGCGCAGAAGTCCAGCCGCCGCCCGCCAGTGCGCGCGCAGAACAGACAACCGCACCATTGATGGCGAAGGCTGCGGCGCAGACGCGGAAGCGCTGACCGCCGAAGCGATGCCCTCGATGCAGACTCGCTGCCAGGCGGGCCTAGTGGAGACGCGAGCGGACACTTTGCGCGTCGTGCAGTGCGCCAGGTTTGCGTCTCTGCGGACGGCCCGATCACTTTGCGTCGCGCCGCTGGAGGTGGTGCCAGACGCATTTTCGATCAAGACGGACGCAAAAGGTCGTTGAGCGTTCGACCACGCACTATTCAGGAGACCCGCGTACACACAGTTTATGGCGGTACTAGATTAGGTGGACCTACGTCAGGCTAGTCCAAGACAAAAAAAAAAGGGACCTACGTCAGTCTAGTCCAAGACAAAAGAATCCATCATGCTTGGTTTTCTCACGGTCTCAAAAATTCTTCATGGTCTTCTCAACATCCTAACAAGAAATTTGTGAACTTCCTAATTAAGATAACGCACGGGAGAGGTTAAGATATATTCAGAGGGAGGCTCGGTACTCAAAATGGCTGGTTTTTGTCTTTTTGACCTTGACAGCTCTACCACTTTGAACATCATACCTCTATCTCTTTGGACTTCACAATCACAAATAATGAGCTTCACATAACTGGAAACAAATTACCAAGAATCATCTATCTGTCATCAGAAGTTACAGAAATTTTGTGAAATTATGAATTTGCTACAAGCGTAACTCAACTTACAAAAGATAACTGCTGATGCAAAATTTGTCGAGGCATACGTCTCTGAACAGAGTGGGGCTGCGCAAGTGGTGTGGGAGTGCGGCGCGGCGGCGTAGAGGTGGGGGAGGACAGCGTGGTGGCGCAGGATGCAGGGGAGGGCGGCGCGGAGGTGCCGGAGGCGGGGGAGGGGTAAGCAGACGTGAAAATATGAGATAGACTAAACTAACTCACGATAGATAGAAAGTAATCTGTCCCCCTGAGGGCTTGTTTGGTACTAGAGTTTTAGTGGGGATTAGCGGGGATAATCCGCTCCAAACTTCAAATACTTACTTATCTCCAATACATGTTCGGTGCTAGAGTATGAGCGAGTTTAATCCCCACTTATCCCCATTTTTCCCCAAATTTTAGTGTAATTTTTTCAATCTCCAATACTCTACCTCTACCTAGTGGATTGGGGATGGTGTTTTGTGGGGATTGGATGACAGCCGTGATTCACCCAATACTCTAGAGTATTATCCCCACTAAAACACTAGTACCAAACAAAGCCTAAATGATGTGAACTTCTGTTGGTATTGCACTTAACTTATCTACTGCATTTTATTTTGCTTTGAATAAAATATTTGATTCACACAGGCATATCAACATGCAAAACATGCATATTTGTACTACTGAAACTTCAGAGATTACCTTAAAAAACTGCGGGAAGACCAGATGGCGCCCGTGTGCAGGCTGGCGCGGTATGGAAGTTAGACGCAGCAAATGATAAAGGGGGATGGAGAGCTGGTGCTGTGAGCTGCGGCAGCAGCGTTGGAAGCCAGTGGGCACGAGAGCTCGAGGGTGCGGTGTGCTGCCACAGGCACGAAAGAGGTGATAGAGGCTCGGGAGTCTAGCTTCGGTCTTGACAACCTTAAACTGCCAAGATGTAGGACTGTACTTACAAAATTCACTCGATGCGGATGAACTTAAGACAAGTAGAACAGAAACTTGAGTTATAACTTACGTCATGCAGATGAACTTTCACAGCGCTCTGTTTCCTAATTTCTTCCAACATCTGCACAATGATCAAGAAAGACACTTGGATCAGTCCAGGGGCAAATAGTGATGGTAACAGGGAACATAACATCAACCTTTATAAGACCAAAAATAAAGCCAAACTTTCACATTGAGAGACAGTGAACTTCGACAGAAAAATGGTGTGAAATTGTCGACAAAAATAATTGACACATCGAACTCCCCAAGTAAAGAAGAGGCGAGCTTCACACATAGGTCAATCATATGAACTTCTAGACTTTAACTATTTATGTGCGCTCTAATCATCCAAACTTTGACCAATCAAAATGAACAATCTGTAAAAAAATATCTCATAGACAAGCCACTGGCAGATCAAAATCAATACACCGACAATAGCAAATGTAAAACCAAACCAGCAACAAATCCAGCAGTCCATGTAACTAGCAGAAATTCAGCAGTACGTTCACACCGTGGGCGAGGGCCTGCAGGTGTCTATGAAACAGCAGTAGTGGCCTGTGGCCACCTTTACCGAAGGCATTCTGCGCACTTAAAGTTCTTTCATCTCTGAAATTCTCCATACTGACCAATTCACTTCGTGTTTGCCTGCATGTGGACTGCCTGCCATCAACACTAGATGCTATGAATAAATCAGCCATTAGAGTCCAACATGAACAGAAAGCTCTTTCAAAAAACCCTAAGCGCTATTTGTTAGCATCCTTTCACCAACAAATAAAACTCTTCCTAGTTAAGCATAAATCCATTCATCTCCAGTAGGCCTATAGAGGTAATAAAAACCTCTCTAATTTTCACCACAGACAACGAACTTTCAGAGATAAAAACAGAAACAGCAAATCACTTCACACATCTACCATTAAGCAACAAAATCAAGTGAAAACAAACATTTTTCCCTTAAATTATAATACCCTGCCAGGTTGCATTGACAGTTTGTGCAATTTGCTCCCCACAATATTTTGCAAACAAAAACCAGCCAATTTATTACTATCATATGCATGAAAGAAAATCAAACAACGAGTCATGAACATACTGGACGGGGTCAAATTAACAGTTTGTACGGACTAAGACACCGCGTAGTTCAGAAGTGGTGCCAAAAACGTTGAGAGGAGGGGCAGCGCGCACAGTTCCAACAAAAGAGAACTTCGCTTGGAAAACAATTTGAAGCACCGAGATGTAGGAAATGAACTAGATTGTATGTAAGCAAGTAAATGTGAATCTAAAACCGTAGATACTTTATATGCTTCATAGGCAATGCAGGTAAGTGGACATGTATCCCTACGTTATAACATCAAGCAATCAGAACTTCAAGTGCCATACGTGAGCTACTTCATTAACATTATTTCTGTTTTTTCCTATACGTAGGAGCACACAGATATTGCTCATCTATTTTCGATCCATCCCATCAGAGCCAAGAGCTAGCTAGTTAGATAATTTAGCTGAACAAACAGTTGGTGGAGATTCAGAACAAGAAAACGTACCCAACTATATGCAGTTCAGAAGCACCCTCGTACAGGTTCAGTACTTCCTCGACGGGCCAACAAATGGGGTGGCAAAGGGGGTGGCCAGCCGGGGAAGAGATCTCGCCGGAAGGAGTGGTGCGCCGCGTGGCCGACCAGGGCAGGGGCCGTGCGCTAGGTGGTTGGTCGTAGTAGGGAGCTGGGCCGACGGGGAAGAAGGTGAGGCGGGAGTTGGGACGTGGTGCGTGGGTGGGGGAACAGACTAGGGAGGAGGCGTGTACATGGATCAGGTGTACCCAAGCGTGAGACTACCCTAGGCAAATAGGGTTCTTCTACTCCACCGGCGATCTCATCTCCGGTGTGATTTTTTTTTCCGTTTTGATCCTCGTCATCTCCGGACTGATCAGATCCTGATCGCGGCCTCTGCTCGGGCTGTTAAGGGGGTAGCTGGACGACCTTCCCGGACTTGGCAAGTTTCGATCTAGGGTTTTGAAGCTGGAGGGTGTCGTTCTTCTGGAAGATCCGATCGTGTTGGATGGCGTCTTCTGCTAGTAGCTCAGTGGGAGGAGGGAAGGAGAGTGATGGCGATGCGAGTCTAGCACGTGCTCTCAAGAAGCAGGCTAGATGGCTGGCTGTGGAAGTTTTTCTTTCTCCGTGATTAGAATAAGGTAAGGTAAACACTAACTAACGGGGTCCGATTGGAAACGAATCATCGGACGTCACCAGCGCCGTCGATCCCATCTCAAAACGAACGTCAATCTATGCCCCTGACCCCAGACCCTCTCCATTAATTACTCCATTTTCCTCTGCCCTATAACTACGCAAAGGAAGCGTGGCTTCCATCCCCTCCCCTGCATTCAAGCCCTTGCTTCCTTCGACACCCATGGCGGCAGCGCTCCCGTCCCATTCCGGCCTCATCTAGCTCTGCTTCCTCGCCGCCCACATTCACTACTCTCCCGCCTCCAGCCATCCACCTCCACCTCGACATCGCGTCCGTCGGCAGCCATGCCGCTCCGTCGCAGGGAGAGGTCGCCAAGGTAGAACTATGGCCGGCGGTAGTAGGTGTACGCCCTGTCGCATGGATACGTCGCCAAGGCAGAACTGACAGGTCACAGGTGGCCGTTGGCAGTAGGTGTCGGTGACAGAAAGACGTCGCCGGGCGGAACCTCCCATCAACCAGGTCGTCAAAGCTTTTTCCGGTTGAAGCAGTTGGTCATTGTCTGCTTCCACCGCTCACGGTATCCCTCTCAACCACTCATACACAAACACGATTCTGAGAAGAAGGTAATATCAAACTGAACTATGCCCCAATGTGTGCATATTTCCTGCATTTTCAGCATGGAAAAAAATAGCGCGCTATTCCAACGCTAATAGCACGCTATAGCATATCTGGAGAGCCGACGCTACGCTATTTTGGCGCTATAGCGCGCTATTCGCGTTAATAGCACGCTATAGCATGCTAATAGCATATTTTTATACCCACGCTATTTTGTTATAGCGCGCTATTTTTTTCCTTGATTTTCAGACATCAAATCCATGAGGCTATACTTTGATCGAAGCAATGCGACGGAGGTTTCTTCCGCCCGTGTGGATCACTATCTTAATGAAGATAATTGTGACTGACCTATGTTAAGTTGTGATCATATGTTGTGTCTATCTGGATTCTAGATCTTTATGAAGTTACGAGTGTTGTTGACTCTGCTTTCGTCATCACATAATTACGCATCCATATGTTTTCAGCAAGCTACTTTTTTCCTTGCTTCCTTGTACCGTTGCGGCAAGCTAATTTTTGTGCATTGGAAGTGAGGTAGGTTCCAATCTGCTCATATATTCTCTACTTTTTATTTTTAAATCTATGGAAATCATTTTCGGTTCATGTCTTGAACAAGACTACTTCACTATCAACCACGCCTTGGGCTAACGTTGCATCCATGCCACGTGTTACTCCGCCCATGCCGCTTCAATCCCCGGCATCGTGGGGCAGCGAACAAATCATGGCCACCATCTAAATGAAGCACTCCAACAATCTGAATGAAGCATAGTGACCATCGGAAGGTAGGATGCCAGGATTGACCGGTGGCGTATGAAGGAAGCACTACACCATATGAATGAAGCACAGTGACCTTCGGAAGGAAGCAGGGCAAAATTAATCGGTGGGTCTTAGGAAGCACAACCACCATATGAATGAAGCACAGTGACCTTCGGAAGGAAGCAGGGCAAAATTAATCGGTGGGTCTTAGGAAGCACAACCACCATATGAATGAAGCACAGTAACCATCAGAAGGAAGCAAGTAGGAAAGACGTAGCATAATGAATGAAAACGGTTGTCATAGGTTTTCTAGAAATTGTGCTTTGTCGACCCAATGACATGCATAGGATTTGTAATTGGGAAGCATACAAGAAATAAATAGTAGCAAAATTAGTGGAGACATTTTTCATCACCTATCTTGTAAAAAATGTGATTTTTGACTGAAACATCTTATCCATGGAGCAAATTTTCCATTCAATGAAAGCAAATAGTTATTAATTTTGAAGCACCATCCCCAATCTTTTGAAGCAACGTCCCCAATTCTTTTGAAGCATTCCTAATCATGACAGTGAAAATAATTTGATTACCGCGATGGGAACAGATTCATATTAGCACGTTGGAAACATTAGTCTGGTCATTTGAAGTAATACCATTCTACTTTGGACACATAAAATACTTTTGTGCGGCACATTTTCTGTTGTGTTATATCACAAAAAAAAAACAGCACCAGTAAATAACAAGAAAGAAGATTTGCTTCCTAATTAAATTCTGAATCAGTGCCTCAAAAAAATCTCAAATTAGTTTCTTAGTGGATTAGACCATATTGTTGGATCTGCCAGGATTATTCAGTAAGAATATTTTTCCCAATAAAGACTGCTTCCGGTGTACAAAAACTATACTTCCGTGGCACAAAACTAAGTTGTTCTGACTAAAAGAATTCAAAAATAGTTGTTATCACTAAAAAAAGACTCAATTAATTCTTGTATTTTATTAGTTAGAAACAACACATAATTTCCAAATTATCTTCAATTGAAAAGAAATCAATTAGGATATTATGAAAGTGCATCACGGAAGCCATTTAGATGGAAGCTTTTAAATTTGTTCCTAGAATCACGTAATAAAACAGCCGAGGCAGCACAGTTTGCGGAGATGCTGGCGACATCAATGGACCTGAGTTACAGGATCCGTTTAGGAAGCATGCAATCAGACCCAAATTAATGGAAATTGACGCGCTGGCCCAGTTAAGATCGTATGGTCTGGCTCCTTCCAATCGTACGGTCATGCATTGGTCCGATCAGAAGCAACAAATCGGCATCCGATTTCTAGTGGTGCCCATAAGGTAATGCGCCAGGGCCCATGGCTGTTCAGGAAACTTGTGGTGGTCATAGCGGAATATGATGCGTTAGTGAATCCGCTGATGTTGCCTTAGATCGCGTGGAGGTTTCAGGTTTGGGTGCAAATCCATTGCATACCTGAATTATACCGTGTGCACCCGGTGGTGGATCAATTGGCTAGGACGATAGGGAGGGTTAAGAGTGTGGTGACTCATCAACGCTGGTTTCAAGGAGATTACATTCGTGTGCGAGCAAGTATCGAGGTGAATAAGCCCTTGATTCAGTTTGCTACTTTGAGTGTGGGGGTAAACCGGCTTTTGCTACAAGTTAAATATGAGAAGATCGGATATTTTTGTGATGTGTGTGGCATTATGGGGCATGATCTTGAGGCATGTGGAGATGGAGTTCACCCACCGGGGATGTGGATGATTGCACAACGCATAGCATATATTGGATGTCTGTTTAGCTATCGAGCTTCAATGGCAGGATGGACTGGGGGATGTGGCCGAGGGGGATTAAGTGATTTACAGGATTGCAAGCGCCAATCGGGGAGCGCCTATGATGAGGATGGGTTGGATGATTCTGCATCCAGCCCCCTAAAAAGGGATAAGTGAGCGATATTTTTTCTATAAAAGGAATATATTAATATAAAAAAGATATCAATTACACCTAGCCTCTGCAATTACGAACTAACTTAATAGTAATACGGATACACCCAACCAAAAAATAAAAAATAAAACTAAGAAAAAAATCCCGCTACGGTATTCTAGCCCTAGCAACAATAATACATCCACCACCAAGATAACACCTGAACTCCAGGCTCTCCAAAAGCGATGCCTCCGAGAAGGGAAACAGTGCACACTATCATTGCCCGATCAAAAGATTTTAGGTTTTCACCCTGAAGATAGTACTCGCTCTCAAAAAATTGCCTTCAACAAGGTCATTGCCAGGCACAACCAATTAAGGGCAGACCTTGGATTTTCACCCTGAAAGGTAATTCTATGAACTTCACACGTGTTGTTGCCCCACTTGCATACTGCTGCTGCGAGAACCAGAACACCAAGCGAGTCCCTCAACATCATAGAGACTCTAACCTCCATTGCTAGTCCTCCAATCCGGCCTTCATGATATTCTTCGTCTCTAATTGTCACCATGATCAGAATGTCATCTGATAGCAACACAGAACAGAGCTTTGTGTCGCTCCCTCCAAAACCAAACGCTCGAAATAAAAGCATGGGTGCGCGCGACCGAATACCACCCGATCCAGCAAACTCCAGGCAAAAGATGCACTGTTCCTTTCGCCGGTGGAGCCTTCCGGAACTCATCATCTGACTATATGAAGAAGGATCGGCATCTGGAAGGTCTTCATCTTCGCAAAAGAAGAACCCTAGGACAACCCCCTTTATTAGGCAGATCGGTCGGCCCCCATGCCACCGCCCGTCGGTCGACCTCATCGGCGGAAGAGGAAGCCGCCACCAACCACAGACTCGTCGACGATTCGTCCGCCGCCACCCCCAACCTCGAAGTAAGCCACCAACATGAGCCACCGGGAGGGAGAGGCGCAACGGACCGACCGATCACCACCAGGCACAGCCACGCCGCCGAAGATGCCGGATCCGCAGCCGTCAGGGTCACCCCCGCCGCCAGCCGCATCGTTGAAGATCACCCGGCCCCCGCAACCCTCATTCGAGCAGCCAGGCACGACGCACCGTAGCTCCACCTGCCAAGACTGCTGCCCCGAATCCCGCCCCGGACCACACCCCGCCGATCCCGACCAGGCCCGCTACCGGCTGTTGACTGCCGTCATCGATCCCGCGCCTCCTCCACGAGCGCGACGCGAGAGGGAGCCTGCCGCCGCCCAAAGTACCACGGGCTTCTCCCACGCGGTTCGGCTGCGGAAGGAAGGAGAAGGGCTGGAGAAGGGGGGCGGTGGCGGCAGTTTAGGTTTTACGCCCAAGCCGCCCAAACACGGGGGGGAGAGAGAGACGGGGAATGCTGAGCTAGACAAGGACAAACGTAGTGGTGCGGATAAGAAGCTGGATTTCCATGAGGTGTCAGTTGAATCTTATTTGGTTGATGGAGGTACAAAGGAAGATGGAAGCGGCAATGGTTCCCCTATTCCACCGTTGCCTATGGGTTACATTGCGCCACATGAGAAGAAGAGATCAAAGAAGGGGACAAATAGTGGAAAATCTAGATCTGTTGATGCGAATGTCATGGTGACATAGGCGACGTCCAAATGAGTACCTTATTATGGAACTACCGCGGTTGGATGACCCGCGACAGTTCATGAGTTGCGTGAGTTAACACGCATGTTTCTTCCGTCTATACTCGGGGTTGTCAAGACCCAGATTGACAAGTACCGAGTGGAGGGTTTAGCTAAAACCCTTGGTTTTGATCACACTTTTGGGGTTGGCAGTAGCGGACGTAGCAGTGGTTCGTGTATATTCTGGAAAAACCCTATGGTGATGAGCCTTCATAATTTCTCTTGATACCATATTGATATGGAAGTTAGAGAGACAGGGGAGGATTGTTGGATAATTATAGTTTGGTTTGGGGAGGCGAACCGTAGTCTTCATTACAAGACTTGTCATATGCTAAGGTTTTTGAAGGAAGATTGTGATCTTCCATCGGTGAATATAGGTGATTTCAAGGTGTTGCGTCGCAAAGAACAAATGGGTTCAAATGACAGAGACATTGCCCAAATAAATTTATTTCGTGAAGCGGTTGATGCTTGCCAATTAGCCGATCTAGGGTATATTGGGTTGGATTGGATTTTGAGAGGAAGATCCAGAATGATGAGTTTTTCTGGGTAAGATTGGATAGAGCTTTGGCATCAGCAGAGTGGTGCTCCCGCCCGGTTTACATTCGCCACATTGCACCATCAGCAGAGTGGATTTTTAGAGGAAGCTTCCAGAAGACCGAGGGAGATACGAAGTGGGGCCACGAGGCGACGCCACACTAGGGCGGCGCGGCCCAAGCCCTGGCCGCGCCGGCCTACTGTGTGGGCCCCTCGTGACGGCCCTTGACCTGCCCTTCCGCCTACATATAGCCTTCGTCGCGAAACCCCCAGTACCGAGAGCCACGATACGGAAAACCTTCCAGAGACGCCGTCGCCGCCAATCCCATCTCGGGGAATTCAGGAGATCGCCTCCGGCACCCTGCCGGAGAGGGGAATCATCTCCCGGAGGTCTCTTCATCGCCATGATCGCCTCCGGATCGATGTGTGAGTAGTCCACCCCTGGACTATGGGTCCATAGCAGTAGCTAGATGGTTGTCTTCTCCTCATTGTGCTATCATGTTAGATCTTGTGAGCTGCCTATCATGATCAAGATCATCTATTTGTAATCCTACATGTTGTGTTTGTTGGGATCCGATGAATATTGAATACTATGTCAAGTTGATTATCAATCTATCATATATGTTATTTATGTTCTTGCATGCTCTCCGTTGCTAGTAGAGGCTCTGGCCAAGTTGATACTTGTGACTCCAAGAGGGAGTATTTATGCTCGATAGTGGGTTCATGCCTCCATTAAATCTGGGACAGGGACGTAAAGTTCTAAGGTTGTGGATGTGCTGTTTCCACTAGGGATAAAACATCGATGCTTTGTCTAAGGATATTTGTGTTGATTACATTACGCACCATACTTAATGCAATTGTCTGTTGTTTGCAACTTAATACTGGAAGGGGTCCGGATGATAACCTGAAGGTGGACTTTTTAGGCATAGATGCATGCTGGATAGAGGTCTATGTACTTTGTCGTAATGCCCTGATTAAATCTCATAGTACTCATCACGATATATGTATGTGCATTGGTATGCCTTCTTTATTTGTCAATTGCCCAACTGTAATTTGTTCACCCAACATCTGTTTATCTTATGGGAGAGACACCACTAGTGAACTCGTGGACCCCGGTCCTATTCTTTACATCCGAAATACAATCTACCGCAATTGTTCTTTACCGTTCTTCGCAAACAAACATCATCATCCACACTATACATCTAATCCTTTGTTTACGAGCAAGCCGGTGAGATTGACAACCTCACCGTTACGTTGGGGCAAAGTACTGTGATTGTGTTGTGCAGGTTCCACGTTGGCGCCGGAATCCCTGGTGTTACGCCGCACTACACTCCGCCACCATCAACCTTCAACGTGCTTCTTGGCTCCTACTGGTTCGATAAACCTTGGTTTCTTACTGAGGGAAAACTTACTGCTGTGCACATCACACCTTCCTCTTGGGGTTCCCAACGGACGTGTGTCTCACGCGCATCAGCTACCTTTAAACAATTCAAAAGTTATCATCCCTTATTTGTGTTAATGTTTTATAGCTCATGAGGAAGTATGTGGTGTTTATCTTTCGATCTTGTTGGGCAGTTTTCACTAATGGACTAGTGGCTTCATCCACTTATCCTATAATTTTGCAAAAAGAGCTGGCAACGGGGTTCCCAGCCCCAATTAATTAACTCTCATTAATAATCCTCTTCACATGTTTTGCTCGATTCATCGGTAAGCAACTTAATTTTGCAATAGACACTCCTCCATGGTATGTGAAATGTTGGAAGGCACCCGAGGATTCGGTTAGCCATGGCTTGAGAAAGCAAAGGTTGGGAGGAGTGTCATCCTTAAATAAACTAAAGTACATGTGTAAACAAAAGAGAAGAGGGATGATCTACCTTGCTGGTAGAGATAACGTCCTTCATGGGAGCCGCTCTTTGGAAGTCTCGTTTGGCAAGGGGGTTAGAGTGCCCACTACCATTCGTTGACAACAACAAACACCTCTCAAAACTTTACTTTTATGCTCTCTATATGATTTCAAAACTTGAAAAGCTCTAGCACATGATTTAATCCTCGCTTCTCCTCGCGAAGGGCCTATCTTTTATTTTTTATGTTGAGTCAGTAAACCTATTCCCTCCATCTTAAGCAAGCAATTGAGTTGTTGTGATCCAACCATCTATATTGTGATTTATTTAATCATGCCTTTTATTCTTCCTTGTTTAGTACAAGTTTATTCCGAATGAATATAGCTTTGAAGATTATCGATGATTATGAGGAGATTATTATGATTGAATATGCAAGTTTTGCTATAAGCTTTAATATAAGAGCACAACTCGATAAATTAGTACAATCCGTTAAATGTTCTCTGACCAAGAACGAAGTTTGCCATCACCAATTATGATTTCCTATGCACCTCTACTTGTGATTTCCTTCTACTTGTTTCAAGTTGAATTATATGAGGAAGTTGTCTACTAGAATGTCTTGTGTAAATTAATATGATGCTTCTTGTCCGTATTTTATTTATCGACTCTTCACTCCATAAACATGTGGTCTTGTTTACCGAGTTCAGTTTCGCTTGGGGACAAGCGAAGTCTAAGCTTGGGGGGAGTTGATACGTCCATTTTGCATCACTATTTTATATCATAATTTACTGTTATTCATTGATATATTTCGTATTTGGAGATGATACTTATGTTATTTCATCTATTTTGCATGTTTCATGATTATTGGAGGATCGCGCACCGGAGTCAGGATTCTGCTGGAAAAAGCGCCGTCAGAATGCAATATTTCGGAAGATCAGCAATTGACGGGAATTATACTGAAAATCCTATTTTTCCAGAAGACGGAGGTAGCCAAAAGGTGGAGCCGAGGAGGGCCGCCACGGGCCCCCTCATAGGCCGGCGCGGGCCCTACCCTGGCCGCGCCGCCTTGTGGGGAGGGGGCCCACGACCCCCTCTGGCCTCCTCTCCTTCGCGTACTTCTTCATCCCGAAAACCTAAGCTCCGGGGAATAGTCGCGAAGAGTCACAGCCGCCTCTGCGGGGCGGAAAACACCAGAGAGAAAAGAGCTCTCCGGCGGGCAGGAATCCGCCGGGGAAATTCCCTCCCGGAGGGGGAAATCGACGCCATCGTCACCGTCATCGAGCTGGACATCATTGGGATCATCATCACCATCATCTCCATCGTCATCACCGCCATCTCCACCGCTGCACCTCGTCACCGCTGTAACAATTAGGGTTGGATCTTGATTGTTTGATAGGGGAAACTCTCCCGTATTGATTTCTACTTGTTATTGATGCTATTGAGTGAAACCATTGAACCAAGGTTTATGTTCAGATTGTTATTCATCATCATATCACCTCTGATCATGTTCCATAAGATGTCTCGTGAGTAGTTCGTTTAGTTCTTGAGGACATGGGTGAAGTCTAAATGTTAGTAGTGAATTATGTTGGGTAATATACAATGTTATGATATTTAAGTTGTGGTGTTATTCTTCTAGTGGTGTCATGTGAACGTCGACTACATGATACTTCACCTTTATGGGCCTAGGGGAATACATCTTGTATTCGTTTGCTAATTGTGGGGTTGCCAGAGTGACAGCAACCTGAACCCCCGTTGGTATATCGATGCAGGAGGGATAGCAGAATCTCAGAGTTTAAGGCTGTGGCTAGATTTATCTTAATTACTTTCTTGTATTTGCGGATGCTTGCAAGGGGTATAATCACAAGTATGTATTAGTCCTAGGAATGGCGGTGCATTAGCATAGGTTCACCCACACAACACTTATCAAAACAATGAAGATTAATCAGCTATATGAAGCGAAAGCACTAGACTAAATTCCCGTGTGTCCTCCAGAACGTTTGGTCATTATAAGTAAACAAACCGGCTTGTCCTTTGTGCTAAAAAGGATTGGGCCACTCGCTGCAATTATTTCTCTCGCATTTTACTTACTCGTACTTTATTTACCTGCTATATCATAACCCCCTGAATACTTGTCTGTGAGCATTTACAGTGAATCCTTCATCGAAACTGCTTGTCAACACCTTCTGCTCCTCGTTGGATTCGACACTCTTATTTATCGAAAATACTACGATACACCCCCTATACTTGTGGGTCATCAGAGGCCATGTCTGTACATGCTAGGCTCATCAAGCAAACCCAAGTATTTTCGCGTGTGCAACATGGCTTACACCTGTTGTATGTGAACGTAGAATCAATCAAATCTGATCATCACGAGATGCTTTAAAACGATGAACTTTTGCAACGGTGCATACGAGGGGAGACCACTTTATTATCTTGATATTAATATGAGGGATCATCTTATAATGCTACCGTCGCGATCTAAGCAAAATAATATGCATAAAAGGATTAACATCACATGCATGGATAATGTGATATGATATGGTCTTTTCTTCTTGTGCCTTTGATCTCCATCTCCAAAGCACATCAGCATGATCTCCATCATAACCAGCATTACGCCAAGGTCCATGGCGCCACTTCATGGTTGTCCACATCCATAGCAACTATTACAACTACTAACTCATAGTAATGAAATAAAGCTATTACATGGTGATTGACATGCAGGTCATGAAACAATAAAGATAACCATTAGGCTCCTGCCGGTTGCCATATTACAATAAGTATCACCTCTTACATCAAATATAAACATAATCACATAATGACCATATCACATCACATGCCCTTGCAAAAATAAGTTAGACGCCTCTAAAAAGTGTTTGCATATTTTACGTGGTTTGGGGCTGTCGAGTAAGATCCGATCTACCTACGAAGAAGAACCACAACGCTGATACACGTGTTGTCAAGTGCAGGTTGTAAATTGGATCTTAAATATGGTGGGAGAAACTGACACCCGCCGAGCTACTTATGCAATACAAGTTGCATGTCAAGCGTGGAGCAACTATCATGAACGTGGTCATGTAAGGTTAGCCCGGGCCGCTTCATCCCACCATCCCGGAAGATGCAAAGTACACGAAAAGCAAAAGACAACAAGAACATCAACATCCACAAAACCATTATGTCCTACTCGTGCAACGGATCTATGCATAGACACGGCTCTAATACCACTGTTGGGTTCGTTGCATGGAAAACTATAATTTTATACCGCAAGGATGAATAGATCCAACATCCAATCTATGGAAAAGCCAAGATCTAATCTATGAGATCGGAGCAACGAGATAGATGAGAAACTAACCCTCAAAGATCCAAAGCCTTAACGAGATCTGATCTCGTGGTTGATGAAGAGGTTCCTGCTGGTGCTGCAATCCGGCAACACTTCTGTACTCGGTCACACATACAGTGTCGATGATGACCTTCCTCTCCCTGTTCCAGCGGGCAGTGGAGGTAGTAGATCCCCTCAGAATCCAGCAGCACGACGACATGGTGGTGGTGGTGGAGGAGAAATTCCTGCATGGCTTCGCCAAGCCTGCGCAGGAAGAAGGAGGAGGGAGAGAGGTGGCGGCTAGGATTTGGGGAAAGGTGTGTCCGACCCCTGACCTCTCTCCACTTTATATAGGGTCAAGGGTCAGCCAAGGTGGCCCCCCAACCCATCTAGGGCCGGCGGCCAAGGGGGAAGGGGGGAAACTTGCCCCCAAGTCTTCCCCTTTTAGGGGTTCCCAAACCCTAGGGGGTTTTGGCCGACCTGGGCCTTGAGGCATGGTGCGCCGGGCCCATTAGGGCTGGGATGCACCCCCTCGGATCGTGTGGCCCCTCCCGGGGTCCTGGGCCCACCAGTGTCCCCTCCGGAACCTTCTAGAAACCCTCTGGTCTTCCACCGGAAAATTCCCGATCTTTTCCGATCCCCAGAAAAATGACTTTCCTTATATGAATCTTATTCTACGGACCATTCCGAAGCTCCTCGTGATGTCCTGGATCCCATCCGAGACTCCGAACAATATTAGGTCTCCATCTCATATTCCATGTCTGCTATACAACATTGAACCTTAAGTGTGTCACCCTACGGTTCATGAACTATGCAGACATGATCGAGACACCTCTCCGATCAATAACCAATAGCGTGACCTGGAGATCCATAATGGTTCCCACATATTCAACGATGACTTCGTGATCGAATGAACCATTAACATATGATACCGATTCCCTTTATCGCGCGATACTTTACTTATCTGAGGTTCGATCATCGGTATCTCTATACTTAGTTTAACCTCGTTACCGATAAGTACTCTTTACTCGTTACCGTGATATGTCATCCCTTGTGACCTTGTCACATGCTTGCAAGCTAATTAGATGACATTACACCGAGAGGATTCTGAGTATATCTATCCGTCATCAGGATGGACAAATCCTACTCTTGATCCATGCTCTTCAACTCATACTTTCAGAATACTTAATCCCATCTTTATAATCACCCAATTACGAAGTGACGTTTAATGTAATCAAAGCATCCATCCGTTGTAAGTGATTTACACAATCTCATGGTCTAAGGATTAGGTTACAATGTATCAAAAGCTTATAGCAAGACAAACTGAATGACTTGATCTAATGCTATGCTTACTATGGGTGTGTGTCCATCACATCATTTACCTAATGATATGATATTGTTATTAATAACATCAAATGTTCATGATCAGGAAACTATGATCATCTATTAATCAACAAGCTAGTTTAACAAGAGGCTTACACTACTAGGAAAAGGCTTATAGTCGCACTTCTTACCTCCGGCGAGTCCAATTTAAAGATGCCGGCGGTAAGTTACCACCGGCGAGTTGAAATGGGGTTGACAGGGGTAGTGCCGTTACCGCTGGCGAATTGGAGTTGGAAATGCCGGCGGTAAGGCGGGCCGAGAGCACCCGGATGGACCTTGCTTTACCGCCGGCGAATTTGTCTCGAAAATGCCGGGGGTAAGTTTACTACCGCCGGCGAAACTGATTTGGACACACCTAAAGTAAAGTATTTTGACATGGCCGCGAGCCCGTGGATGGTCCACCCGTTATGCCCGGCGAATTTAAGCCATGTTCGCCGGGGGTATATCGCACTAGCCCGCAAGCCTTATCCCTTACCTCGTTCCTGCTCCTTCCCTCACCACTCATTCTCTCCTTATCGTTCTCCCGAGATCCGCCCGTGGCCTCCCGACGACGCCCCTTTCCCCTCCCCTTTCAGCCATGTCGTCTCCTGAGCCGCCCAAGGCATCTCCTCCTCGCAAATCGTCCCCCGATCCAGCCATGTCGTCCGCGCCGCCCGCCCAGCAATCGAAGCCCTCCTACCACCGCCGCCATCACAACTCCGGGCCGAGACAGCAGCATCAGCGCTACGTCCCCAAATCCGCCGCTCCTCCCGCTCCTAAACCCTCGGCCCCACATCGCTCACCACCGCCCTCCGATCGTCGGTCGCCCCATCCGCATCTGGCACCGGCGGCAGCAGTGGCGCCGATGGGTTCGTGGCTTACCTGCCACACGACGAGGCGGTCGCGGTCGGGCTCGGCGGCCTCGACGCCCAGGAGTCGCAGGCCGTCGTTGACCTCCTCAACGACGCGCTCGCGTCACTCCTCCGTGCCAAGCCTCGCGAGTTGCCGGCGGACGCGTGCGTGCACGTCGCGTGCAGATCCGTCGATCTCGCGTTGCCTGCGTCATGCGCGTGGCCGAGGGCGGCTGCCGCTGCACGCCGGCGAGCCGGCCACCAGGACGCGCCGGTGACGACGCAGGACATGGAGGGCTTTGCTGCCGTCGTCCTCCACGCGCAGGCGCAGCTCGCGCCACGGGGAGACCTCCTTTCCGACGTCTTCCACGAGGCCATTCTGCCGCAGCAGTAATCCGACGTGATGCGTCCCGGCGGTCTCTTCCCACGACCTCGCCGGGAACAAGTCCGCCCCCGTGTGGCCGGTGAGGCGCCTCTCCTCTTCTCTCTCCCTCCCTCCCTCTCTTTCTGTCTCTCTGTAGTCCCTGGAACGAACCAGTAAATATTATTTTTGCTGATCTCGATTTGATTGGAGCTGGGTTCTGATTTGGGAATTGCAGTCCGTGTGTGCGCCAGGAACTCAATATCAGTGCGTAGATAATTTTTAGATCAGAATTAGGGAGCCTTTGTTTGTCCATGTATGTGATATGTAAATTACCTAGATTGATGCATGTTGGTTCAGTTCAAAGAAAATACATCTAGATGTCTAGATGACATTCTTTTGCTTATTTCAACTGGATTGGCGGATGTTGCATTGCAACTGCTCTCTTGCAGATGTCAGTTTCTGTAGTAGACTTTTGCGCTGTTATATATTTTAAGAAAGGCTAGAATTGTGAGATTTTGAAAACCAAATACAGTCTATCCATGAGCAGGAAGGAGTAACCCTTTGTGAGAAAGGCTAGAATTGTGAGATTTTGCGCTGCTATATTCTGCCTTCTGAGATTCAAGTTGGTGTGAATCTATGACTGGGGTTAAGTTTTGGTGCTAATGACCTATTTCTTCTAACAAGATACTGTGTACACATTCATATATTGTGTGTTGTTAGGATACACTTCCTTAACTTCCGGTTTTCTTGATATTTTTTCTACTTTCTGATTTCTTTTTAACAGTGCAAATAACTAGAACATGGTTATGTTGATATTTACAGTGCCTTTCAAGTTTGATACCAATCCGGGGTCTCTTTGGGGCGAGATCATGGCCCTGGACTTTTGGCATGAAGGGCGGGACCAAGGTGAAGGTGGACGTTCTGATGGTGTTATGATGAGTTATTTTTTCTTCTCAGGATGTAACTTTAAAACGTGGCTCTAGCTGGCTCCACCCTTGTAATATTGTTTAATTAATGTAATAGCAACTATATGGTGAAGGTGGACATTCTGGTGGCTAGTTTTTTTTTTAATCCTGTACACACATATGGGAAGGCGCCGGGGGTAACGGCATGTTACCGCCGGCGAAATGGAAGGTGCCGGCGGTAAGGCATTACCACCGGCGAGGTTATCGCCGGCGAATAGCAATGTGCCGGCGGTAGCGAATTTAGTGTGCCGGTGGTAAGCTTATTCCTAGTAGTGTTACTAAGGACTCTGGTTTGTTTACAAAACACACATGTATTAATGTTTCCGGTTAATATAATTATAGCATGGGATGTAAAAATTTATCATGAACACTAAGATATAACAATAAATACTTTTGTTATTGCCTCTTGGACATATCTCCAACATTCAGTCTTGTAAGGAGACATGCGAGACTAAAGGCCGACTCTTTAGTCCTGGCCCGGTTACCAGCCGGGACAAAAGGCCCTCCACGTGGGCGCCGCGAAACGCGCCGGGGCAAAGGATGTTTAGTCCCGGTTGGTAACAAAGGCTATTTCGTCAAAAAAATTATCCATTTTTTTTCTAATTATTTTTCACACTCCTTTTTTTCTTTCTATTTTTACAGAATTTCTATTATTTCAGTTATTTGACAAGTTTAGTCTATAACTATATTTAATCTCTAGTCAAATTACTTACTCGTCATGGTCAAACTTCCCGCTCGGTCACCCATCCTCCCACTACTCCAATACTAGAAAGCTTAATCTCGCCTCTAAGTGCTTCGTGCGCATGTTATTGATACTAGTATCATATCAATCCTATTAACATGTTGGTGGATATCACAATTGTTTATTGTTTGAATCCAAATAATTTTTTAATAAACAAAAGTAATGATGTAATAATAATTTTGAATATATAAATAAACATTACTGAATATGGAGCTAATTATTTTTTAAAATAAACATTAATGATGTAATTAATATTTTTTATTTTTTAATAATTTTTTGCCAAACTAAAATTTGGGTGACTTTTTTTATGGTTAAGTAAGAGTAATCTTTATGCAGGATTAACTTATTAATTTAAAATTTTAAAGAATATAAAATCCTGTATTTCTGGCAAAAACTAAAATCTTTATGCTTTCATATTTCTATTTGAAATATTGAGGATCAAAAAATTGGCTAATGTTTTTCATGTTTTTTTCATGATCATTTTGATATATTTTATGTTTTTTCAACGTCGTATGCAACCAAAAATCCCATTTTACCTTTTTGTAAACCTTTTTTCCCTAAAAAGTCGAAATTCAAGTTTGTTAATTTTTCCTAATAGTTGGTTGCGTAACATACAAGAATCTCAAAAGATTTTATTTTTTAATTTTTCTATTATTTCCTTTTGTATTTTACAAACATAAAAAAGACGATAGGGGGGGGGGGGGGTAAGGTGCGTGAGGAGCAATAAAACCTAAAAAGCCTTTAGTCCCGGTTGATAAGTGGACTAAACGTTTTTGCCCCGAAGCAGCCTTCCGCCACCCCTTTAGTTCTGTTTGGTATTACCAACTGGTACTAAAGTTCCTAACGAATCGGGACCAAAGAGTGCCGTACGCGTGGACGGATTCGGGCGACGTGGTCAGCCATTTTGTCCCGCCCTAGACTACGGCAGGGGCTAAAGAGGCCTAACGAAAGACCTGTTTTCTACTAGTGATACGTTTAAAATTCATTTAAAAAACTAGGAGCATATGCTTTTCAAATCAAATTCTAGCACATTATGAATCTCCGAGCGGGAGAGGACCCGCCTAAACCTGACAAATCGTTCGGTTATGACAACAAGAACGCATGCCACCAAGCAAAAGGCTGTCAGCAGCAACAGCAGATCGAAGCTGGCCTTGAACTTTCCGACCAGCATAAACCCTGAAAAACCGCCGACAACTATGGAGACTCCGAGTGATAGAACAGGGTAAACCATTCCGTGTTGGTACTGCTCTCGGTAGTATCTTTCAATGGCGCTCGCCTTGAGCTTTTCCGGCGCGGCGTCCCAGTACGCGTCCATAACCCAGTGCTTCCACCGCGTGATCTCCTTCCTCGCTTCCTCGTTGTTCTCCGGCCAGCTGTTCATCCCGAGCTTTTGCAGCGAGTGGTAGGCTTTGACTACAGGGGCGAGATCAGTTGCCAGGGCGCGATAGCGGTGGTAGCGTGTCTTGCGGATGTAGCGGCGGTGTGCAGTGGAGTATACGCCGGAGCGGTCGACGATGAGCAGACTCGGCAGGCTGCTGCTCCGACCAAACCCCGATAGTTCTCCTCGCCGGACTCTGAAGAAGTACCGTACTGTATCGTACTCCGGTTCCATGGCTTCCGGGTCTTAACAAGTTTATCCTAGGAGCAGATTTTTGGATGCGCGCGCGCTTGGTTTTCTCATCGACCTACCGAGCGTATGCGAATATGTAAAGAAACTGGCGAGGACAGTTCGACAAGACCGAAATTCGGAGTCCGACTACTAACTGGTCTTGTATTTATACACGGGACGTATCAGGTTATTATTTCGCGGAAAAAGATCAATTAAGATAGGGCAGCGCTGAGCGTCCCCGGGGGATCAAATCCCGGATCCCCCGGGTCGCCAGCCGTCAGATGCGGATGTTAGCAACCGTCAGATCTGGTCAGCGTCCCACACTCCCGCACACGTACGAAAAAAAAAACCCTGAAAAGCACATCCACCGAAAGACCCCACGCACCACCTTGCAGACTTGCACTACCCTCGGCTCGCGCAGAACTGGTGCCGTGCTGTGGCAGGACAATCGCGCGCTCGCATGAGGCACCGCCGTCCTAGCCTCGTCGACGGCCTCGCCGGCATCCTTGCAGCAGGCCGCCTCTTAGATTGTAGCAACGGCTGCCGCCGTTTGCAGCAACAGCCGTCGCCGGCCTCCTTGCAGCACGCCGACGTCTAGATTGTAGAAATGGCCGGCGCCGTTTGCAGCAACCGCCGCCGGCCTCGCCAGCCTCCTTGCAGCACGTCGACGCCCGGATTGTAGCAACAGCCTCCGCCGACAGCCTCGTCGACCTCCTTGCAGCTCGGCGGCGCCCGGTTTGTAGCAAATCCCCGCCGCCGTTGTAGCAAGCGCTACCGCGACTTGTAGCAATCTCCTGCTCTCCATGGCGCCGCCACCGGCCGTGGTAGCAAATCCCCGCCGCCGTTGTAGCAAGCGCTGCTGCTCTCCATGGCAGCGAGGGCCAGTCATAGCAACTCCCTACAACTATGGTAGCAGCGCTGCCCGCCGTGGGTAGCGAGGCCGCACACCCATAGTAGCAAGCGCCACCGCCGCTGGTAGCAAAGCACAGTTGCCGATGTAGCAACTGCCGCTTGCCACGCTGGCGCCAACGCCATTGTAGCAAGCGTCGCCGCCGGCCAGCATGTAGCACAATTGTCGGCCACACGTAGCAAATTCCCGCCGCCGCTTTAGCAAGCGCCGCCGCCGTTGTACCATGCTCCACTACTGGTTGTGGTAGAAAATTCCCGCCGCCGTCGTACCCCCACGCGCTCGCAGCACCACCGGCGGCCTCTCCGAGCACCGCCAGCGACCTCTCCGAGCACCGTCGGCGACCTCTCCGAGTACCACCGCAGTCCTCGCAGCAACGCCGGTCGCGAACGCCGCCTCTCCACCGATGTATTCCCCTGTGCTCCGCCTTCGCAGCAGCACAAGCGAGCAGATCGCCGCGAGGGTAGGAGGTGCTAACCACCGGCGGTAGGAAGGAGAGGTGGGGGGATTATCTGGTCGGGGACTCGGCAGAGATAACAAGAGGAAGAAGAAAACGAGAGGAAGAAGAAACTAGTGGAGAAGAGCAGCCGTGAAGAGATAAGAATTGAGGTGGGTCCCAGGCACGATGCCTCCGTGGGAGTAAAGCCGTGGACGCGTGGCGTTCGCTGGAGGCGGGGGATGGAACGCGTCCGATCCCCCGGAGGAACCAAAGCGTTTTCCATTAAGATACGCAGAGTTGCTAGAGGTGGCCGGTTGTGCATGTATGCATGCAGCTGCTCGTGTCACTACAGGAAACGACATCTTTACCGGGTATCAAAAATACCCGGTGAAGGGCTAAAAACACCCGGCGAAGATTTCGCCGTGTATAACACTCGGCGAAGACGACACGGCAAAGACATGGCCGGCGAAGAACCTTCGCCGGGTGTTTTTTGTCGGACACACGGCAAAGATCCTTTGTCGGGTGTCAAGAATAGACACACGGCGAAGAAAAGCGGAACTCCGTTTCGCTTCTGTCTGACGGCGCACTTTCTTTACCGTGTGTCTTTTTCTTGGTACACAGCAAAGAGTAGGCAACGGCCACATCATCGCTATTTCTTCGCCGGGTGTTTTATAGTGGGGTGCACGGCAAAGAGCAATGAAGGCCACGCCATCGCAATTTCTTCGCCGAGTGTTTCCTGGTGGGGTACACGGCAAAGAGCCATGAAAGCCACGTCATCGCAATTTCTTCGCCGAGTGTGCCTGCGGCTGGGACACACGGCAAAGAGCCTAGCACAAATGTTTTTCCCCCTGTTTTCTCTAAAATTCCTGCATTTCACACACAATTATGCATATAATGTACAATATAGCAGAACATTGAACTCCAATACCAACAGTTAACATATACTAAATTGATGTTACGAATAACACACATAAAGGAGTAGAAGTTGACATATCCAGCGAAGATGATACAAGTTCACCAATCCTCAAACGCGACAAACAAGTAGAATGGTCACAAGTGCTAAAACCACACGAACTGAATCATTCTTCCTCCTTCATACTGGTTATTTACCCCTCCACTGGTTTGTTGGTTTATACTGTGCAGTGAACTTCTTTTTTCCTTCCATCGTCACACCGTGCTCTCGAAGGTATCCCGGAGCTGCACCGGCCATGGCTGCTGTTGCGATGGAGCGTTGGCGAGCCCCTGCAGCATCTTGATCACGTCCACCATGTCGTCCAGGTAGTACTTGGCCATGCTCGGCTTCTTTCCGACCGTGCACTCGAACACCTTGCTGGTCAGGGGAGCTTCACCCCATTGTTCGCCGGACCGGTCGTCTCCGATGCAGAGTATTAAATCCGGTGGCTTCCTGCTGCGCACCATGGATGACAGGAGGCTCTCCACGACCACGCCTTTACTGATGCCCTGCACGACATGGAGATATTTGTGGCGTGTCAAACAATATTGATACTGAGAAGTGGTTGCTAGTGAATGACAAACACAACTAGTTATCCAATTGAGCCACAAGTCGCTCTTAGGTAGAATTGGGACAAAACAAGAACGACCAGGTGTTATGCCCACGAATTCTCGTATCCACACCAGGGACTGGCCCAAGCAGATTCACTATCTGTTTCGTGGAGAAGATATATAGATTGTTTGTTCCAGGCAATCAAGCATGTGGCGGTCTGGTGGACGAGGACTAGATCAGATTGGATAGGATCCGTTGCCTTTAGTTGGACAGCTACGCTTGTAATTATTACGGGACGCACTCAAAGAGTATCCCGATGTTTGTAATTTGTACATCACGAAACCCTCGGCTCCGCCTCCTATATAAGGGGGAGTCGAGGAAGAAAGAGAAGATCGATTCATTGTCAACATAACCCTAGTTTTCTAACAGTCGAGTACTTTTCCGGCTGAACCATCGAGATCTACTTGCCCTCTACTTCCACGAAAACCCTAGTCTACAATCCGTAGGCATTGACAAGTCGATACCTTGTTACTCGCTATTAATTATTGATCGGAGAAGAGTCTCGATCATGTCTGCATAGTTCACGAACTGTAGAGTGACACACTTAAGGTTCGATGTCGTTTTAAGTAGATATGGAATATGGAATGGAGTTCGAATATTGTTCGGAGTCTCGGATGAGATCCAGGACATCACGAGGAGTTCTGGATTGATCTAGAGAATAAGATTCATATATAGGAAGTCACATTCCAAGTTTGGAAATGGTCTGGTGCATTTATGGAAGGTTGTAGAAGATTTTAGAACCGTCCGGAATAAATCACTGATACGTCTCCGACGTATCGATAATTTCTTATGTTCCATGCCACATTATTGATGATATCTACATGTTTTATGCATACTTTATGTCATATTTATGCGTTTTCCGGAACTAACCTATTGACGAGATGCCGAAGGGCCGATTCTTGTTTTCTCGCTGTTTTTGGTTCCGAAATCCTAGTAAGGAAATATTCTCGGAATCGGACGAAATCAACGCCCAACATCCTATTTTTCCATGAAGCTTCCGGAACACCCGAGAGTCGCCGGAGGGGGCCACTGGGCCCCGGATGACAGGCCGGCGCGGCCCTAGGGGGCGCCCCTAGTGTGTCGTCGCCTCGTCGACCCCCCGACTCCGCCTCTTCGCCTATATAAAGGTCCCCGACCTAAAAACCTCGACACGTTCGACGAAACCGGAGAAAACCTTCCGGAGCCGCCGCCATCGCGAAGGCAAGATCTCGGGGACAGGAGTCTCTGTTCCGGCACGCCGCCGGGACGGGGAAGTGCCCCGGAAGGCTTCTCCATCGACACCACCGCCATCTCCATCAACGCTGCTGTCTCCCATGAGGAGGGAGTAGTTCTCCATCGAGGCTCGGGGCTGTACTGGTAGCTATGTGGTTAATCTCTCTCCTATGTGCTTCAATACAATAATCTCATGAGCTGCCATTGAGATTCATATGATGATGCTTGTAATCTAGATGTCATTATGCTAGTCAAGTGAGTTTTACTTATGTGATCTCCGGAGACTCCTTGTCCCACGTGTGTAAAGGTGACAGTGTGTGCACCGTGTGGGTCTCTTAGGCTATATTTCACAGAATACTTATTCACTGTTATGAATGGCATAGTGAAGTGCTTATTTATATCTCTTTATGATTGCAATGTGTTTTGTATCTCAATTTATCTGTGTGCTACTCTAGTGATGTTATTAAAGTAGTTTATTCCTCCTGCACGGTGTAATGGTGACAAGTGTGTGCATCGTGTAGTACTTGGCGTAGGCTATGATTGTGATCTCTTGTAGATTATGAAGTTAACTATTGCTATGATAGTATTGATGTGATCTATTCCTCCTTTCGTAGTGTGAAGGTGACAAGTGTGCATGCTATGTTAGTACTTGGTTTGGTTATGTTGATTTGTCATGCACTCTAAGGTTATTTAAACATGAACATTGAATATTGTGGAGCTTGTTAACTCCGGCATTGAGGGTTCGTGTAATCCTACACGATTAGTGGTGTTCATCATCCAACAAGAGGGTGTAGAGTCTAGCATCTATCTATTTATTCTGTTATGTGATCAATGTTGAGAGTGTCCACTAGTGAAAGTATGATCCCTAGGCCTTGTTTCCAAATATCTGCTATCGCTGCTTGTTTCTTGTTTCTACTGCATCTTTACTTCCTGCAATATTACTACCATCAACTGCACGCCAGCAAGCACTTTTCTGGCGCCGTTACTACTGCTCATATTCATTCATACCACCTGTATTTCACTATCTCTTTGCCGAACTAGTGCACCTATTAGGTGTGTTGGGGACACAAGAGACTTCTTGCTTTGTGGTTGCAGGGTTGCATGAGAGGGATATCTTTGACCTCTTCCTCCCTGAGTTCGATAAACCTTGGGTGATCCACTTAAGGGAAACTTGCTCGCTGTTCTACAAACCTCTGCTCTTGGAGGCCCAACACTGTCTACAAGAATAGAAGGACCCGTAGACATCAAGCTATTTTTCGGCGCCGTTGCCGGGAGGAAAGGTAAAAGGCTCTCATACTTCGGTCCCGGGTAAAGTACTTTTCTCGTTGCCGTTGTGTGTGTGCTCGAAGCTATTTCCTTTAGATCCTGCAATTGCATCTTTTTGTTTCTTGTTTACACTAGTTTGGCATAATGGACAACAATGAGCTTCTTATTCTATTTCCTGATTTAAGACATGCATGGTTTGATGCGAAAATTAAAAAACCTATGGAACATATTAGTATGAACGCTTTGAACACCATTGTTGCTAATGATATGGAAAATTCTAAGCTTGGGGAAGCTGGCTTTGATGAGCATGATATTTTTAGTCCCCCAAGCATTGAGGAGAAAATTTACTTTGATGATACTTTGCCTCCTATTTATGATGATTATAATGATATTGGTCTTTTAGTACCGCCTGTTATGTAGGATAAATTTTATTATGATTATAATATGCCTCCTATATTTGATGATGAGAATAATAATGATAGCTACTTTGTTGAATTTGCTCCCACTACAACTAATAAAATTGATTCTGCCTATGTGGAGAGTAATAATTTTATGCATGAGACTCATGATAAGAATGCTTTATGTGATAGTTATATTGTTGAGTTTGCTCATGTTGCCACTGGATATTATTATGAGAGAGGAAAATATGGTTGTAGAAATTTTCATGTTACTAAAATGCCTCTCTACATGCTGAAATTTTTGAAGTTACACTTGTTTTATCTTTCTATGCTTGTTGCATCATGCTTCATGAATTTGTTTATTTACAAGACTCCTATGCATAGGAAGCATGTTAGGCTTAAATTTGTTTTGAATTTGCTTTTTGAGGCTCTCTTTTGCTTCAACTACTATTTCTTGGGAGTGCATCATTAAAACTGCTGAGCCCATCTTAATGGCTATAAAGAAAGAACTTCTTGGGAGATAACCCATGTGTTTATTTTTCTACAGTACTTTTATTTTGTATTTGAGTCTTGGAAGTTGTTACTACTGTAGCAACCTCTTCTTATCTTATTTTATTGCATTGTTGTGCCAAGTAAAGTCTTTGATAGAAAGGTTGATACTAGATTTGGATTACTGCGCAGAAACAGATTTCTTGCTGCCACGAATCTGGGCCTAATTCTCTGTAGGTAACTCAGAAAATTATGCCAATTTACGTGAGTGATCCTCAGATATGTACGCAACTTTCATTCAATTTGAGCATTTTCATTTGAGCAAGTCTGGTGCCACTTTAAAATTCGTCTTTACGGACTGTTCTGTTTTGACAGATTCTGCCTTTTATTTCGCATTGCCTCTTTCGCTGTGTTGGATGGATTTCTTTGTTCCATTACCTTCCAGTAGCTTTGTGCAATGTCCAGAAGTGTTAAGAATGATTGTGTCACCTCTGAACATGTGAATTTTTATTATGCACTAACCATCTAATGAGTTTGTTTTGAGTTTGGTGTGGAGGAAGTTTTCAAGGGTCAAGAGAGGAGGATGATATACTACGATCAAGGAGAGTGAAAGCTCTAAGCTTGGGGATGCCCCGGTGGTTCATCCCTGCATATTTGAAGAAGACTCAAGCATCTAAGCTTGGGGATGCCCAAGGCATCCCCTTCTTCATCGACAAATTATCAGGTTCATTCTCTTGAAACTATATTTTTATTCGGTCACATCTTATGTACTTTACTTGGAGCGTCTGTGTGCTTTTGTTTTCATTTTTGTTTGGTTTGAATAAATTCATGCTTGTGTGGGAGAGAGACACGCTCCGCTGGTTCATATGAACACATGTGTTCTTAGCTTTTAATGTTCATGGCGAAGGTTGAAACTGCTTCGTTAATTGTTATATGGTTGGAAACGGGAAATGCTACATGTAGTAATTGATAAAATGTCTTGGATAATTTGATACTTGGCAATTGTTTTGCTCATGTTTAAGCTCTTGCATCATATACTTTGCACCCATTAATGAAGAAATACATAGAGCTTGCTAAAATTTGGTTTGCATAATTGGTCTCTCTACAGTCTAGATAATTTCTAGTATTGAGTTTTGAACAACAAGAAAGACGGTGTAGAGTCTTATAATGTTTACAATATGTCTTTTATGTGAGTTTTGCTGCACCGTTCATCCTTGTGTTTGTTTCAAATAACCTTGCTAGCCTAAACCTTGTATCGAGAAGGAATACTTCTCATGCATCCAAAATCCTTGAGCCAACCACTATGCCATTTGTGTCCACCATACCTACCTACTACATGGTATTTCTCCGCCATTCCAAAGTAAATTGCTTGAGTGCTACCTTTAAATAATTCAAAATTTATCACCTCTGATTTGTGTCAATGTTTTATAGCTCATGAGGAAGTATGTGGTGTTTATCTTTCATTCTTGTTGGGCAACTTTCACCAATGGACTAGTGGCTTCATCCGCTTATCCAATAATTTTGCAAAAAGAGTCGGCGCGGGGTTCCCAGCCCCCAATTAATCAACCTTCATTAATAATTCTCTTCACATGTTTTGCTCGATTCATCGGTAAGCAACTTAATTTTGCAAATAGACACTCCTTCATGGTATGTGAATGTTGGAAGGCACCCGAGGATTCGGTTAGCCATGGCTTGTGTAAGCAAAAGGTTGGGAGGAGTGTCATCCATAAATAAAACTAAAATACATGTGTAAACAAAAGAGAAGAGGGATGATCTACCTTTCTGGTAGAGATAACGTCCTTCATGGGAGCCGCTCTTTGAAGGTTTGTGTGGCAAGGGGGTTAGAGTGCCCACTACCATTCGTTGACAACAACAAACACCTCTCAAAATTTTACTTTTATGCTCTCTTTATGTTTTCAAAACCAAAGCTCTAGCACAAATATAGCAATCAATGCTTCCCTCTGCGAAGGGCCATTCTTTTACCTTTTATGTTGAGTCAGTTCACCTATTTCTCTCCATCTCAAGAAGCAAACACTTGTGTGAACTGTGCATTGATTCCTACATACTTGCATATTGCACTTGTTATATTACTTTGCATTGACAACTATCCATGAGATATACATGTTATAAGTTGAAAGCAACCGCTGAAACTTAATCTTCCTTTGTGTTGCTTCAATACCTTTACTATGAATTTATTGCTTTATGAGTTAACTCTTATGCAAGACTTATTGATGCTTGTCTTGAAAGTACTATTCATGAAAAGTCTTTGCTTTATGATTCAGTTGTTTACTCATGTCATTACCATTGTTTTGATCGCTGCATTCATTACATATGCTTACAATAGTATGATCAAGGTTATGATGGCATGTCACTCCAGAAATTATCTTTGTTATCGTTTACCCTGCTCGGGACGAGCGAAACTAAACTTGGGGATGCCGATACGTCTCCGACGTATCGATAATTTCTTATGTTCCATGCCACATTATTGATGATATCTACATGTTTTATGCATACTTTATGTCATATTTATGCGTTTTCCGGAACTAACCTATTGACGAGATGCCGAAGGGCCGGTTCTTTGTTTTCTGCTGTTTTTGGTTCCAGAAATCCTAGTAAGGAAATATTCTCGGAATCGGACGAAATCAACGCCCAACATCCTATTTTTCCATGAAGCTTCCAGAACACCCGAGAGTCGCCAGAGGGGGGCCACTGGGCCCCCAGATGACAGGCCGGCGCGGCCCTAGGGGGGGCGCGCCCCCCTAGTGTGTCGTCGCCTCGTCGACCCCCCGACTCCGCCTCTTCGCCTATATAAAGGTCCCTGACCTAAAAACCTCGACACGTTCGACGAAACCAGAGAAAACCTTCCAGAGCCGCCGCCATCGTGAAGCCAAGATCTGGGGGACAGGAGTCTCTGTTCCGGCACGCCGCCGGGACGGGGAAGTGCCCCCGGAAGGCTCCTCCATCGACACCACCGCCATCTCCATCAACGCTGATGTCTCCCATGAGGAGGGAGTAGTTCTCCATCGAGGCTCGGGGCTGTACCGGTAGCTATGTGGTTAATCTCTCTCCTATGTGCTTCAATACAATAATCTCATGAGCTGCGTTACATGATTGAGATTCATATGATGATGCTTGTAATCTAGATGTCATTATGCTAGTCAAGTGGGTTTTACTTATGTGATCTCCGGAAACTCCTTGTCCCACGTGTGTAAAGGTGACAGTGTGTGCACCGTGTGGGTCTCTTAGGCTATATTTCACAGTATACTTATTCACTGTTATGAATGGCATAGTGAAGTGCTTATTTATATCTCTTTATGATTGCAATGTGTTTTGTATCTCAATTTATCTGTGTGCTACTCTAGTGATGTTATTAAAGTAGTTTATTCCTCCTGCACGGTGTAATGGTGACAGTGTGTGCATCGTGTAGTACTTGGCGTAGGCTATGATTGTGATCTCTTGTAGATTATGAAGTTAACTATTGCTATGATAGTATTGATGTGATCTATTCCTCCTTTCGTAGTGTGAAGGTGACGAGTAGTGCATGCTATGTTAGTACTTGGTTTGGTTATGTTGATCTGTCATGCACTCTAAGGTTATTTAAACATGAACATTGAATATTGTGGAGCTTGTTAACTCCGGCATTGAGGGTTCGTGTAATCCTACACAGTTAGTGGTGTTCATCATCCAACAAGTGGGTGTAGAGTCTAGCATCTATCTATTTATTCTATTATGTGATCAATGTTGAGAGTGTCCACTAGTGAAAGTATGATCCCTAGGCCTTGTTTCCAAATACTGCTATCGCTGCTTGTTTACTGTTTTACTGCATCTTTACTTCCTGCAATATTACTACCATCAACTGCACGCCAGCAAGCACTTTTACGGCGCCGTTACTACTGCTCATATTCATTCATACCACCTGTATTTCACTATCTCTTCGCCGAACTAGTGCACCTATTAGGTGTGTTGGGGACATAAGAGACTTCTTGCTTTGTGGTTGCAGGGTTGCATGAGAGGGATATCTTTGACCTCTTCCTCCCTGAGTTCGATAAACCTTGGGTGATCCACTTAAGGGAAACTTGCTGCTGTTCTACAAACGTCTGCTCTTGGAGGCCCAACACTGTCTACAAGAATAGAAGCACATCTAGCACGCACACACGCCGCCGCCCACCCTCCTCCTCCGTGCACGAGCGAAACACCGCCGCCCTCCTCCTCCTCTCCCGCTGTCGCCGCCTCATCCTCCTCCCCGGCCCGCCGCCAAACTCCCCCGCTCCTCCTCCCGCCGCCCTCGTGAGCGCCCGCGCCGCCGGCCGCCTCCCGTGCTGCAGGCCGCACGCCGCCGCGCCTCGATCTCCGTCGCTGCCGCGCGCTGCTGCTACTCCCCCGCCGCCGCCGCTACTGCTACTCCCCCGCCCCCTTCCCCGCCGCCGCCGTTGCTGCTCCCCACCCGCCATTGCTGCTCCCCACCCGCCATTGCTGCTCGCCGGCAGGCCGCCGCTGCTGCTCCCCACGGTCGCCGGCGCCACCACCCGAGCCGCCACCACTCGCCACCACCCGAGCCGCCACCACTCGCCTCGATCTGCAGCCTGCAGCCTCCCGCGCCGGCCACCACCAGAGGAGGGTCAAGGTATATATGTGCCTCTTTTTTTTTCAAATTTTCATATTACTTATTGTATTTAGGGTAGTTAAAAAATAATATGCATGCTAATTAGTAGTTACAATAAATATGCATGAAAAATAGGGTAGTTTAGTATAGAATTATTTTAGAAAGTGGAGGGCACAATTTATTAGAAATATTGTATTTACAATAGTGGGATTTAGAGCAAACAAATGGTCATATGATAGCCATATATATGCTTGTAAATATTCATTTTTCCGCATTTGCAGACGATGTTTCGAGGTGGACACAGGGGCCGGCGTTGTCGGGGTGCTTGAGGAGCGTTGCTTAGAGGGACCGTTTTACCGGAGGGGATTTTGCCGGAGGGTTGTTGATCTTCTTCGCCGGCTGTCGATCACGCTTCGAGGGTGAGAATCCGTTCGCCTCTTTTGTACCTAGGTTTTTTGTTTGTGTCTAGATCACCAAGTCTGTCGCGATACCTAGGCGTCTCTTCCCGACCGTAAGGGTTACGCGGATAAATATGCATTAGTGGTCTCGCATATTATGAACCGTAACTCTTACGGCATTTATCGGGACAGCCGGCGGATGCGTAGTTGGGTACGTTCTCCCTGCTCTACCCCGATCCGAGACAGGATTTCGGTAGCGCCTCCCCGTTGTTCTCCGGATGCACACCCCTCTTGGCTTTTTGCCGAGACGTGTATCGGGAGAGCAGCGGGGAGGTGCTGCCGAAATTCTATCTCGGATCGGGGTAGAGCTGGGAGAACGTACTCAATCTACGGATCCGGCGGCTGCTAGGAGCCCACCTAGTATTGTTTCAGGTTGATGCACGCGTAAAAAAATAAATATATGATGCATTTATTTCCTATTTGATATATAAATGCTATGTTCGTCTGTTTTGTTGCTGATTAGAGGATGGATAATCGTGGCTGGATGTACGATGGCAGAATCGATCGGTGGAACTATACTTGATGAATGGGGAGAAAAGACCGAGCGGTTTGTGGATAGGGCGTTTGCCATCCCTAGCAGACCTATAAGTGTTTGGTGCCCTTGTAGTAAGTGCGCTAACCGAAAGGCACGGGACAAGGAAACTATGAGTATGCACCCGATCAAGTTTGGGTTCACACCGTCCTACAGGATTTGGACTTACCATGGAGAAAAGGCAAAGAAACGTGCTAGGAAGGAGGTGCGGCAGATTCAACCTAGGGGGAATATGACACTTGGTTTTGATAGGTGCTTAGTAAACTTGGCTAATGGTAATGTGCCCGAAAGCCCTCATGTAGAGGTGGAGACACCTCGGGATGCGGAGACAAGTGAGGACCCGGAGGAAAACACAAAGGAGTATTATGAGGCTCTGTTTGCTTCGCGAAACCCCTACATGAAAATACAGAGGTTACCCAACTAGATGCCATCGCTCGCCTTATGGCCTTGAAGTGCCATAGGAACTTGTGCAGAGATGGGTTCGATGAACTTCTTGTCATCGTAGGCAGCCTTCTGCCGAAAGGGCACCTCTTGCCGCAAAACTTCTACTATTCGACCAAATTGCTCAGTGACCTTAAGATGTCATCTCAGCGAGATACACGCTTGTCCAAAGGGATGCATGCTATTCGAGAGGAGCACGCTGACACAAATTATTGCATCAAATGCAATTCCTCTAGGTACTTTGAGGTAGACCGCAATGGTGATGGTCGGAAGAGGCAGACCACGGTTGCCAAGAATATCGTCCGCTATCTTCCGAGTTCTACCGAGGATCCAGCGGCTCTTCATGACCGAGGATACGCCCAGCAGATGAGGTGGGCCGTGGAAGGAAACGAGATACACCGACAAGATGATACATCCGTCGGATGGTACTGCATGGAAGAACTTTGTCAAGAAATTTCCACTGAAAGCAGGTGACCCGAGGAGCGTAGCAGTTGCGATATCAACCGATGGGTTCAATCCATATGGTATGTCGGCTGCAGTATACAGTTGTTGGACAGTGTTTGTTATTCCCATGAACCTCCCCCTGGCGTCTGCATGAGATGAGAGAACATGTTTGTGTCGATGATAATCCCAGGGCCCAAATACCCGGGCGAGAACATGAATGTGTACCTGGAACCGCTGGTGGATGACTTGGTTCGTGGCTGGGAAGGTCGCGGGATCCGAACATATGACGCATCAAAGAAGGAGTACTTCGATATGTATGTGTGGTACCACACGTCCCTGCATGACCTGCCGGCCACGTGCTTTGTTCTGCGGGTGGTGTACACATGGGAAGTGGCCTTGCCCACAGTGCAGGCAGGCCGTGACTTTCTTCTGGCTAAACAAGGGAGGCAAGTATTCATGCTTTGATGAAGCTCGACGGTTCCTTGAGCGGAGGCATGCATACAGGAGTGATGTAAAGAGTTTCAAGAAAGGCCGTGTTGTCCGTGGCCCGAAGCCAATTCCGAAGACCGGAACGGAAATCAAGGCCGAGTTAGATGCTCTTAAGCCTAGCCACGATGGGAAAGGTTTCTTGGGATATGGGGAGACACACCAATGGACTCACAAGTCGTGCTTATGGAAGCTCCCTTACTTTGAGTTTCTCGAGCTCCCGCATAACATTGATGTAATGCACACCGAGAAGAATATCAGTGAAGCCATTTGGAGCACGATTGTGGACACCGAGAAGACGAAGGATAACAGAAAGGCTCGAATTGATCAAGAAATGTGGTGCGATAGGCCGGAGTTGAACATGCAGCCACCTCATGGTGCCAAAAAAACTTGGACTAAGCCACACGCTCCGTTCTGCCTCACAAAGGCCCAAAAAGGAGGTCTTCCAATGGATGAAGGACTCCTTGTTTTTCCCTTATGGGTTCGCAGCCAAGCTGGATGAGGGGTCCGAACATTGAAACGTTGCCGAGTACAAGGGCTGAAGAGTCATGACTACCACATATGGCTTGAGCGGATAATGCCGGTGATGATTCGAGGCTATGTCCCCGAGAAGACTTGGCGAGTGCTAGCGAGGTTGAGTTTTTCTTCCGCCAGATTTGTGCTAGGGAGTTAGACACTAAAGTGATTGAGAAGCTGGATGAAGAGGCACCCGTGTTGCTTTGCGATCTAGAGAAGATCTTTCCTGCAGGGTTCTTTAATCCGATGCAACATATGATCCTGCACCTCGCGGAGGAATGCTTAAAGGGGGGCCGAATTGGGGCCGTTGGCGGTTTGGTCCCGAGAGAGAAACACAAAAGCTTCGTCAAATGACCGGCAATAAATGCAAGATCGAAGCATCCATAGCCGAGGCAGTCCTGAACGTGGAGGTGGCAAACTTCACCACTAAGCACTATGATCCCAACATTCCCACAAAGCACAACCCGGTCCTCCGTTACAATGCCGCCAACAATGAAGAAGTACCCAAGCTTAGCATCTTCGTGGGGCTTGGTGGCAAGTCAAGTGGCTCGAAGCCGTACAGAACGGACCGGCAGGAGCGGACCTTGATCCACTCGTATGTCTTGAACACCATGGTCGAAGTGAAGCCGTACATCGAGTAAGTGCGAACCATTTAGTTATTCGCAAACATTCACTCGTATTTGCGTGGCTAACTCTTCCTATTTTCATCGGTATAGGCAATTCAAGGCTATACATTGGAAGAATACCCACAGGGAGCCAACCCCGGAAGAATCCAAGCAAATTTTCGATAAGGGCGGCGGTTTCGGTTTCAGTAGCTGGTTCTGTAATTTGGTACTTTTCTATCCAAATTAGCTAGCACTTTCGACATTTATCGGTCATTTCTCGTTCTAAACTTCTCGTGCTAAAGTTGTAGGCAAGAACTGACAAAGAGATGAAGTCAGAGCTAAGAAAAATTGCTAGGGGCTTTGACCATTCCCTCGAAGCGTTCAACTCCTATGACGTGAACGGGTATCGCTTCCAGACCCATAAATACACAACAAGCCGGCCCAACGCGAAGACAATAAATAGCGGGGTGGTATGTCAAGGTGACGATGGGCTCCATTACTATGGAAGAGTCGAGGATATATACGAGCTGAATTACGGGTTTCATAAAGGGCTAAATCCCGTCGTCTTCAAATGTCATTGGTTTGACCCACGTCGGGTGAGACGGGATCCTGAAATTGGGTTGGTCGAAGTTGAAAGGAACTCTGTTTATAAGGGAGAGGATGTGTACATCTTGGCTACCCAGGCCTTTCAAGTATTCTATCTCCCGTACGCGTGCGAAACCCGACAAAACGTCTACAAGGATGGGATGTTGTGATGACGGTGCCTTCACGCAATAGGCCGCCCCGCCAAACAAGGACGATTACCGCCGCGTAGACCCCTCGGCAAATAGTGTCGAGTTCTATCGAGAAGAAGGGCTCCCGGGCATTTCACAATCGCCTCGCCGGCCGATACGTCTCCGACGTATCGATAATTTCTTATGTTCTATGCCATATTATTGATGATACCTACATGTTTTATGCACACTTTATGTCATATTCGTGCATTTTCTGGAACTAACCTATTAACAAGATGCCGAAGTGCCGGTTCCTGTTTTATCGCTGTTTTTGGTTTCAGAAATCCTAGTAACGAAATATTCTCGGAATTGGAGCAAACGAAGACCCAGGGCCCTATTTTTCCACGGAGCTTCCAGAAGACCGAAGAACACACGAAGTGGGGCCACGAGGTGGCCAGGCTATAGGGCGGCGCGGCCCAAGCCCTGGCCGCGCCGACCTATAGTGTGGGCCCCTCGTGACGCCCCTTGACCTGCCCTTCCGCCTACTTAAAGCCTCCGTCGCGAAACCCCTGATGCGAAAAACCACGATACGGAAAACCTTACTGAGACGCCGTCGCCGCCGATCCCATCTCGGGGGATTCTGGAGATCTCCTCCGGCACCCTGCCGGAGAGGGGATTCATCTCCCGGAGGACTCTACACCGCCATGGTCGCCTCCGGAGTGATGAGTGAGTAGTTCACCCCTGGACTATGGGTCCATAGCAGTAGCTAGATGGTTGTCTTCTCCTCATTGTGCTTCATTGTTGGATCTTGTGAGCTGCCTAACATGATCAAGATCATCTATCCGTAATTCTATATGTTGTGTTTGTCGGGATCCGATGGATAGAGAATACCATGTCATGTTAATTATCAAGTTATTATACATGTGTTGTTTATGATCTTGCATGCTCTCCGTTTCTAGTAGAGGCTCTGGCCAAGTTTTTACTTTTAACTCCAAGAGGGAGTACTTATGCTCGATAGTGGGTTCATGCCGCATTGACACCTGGGACGAGTGACGAAAAGTTCTAAGGTTGTGTTGTCTTGTTGCCACTAGGGATAAAACATTGGCGCTATGTCCGAGGATGTAGTTGTTGATTACATTACGCACCATACTTAATGCAATTGTCTGTTGCTAGCAACTTAATACTGGAGGGGTTCGGATGATAACCTGAAGGTGGACTTTTTAGGCATAGATGCAGTTGGATGGCGGTCTATGTACTTTGTCGTAATGCCCAATTAAATCTCACTATACTTATCATGTCATGTATGTGCATTGTTATGCCCTCTCTATTTGTCAATTGCCCGATTGTAATTTGTTCACCCAACATGCTTTTATCTTATGGGAGAGACACCTCTAGTGAACTGTGGACCCCGGTCCATTCTTTAATACTGAAATACAAATCTGCTACAATACTTGTTTTACTATTTTCTCTGCAAACAATCATCTTCCACACAATACGGTTAATCCTTTGTTACAGCAAGCCGGTGAGATTGACAACCTCACCTGTTTCGTTGGGGCAAAGTACTTTGGTTGTGTTGTGCGGGTTCCACGTTGGCGCGGAATCTCTGGTGTTGCGCCGCACTACATCCCGCCGCCATCAACCTTCAACGTGCTTCTTGGCTCCTCCTGGTTCGATAAACCTTGGTTTCTTTACGAGGGAAAACTTGCTGCTGTGCGCATCATACCTTCCTCTTGGGGTTGCCCAACGAACGTGTGAAATACACGCCATCAAGCTCTTTTACGGCGCCGTTGCCGGGGAGATCAAGACACGCTGCAAGGGGAGTCTCCACTTCTCAATCTCTTTACTTTGTTTTTGTCTTGCTTTATTTTATTTACTACTTTGTTTGCTGCACTTATATCAAAAACACAAAAAAATTAGTTGCTAGCTTTACTTTATTTACTGTCTTGTTTGCTATATAAAAAAAACACAAAAAAAATAGTTTACTTGCATTTACTTTACTTGATTCATCATGTTTCCTTTTGATTTTACCGCAAAGAACATGCCGGTAGGACAAGGGTCTATAGTTGGGAGGAACAATATAGAAGAATTTTTCACCCATGTTAGTACCGTTGAAGATTTTGAAGATAGACACTTGGTAGACCTTGCTCCCACTTATGAAATTGCTGCTTGCTTGCTTTAGTTCGCTTCGTTGGAAACTAAATTTGTTAATCTCAATCCTATAATCCAACACATGTTTCTTACACTTGGTGATATGGAAGAAGGGGAAAAGAAAGATTTTGTTTTAGAAACCCTTCTTAGAGAATTTGGTGGTCTAGCAAGAGAAGCTAGAAAGGTCTTTGCTAAATTTAATATGCTTGGTTCTCATACTAATTTTGTTAGTCTCCTTGAAAAGATGGACATGGATAGAATAAGATACACTAATAATGTTAATAATGGTGGGGAGATCAAAGCACCCATACCATGTAAACTCCTAGCTATGAATGATGCACTAGAACATAACTATGCTTGGCTTGTTCCTGAAAATTTGTTTGATGAGAGTAGCAAGCCCAAGACTAATGAAAAGGAGACGCTGAAACTTATGTATCCAATATACTATGCATGGTTGAGAAAACTCCAAACCCCGCTGTAGGTGCACCACCCTTCGATGTTACTTGATATACACTTTACGCGCCTAGCTGAAAGGCGTTAAAGAAAGCGCTTATGGGAGACAACCCATGTTTTTACTCCAGTATTTTTGTTTTATATTTGTGTCTTGGAAGTTGTTTACTACTGTAGCAACCTCTCCTTATCTTAGTTTTGAGTTTTGTTGTGCCAAGTAAAGTCTTTGATAGAAAAGTAAGTACTAGATTTGGATTACTGCGCAGTTCCAGATTTCTTTGCTGTCACGTATCTGGGTCTATCTCCCTGTAGATAGCTCAGAAAATTACGCCAATTTACGAGCATGATCCCCAGATATGTACGCAACTTTCATTCAATTTGAGCATTTTCGTTTGAGCAAGTCTGGTGGCCTAATAAAATCCATCTTTACGGACTGTTCTGTTTTGACAGATTCTGTCTTTTATTTCGCATTGCCTCTTTTGCTATGTTGGATGAATTTCTTTGATCCACTAATGTCCAGTAGCTTTATGCAATGTCCAGAAGTGTTAAGAATGATTGTGTCACCTCTGAACATGTGAATTTTTATTATGCACTAACCCTCTAATGAGTTGTTTCGAGTTTGGTGTGGAGGAAGTTTTCAAGGATCAAGAGAGGAGTATGATGCAATATGATCAAGGAGAGTGAAAGCTCTAAGCTTGGGGATGCCCCGGTGGTTCACCCCTGCATATATTAAGAAGACTCAAGCGTCTAAGCTTGGGGATGCCCAAGGCATCCCCTTCTTCATCAACAAAATTATCGAGGTTCCTCCCCTGAAACTATATTTTTATTCGGCCACATCTTATGTACTTTGCTTGGAGCGTCGGTTTGTTTTTGTTTTTTGTTTTGTTTGAATAAAATGGATCCTAGCATTCACTTTATGGGAGAGAGACACGCTCCGCTGTTGCATATGGACAAATATGTCCTTAGGCTCTACTCATAGTATTCATGGCGAAGTTTCATCTTCGTTAAATTGTTATATGGTTGGAATTGGAAAATGATACATGTAGTAAATTGCTATAATGTCTTGGATAATTTGATACTTGGCAATTGTTGTGCTCATGTTTAAGCTCTTGCATCATATACTTTGCACCCATTAATGAAGAAATACTTAGAGCTTGCTAATTTGGTTTGCATATTTGGTTTCTCTAGAGTCTAGATAACATCTACTATTGAGTTTTGAACAACAAGGAAGACGGTATGGAGTCTTATAATGTTTACCATATGTCTTTTATGTGAGTTTTGCTGTACCGTTCATCCTTGTGTTTGTTTCAAATAACCTTGCTAGCCTAAACCTTGTATCGAGAGGGAATACTTCTCATGCATCCAAAATCCTTGAGCCAACCACTATGCCATTTGTGTCCACCATACCTACCTACTACATGGTATTTATCCGCCATTCCAAAGTAAATTGCTTGAGTGCTACCTTTAAAATTCCATCATTCACCTTTGCAATATATAGCTCATGGGACAAATAGCTTAAAAACTATTGTGGTATTGAATATGTACTTATGCACTTTATCTCTTATTAAGTTGCTTGTTGAGCGATAACCATGTTTACGGGGACGCCATCAACTATTCTTTGTTGGATATCATGTGAGTTGCTATGCATGTCCGTCTTGTACTGAAGCAAGAGAGATCTACCACCTTCATGGTTGGAGCATGCATATTGTTAGAGAAGAACTTTGGGCCGCTAACTAAAGCCATGATTCATGGTGGAAGTTTCGGTTTGGACATATATCCTCAATCTCATATGAGAATAATAATTGTTGCCACATGCTTATGCATTAAAGAGGAGTCCATTATCACGTTGTCCATGTTGTCCCGGTATGGATGTCTAAGTTGAGAATAATCAAAAGCGAGAAATCCAAAATGCGAGCTTTCTCCTTAGACCTTTGTACAGGGCGGCATGGAGGTACCCCATTGTGACACTTGGTCAAAACATGTGCATTGCAAAGATCCGGTAGTCCAAGTTAATTAGGACAAGGTGCGGGCACTATTAGTATACTATGCATGAGACTTGCAACTTGTAAGATATAACTTTCATAACTCATATGCTTTATTACTACCGTTGACAAAATTGTTTCATGTTTTCAAAATAAAAGCTCTAGCACAAATATAGCAATCGATGCTTTCCTCTTTGAAGGACCATTCTCTTTACTTTTATGTTGAGTCGGTTCACCTATTTCTCTCCACCTCAAGAAGCAAACACTTGTGTGAACCGTGCATTGATTCCTACATACTTGCATATTGTACTTGTTATATTACTCTATGTTGACTATTATCCATGAGATATACATGTTACAAGTTGAAAGCAACCGCTGAAACTTAATCTTCCTTTGTGTTGCTTCAATACCTTTACTTTGATTTATTGCTTTATGAGTTAACTCTTATGCAAGACTTATTAATACTTGTCTTGAAGTACTATTCATGAAAAGTCTTTGCTATATGATTCACCTGTTTACTCATGTCATCACCATTGTTTTGATCGCTGCATCCACTACATATGTTTACAAATAGTATGATCAAGGTTATGATGGCATATCACTTCAGAAATTATCTTTGTTATCGTTTTACCGCTCGGGACGAGCGGAACTAAGCTTGGGGATGCTTGATACGTCTCCGACGTATCGATAATTTCTTATGTTCTATGCCATATTATTGATGATACCTACATGTTTTATGCACACTTTATGTCATATTCGTGCATTTTCCGGAACTAACCTATTAACAAGATGCCGAAGTGCCGGTTCCTGTTTTCTGCTGTTTTTGGTTTCAGAAATCCTAGTAACGAAATATTCTCGGAATTGGACGAAACGAAGACCCAGGGCCCTATTTTTCCACGGAGCTTCCAGAAGACCGAAGAACACACGAAGTGGGGCCACGAGGTGGCTAGGCTATAGGGCGGCGCGGCCCAAGCCCTGGCCGCGCCGACCTACAGTGTGGGCCCCTCGTGACGCCCCTTGACCTGCCCTTCCGCCTACTTAAAGCCTCCGTCGCGAAACCCCTGATGCGAAAAACCACGATACGGAAAACCTTGCGAGACGCCGTCGCCGCCGATCCCATCTCGGGGGATTACGGAGATCTCCTCCGGCACCTGCCGGAGAGGGGATTCATCTCCCGGAGGACTCTACACCGCCATGGTCGCCTCCGGAGTGATGAGTGAGTAGTTCACCCCTGGACTATGGGTCCATAGCGGTAGCTAGATGGTTGTCTTCTCCTCATTGTGCTTCATTGTTGGATCTTGTGAGCTGCCTAACATGATCAAGATCATCTATCCGTAATTCTATATGTTGTGTTTGTCGGGATCCGATGGATAGAGAATACCATGTCATGTTAATTATCAAGTTATTATACATGTGTTGTTTATGATCTTGCATGCTCTCCGTTTCTAGTAGAGGCTCTGGCCAAGTTTTTACTTTTAACTCCAAGAGGGAGTACTTATGCTCGATAGTGGGTTCATGCCGCATTGACACTGGGACGAGTGACGAAAGTTCTAAGGTTGTGTTGTGCTTGTTGCCACTAGGGATAAAACATTGGCGCTATGTCCGAGGATGTAGTTGTTGATTACATTACGCACCATACTTAATGCAATTGTACGTTGCTAGCAACTTAATGCTGGAGGGGTTCGGAAGATAACTTTGAAGGTGGACTTTTTAGGCATAGATGCGGTTGGATGGCGGTCTATGTACTTTGTCGTAATGCCCAATTAAATCTCACTATACTTATCATGTCATGTATGTGCATTGTTATGCCCTCTCTATTTGTCAATTGCCCGACTGTAATTTGTTCACCCAACATGCTTTTATCTTATGGGAGAGACACCTCTAGTGAGCTGTGGACCCCGGTCCATTCTTTAATACTTGAAATACAAATCTGTCTGCAATACTTGTTTTACTATTTTCTCTCGCAAACAATCATCTTCCACACAATACGGTTAATCCTTTGTTACGGCAAGCCGGTGAGATTGACAACCTCACTGTTTCGTTGGGGCAAAGTACTTTGGTTGTGTTGTGCGGGTTCCACGTTGGCGCCGGAATCTCGGTGTTGCGCCGCACTACATCCCGCCGCCATCAACCTTCAACGTGCTTCTTGGCTCCTCCTGGTTCGATAAACCTTGGTTTCTTTCTGAGGGAAAACTTGCTGCTGTGCGCATCATACCTTCCTCTTGGGGTTGCCCAACGAACGTGTGAAATACACGCCATCACCGACTATCGATGACATGGTCGTAGACGATGAACAAGAAGATGCGGGCATGGATGGGGACAATGCAGAAGATGAAGCTGAGGATGTTTGTGCCCCGGAAGACCTGAGTTTGCTCGAGGCGTTCAGAGCAGGGATTGACCTCGATGCGGATGGACCACCTCCGAGGTTTCATTGATGATTATTGGTTCGCCGAGCCTGATGACGATGACGAGACACGCGGTCCAATCACGGACGGCGACACAGGCTACTGATCTATGTAGTAGTAATTGTGAGGCTAGCTAGGTTATTTGTAATAACTTCGTGTAATAGAGATTGTCTAGCTAGATTATTTGTAAGAACTCCGTGCTATGTTTGAGAGAACTCTATGCTAGCTATTTGTTGCTTCCACTAATTAATGTTCATCCTTTTGCATTATTGTTGCTTTCATTAATGTTCATCTACTTATAATTCTTTTGCTTTCACTAATATTTATCTCTTTACAATATTCCGTACTAATAAACCACTCTCTTCATTTGTGTTTGCAGGTGATTGAAGCATGCCGCCAAAAAAAAGGGTGGCGGTCTTAAAAAGAAGCTCAAGGACTTGGTAGGTGTAGGGACTTCGAGGCGGGGCCGAGCTACTACCCCCCGTCCTAGCCCCCCTCCTGTTGCTCCCACAGGGCGGCCGCGTAGGAAGAATGCGACGCGGGTACTCACTCCTAGTCCTAGCCCCCCTCCCGCAGCCGATGATGATGACGAGGAGGAGGACCAGGAGCACCACGGGGGTGGGGAGGACCAGGAGGAGGAGGGGGTGGGGAGGACCAGGAGGAGGAGGGGGTGGGGAGGACCAGGAGGAGGAGGGGGGTGCGGAGGACCAGGAGGAGGAGGGGGACGAGGAGGACCTCTCGGAGGATGAGGGGTTGGGGAACTTAGTGTTCGATCCTGATAAAAGCCTACAGTGGCATGCGCCGGAGGATTACCAGTACGTTCCAGCTGTGGAGAGGCTGAGGCCACGTGATAGGAAGCCATATCGGCGTGGGATAACACAGCTCCCCGCGCTGAAGGACTGGCGCTACAGGCACGTTGTTCTACAGCCCTATGGAAGGAGGTACATGTTAATTTTTGGCATTTCGTTATCGCAATTTTGTCATTATCAAAATTATTATCACATACATATTGATGTTGTCGTTTCATGGTGCAGCTCGTTCCGAGTATGAAGACCCGTCGCAGAGACCGCCACGTGGGTACTCGAACATCCTTGGGGGCCTACTTAGATGGTACTTCCCCGGGATAGTCAATCTCCCCTACCGGTGGCTGCGACGTAGCTTGGAGGTGGGCGCACTACAGCCTCGCGGAAGATCCTCTTGGCCGCGGCACCGCGGCGGATTTGGTTGTTGCCAAATTCCGGGTACGTGACTTTTGACTTCTTACCATTCATACACTCTCCTTGGTTCACAATAATTGCACTAATGCCCCTTGTTTTACCTATGTGCATGGTTGCGAAATACTTCAAGAGGGCCGAGGGCAAGGAGAATGCGTGCGATGATGTCCTACACCAGCTTGCAAGGAAGAGGGTGACTGGCATGCACTACGAGGCACGTGTTCAATGCGTCCGCGACTGGCACGCCAACCGCTTCATCCACATGACTAAGGAGGACGCTCGCGACATGCAGCCGTGGCAGTACTTGCAGGTATTTGTATTTATGTGTTATTGATTTCTTTATTGCCATGTAGTTTATTTTACCATAATGGGTTTATCTTGTGCATGTAGAACCCTCCTCAGTACATCGGCAACGACGAGAGGTGCTTTCTTGCGATGGTCATGTGGTGGACATGCCCCCAATACCTCAAGAAGCACGAGGAGGGCAAGAAGAAGCGGGCAGAGATGCGAGGTGGATCGCATATCCAAGGCAGCATCCCCATCTCTCTTCACCTGCAGAAGGAGGTGAGCAAATTAATGGTTCCTTCATTCTTTGAATTCATGTTATATATTTGTTAACTCCGCAAGGGTGTGCCACTTCACTCAATTACATGTTCTCTTTTGCAGGAAGTCAGGACAGGAGCGAAGCCTAACGTCTTTGCCGTGCTAAAGAAGATGAAGCAAAGGAAGACGCCTGATCCTGAGACGGGGTCCGTGTGGGTTAACCCGCAATCCGAGACCCAATGCACGTCGTATGTCTCCAAGTTCAAGCAGAAGTACGGCGAGGACGCCAACCCGGAGGCCGAGGACTTTGACTCCGAGGTCGCGGTGCTTGCGGGAGAAGGCTTGAAGCATGGCCGCCTATGGTTTGGTGACGGGTGCGTCGACCCAGCGAAGGTTCCCTCTCTCCGCCAGATCCGTCGTGGTCGTAAGAGCGGCCAGCCTGAGGTAGAGCCCCGGCCACGGGCTTCGGATCTAGCTGTCGAGCGGTTACGGGTATGTTCTTCCTCGGGCCTCTACATTTCCTTTACATGCTTTCCATTGAAATGTTAATGACATCGCGGCAACACAACGTAGGAGGAGATGGCAGCGAAGGAGCAGGCGGCCCGGGAGCAAAGGGCGCAGATGGAGCAGCAGATTCTGGAGTACCAGCAGCAGCAGACACAGATGATGCAGCAGATGCAATAACAGCAGCAGATGATGCGGCAGCGAGCGAGCACGGATGAGCTGGGCCGATGAGCCAGACGGTTCTGACTTCTCCACCGGGGAATCTTCCTGCTCCTCCACCTTACTCCATGCCGTGGATGCCGCCACCGCCCACTCAGACCCCGAGGACACCTATCACCGTCAACAATATGAACATCATCCGGAGCATGAACCGCGGTGAGTCCTCTTGTGCCCAACCCGCTACTTGTACTTGTTCAAGTGTTCAATATGCAAATGCAAATGTTCATTCCATCAACCTGCTTATAGATTATATGTCACAAGGCAATGACGATGAGGCCGGCGGAAGCGGAGGAGGACAAGGTTGATGGCATGGTCTTTGTGCACTTTGTCGGATTGTATGCTTGTAATGGATTGTAATAATGGACATTGCACTATGGACTCTATGTAACTTGTGTGGATGGACTATGGACTCTATGTAATGCATTGTATGCATGAATATGTGCGGTTGATGTATTTGTGTGTTCCCGTAGTGTTTGGTGATGTTATGTTGAAGATTATATGTTGTATATGCTATATTGTCAATTGCTATATTTGAAATGCAGGGAATACGCAAAAAACAGCAAAAAAATGGAAAAAACAGGGCCATTTACCGTGCGTGTGCACACGGCAAAGGACATTTGGTCACTTTGCCGTGTGCACCCGCACGGCAAAGGAGCCACGTGGCCGCAGCCTGTAGTCCTGGGAAGTTGCTGGGCGTGCCTGGAGGGCCCTTTGCCGTGCGTGGTGGTGTGCTGGCGCACGGCAAAGCCCACCGCACGGCACAGAGCTGCCGCACGGCAACGATGTGCCGCACGGCAACGAGGTGGCCGCACGGCAACGTCGGCTCGCACGGTAAAGACGTGCACGCACGGCAAACGCGATGCGCACGGCCAAGCGCCTGCCGCACGGCAGCGCACGGCAGCCCAGGGCGCGCACGGCAAAGACCATTGCCGTGCAAAATGTCGACGCGCACGGCAAAGGCGCCGTTGCCGTCGGTTTCTTTGCCGTCCACTCTTTGCCGTGCGTGCACGCACGGTAAAGGCTTTGCCGTGCATTTAGGCTCCTTTGCCGTGCAAAGTGCCGCACGGCAATGCCTGGCTTTCCCGTAGTGAGGCCACGCAAAAATTCTTCTTCACGGTAGAAGTTATGGCGGGCTCGCCATCCCGTTTAATCGAGCATCATCCACACCTCCTTGTCAGGCGTAATCCAGCGTCGAGACCACCTCGTCCCAGTGTCATTATCGTCTTAGTCATCCCACAAAAAATGTCCTTCAAACCATTGTTAGGCAAAAAGGACTTTTACAGTACCCAAAATGATTTAATGTGTTCTTCCCATAATCAGACTTCTGCTTTGTGATGCTTGTCAGTGCTAAGAGTATACAATTATCTTATACTTTTTCTCATCGTGTTGCTATGATGCTTCTTGAGTTAATTCATTCAGATGTTTGGGATCCCGCTATTGTGAATGATTTTTCTCGTTTCTGTTAGATTTATTTCCTCAAGCACAAGTATGATGTTGGGCATGTTTTCTACAAATTTCAAGATCATGTTAAACGTCTTTTAAATGCTAAAATCAAAGCCATGCAGTTGGATTGGGTGGAGAGTACCACAAGTTGCATAGTTCTTTCGAGCGCACTGGCTTATCTCAATGCATCTCGTGCTCTCACACCACGCAGCAAGACGGGGTTGCCGAGCACGAGCACCACCACATGTTATAAACAGTTTGCTGGCATATTCCTCTCTTCCATGGATTTTTTGGATCAAGCCTTTATTACCGCTTGTTACCTCAATAATCTCATGCCCATCCCTGTGTTCTCAAAATCCAACTCAAGTACTTCTTTTTTCACACTTTTAGTCGTTGTGCCTGCTGGCTCAAAGAACCCATAGCATCATACCCATTTACCCGTCCAAAATTTGATAAGTGTGCCTCCATAGTATTCCAACGTACTTAATTTCCCCTTATTCACACATTCACGTACCTAGGTCAAACCTAACGTCGCACAATTATTGATAGGTTCGTTAGGATTAGACCCCTATTTAGGATCGCTTCACGCCATGTCACGTGACTCATTCCATATCATTCTTAAATGATTACATCATGATGTGTTGTTGTTTATGGGTATGTGCTATTGTCTATGAGAATGTGTTGTTGTTCATATAATATGCTTTTGCTCATAATTATTTATTGATATTTATTTCATGTTTTTATTTGTGACTATTTCTTGTCAACTTGATGTGTTGTAAACGCCGGTATTTATCTCCGCGGGTATCAATTTACCCTGCCGGGTGACGGGTATGAAAAAGCTTGTATGCATTGATGGGTATGGAACAAAATGATTCAAGCACTCTATGAGGACAAAACAAACGGCTATAGCCAGTCTATGTGCATGCATAACATAACAAGTCTGCGTTCCAGCAAATATCAACAATTATAACTCTGGAGGTTCATTAGATCTTTATAAAGTTCGGAAGCTTGCTTATTTCTCAAGTAAGGCCGTCACTAGTTCTGTTCCTAAAAAAGTTTTCTGTGTATAACATAAAATTCTGGATAATAAAGCTTCTTCTTAAGTTAATTTCTATGGCATTGATTTCCTAAAAATTATATGGTGTTACCCCAGAAAAAGATGATCTGTAGGATTCAAAATTATGAGGAATTCAAAGATACGCATCACATTTATCACTGCAAATTAGCCAAAAAATAATGATCCTACAGTACCTATAGATACACATTTGTGGATGTGTTTCTTAGGATGCCCAATCCGATCAGCTGAAAAAACACGAAGATTAATGTACGGAGAATCCATGCAGGTGAAGATATAGGTGGAAAAAATATAAATGGGCTGACAAGTGGGACACAATTCTAGCTCAGCAAAGTGCACAAATTTCTGCCACATAAGCTCTGAAAAAAAGGTCCGCTCGGTATCACTTTGGGACTTCGCGTTCAATTTTGGTTTATCGTATATTGCAAAAAAAAATACGTTGTAGAGTTATCACATTTTGTCACGCTGCAGTAAAGTGGAAGTTCTTCAAAAATTTAAGAAGAAAACATGGTGGTTTTATGCTGGGTACCGTCTCGGGCTATGCTTCGGTGACTATATATAATGCTAATGCTTGTCAAATAAAACACATATGTATTTTGTGCATGTAACTTCTGAACTTGTACTAATGGAAAACTGTTTAATTTGGTCGGAAACCGTTTGTAGAAAGATGTTCATCTTCGTAAACATACTGTTCTCCTCAACTTTACAATATGTTTGACAGATAACATGTGGAGAAGTACGTTTGTACTTTTGTCCAGTAAGAATGGAAAGAATACTGTCAAAATTTAAGGAGAAAAAATACTGATTTGGTCAAAAATCGTTTGTACAAAGATGTTCATCTTCGTCAACATATTGTTCTCTTCAAACTTTACAAAGTTTTATGCTAAGAACTCCACAGGGGGACCATATATAAATGGTAACGCTTGTCAAATAAAATCGACGTGTAGAAGTACGCACCAATCTGAAATTGGACTAATGGGACACTGTTTTGGTCGCAAATCGTTTGTAGAAAGATGTTCATGTTCGTAAACGTACTGTTCTCCTCAACTTTACAATATGTTCGACAGATAACATGCGGATAAGTACGTTTGTACTTTTGTCCACTATAAGAATGGAAAGAATACTAGCTACCGGCCGCGGGCCTAACCAATGAAATTTTCTCTATCAGCTAAGGCAAATCGGACGGGAGGAAGAGCACTTGATTAGCGGTGGCCAGCCACGCTCCAGTCCGGTGTTGATCATCGATCAGCGCCTGCAAGTGAAGAGAATGTTAAATGATGGAAACGAAATGTGAAGCGGTTGCTTTCTTGGTTTCTTGCTGGCAATCTTGGTTTCTTGCTGCTAATAATCTCAGGTTCTTGGTGCTAATCTCGTTTCTTGCTGCTAATCTTGGTTTCTTGCATTTCAAGAAAGAACAATCCAGAAGAATAAGAAGGACCGGAGCAGAGGCGTATGCACCAACCAGTGAGGGGAGGAAGATGGCGGGCTGGCGGAGTAGGCTCGCACGACGAACGCCACCGCGAGAGGCAACCCCACGGCCACCGCGCCCAAGGCAGAGCGGAAGAGGAGTAGGCGACCACCCCATCGACGGCCACCGTGGACGGCGGCTTCGAGTCCGGGTGGGTGATGGTGTCCCGCGGAGGAGTCGGTGGCGGCGTCGAAGGAGACGGAGGGGCCGGTCGTGGTGGCGCCGACGCCGGAGCCGCTGGCTGAGGCAGCGTCGGCCAACGCTGCGGCGGCGCCCTCGATCCTGTCCCTCTCCTCCTCCTGCCTGGTGACCTCCTCCAGCGGCGCGAAGCGGTTGTACGTCCCGCTCCGAGTGAAGCCAACCGGCACCAGCGGCCGGTTATTCTTGTCCGTGGCAGGGTGGGGGCCGGTCGGGGAGAAGACGAAGGCCATGGCGGAGGTGGAGGGAGGTGGCCTGGTGGGGAAGAGGGTGGAGGAGCGTGGAGAAGAGCGAAATAGAGAGAGACGGGCAGGGAGAGAAGGCAGTTATATAGGGAGAGGTCAGCTCGCAGCGTCGGGGCAGAGCTAGGACGGAAAATATGGCCTGCCAAATCCAACGGTTCTTGCTGGTGCTTTTGTTCTTCTCCAGGAAAGGCACTACTCTTCCAGAATTTTGAAGAAGCGCATGGTGAATTTGACAAATTGGTTAAGGAAGGATGCATATAAGTATTACTACATGAGGCCGCGCCTCCACTCTCCCGCGACCCATATCGCCCCAAGCGGCGCCGCCGTGCCACGCCGTGGCTGCCGCCGGTAGAACCCCTCGCACATGCCCCTGTGATCTCCGCTACCGCCGCTGCCACCCTAGGCGTTGCCGGGCAAAGCCCTGGTGGCGTGGCGGCGACGGTGTTCCTGCCCCAGCCGTCGGCCGGAGGACTCCTCCCTTAGTCGACGGCGCCAGGATGTACATGCTTCTTCGTGGTGGCGACGGCTTGGCCCGGATCTAGGCCCGGATGAGATTGGGCGGGCTTCGCATGTCGGTGTCTTATTGGTGTTCCATACACGGTAGTGGCACTCCTGGGGTTTTCTTGCTTCACGTGGAAGCCTGGGGCAGCAGCTCCTGGCATGGTGGTGTTGGTCATCTCCTTCGCCAGAGGTGGTCGGCCTGCGTCTGGGTTCTAGGATCATGAGATATGTCATCTAGACCCGACTGCGAGTCGGAAAGACATAGTTGCCGGTGAAAACCGAGTCTTTTGGCAGGCGATGTCGGTGTTTTGCGACAGTACCTTGATGAAGGCATCGCCGAGCAACGAATGTCGATCTTCTCTTGTTGCCACGGCGGAAACCTAGGTTCTAATCTACTAGCCTGGATGATGGCGGCACCGTGGTTTAGTTTTCTGAATAAATTAAGATTAAATAAAAGCCATATGCATGGCTTTCATGCAGCCCCCATTTCAGAAAAATGAAGGTCATGGTCAAATTTTGGATTGTTTATTTGTTTTTATCCAAATGTAAAATTTAATTGCTCGCCTATTTAGGTTGATTATCCACTCTTCCTATGTTTGACAGCTTATGAACATATATTGATGATAACTACACATCTAATAGGTGATAGTGATTTTGGTATGCCCATTTTTACAATAAATATGTCATACAATAATTTCCTGCTGTATTTTAGAGTTTAATTTGGTTTAGTTCAGTTTAGGCTTGGCTAAGATTCGTTTGTGTCGGCCCACCGGGTTGGATCCTCGCTATCTGGCTATGAATTGGACCAGAGAAGGCATGCCGCTAGAAAAGCCCCGAGGTCAACTTTTGAACCAACTTGAACACTCGAATTATGTACCTCCTGCGTTCGGAAGTAAGTGACCCGGTGCGAATCTAGACAAATCTAAGTCACTTAGTGCCGAACGAAGGGAGTATTAAGTAAAATGATAAAATAGATATGTGATGTCTACGGGTGCTTCTATTCTTGTAGACAGTGTTGGGCCTCCAAGAGCAGAGGTTTGTAGAACAGCAGCAAGTTTCCCTTAAGTGGATCACCCAAGGTTTATCGAACTCAGGGAGGAAGAGGTCAGAGATATCCCTCTCAAGCAACCCTGCAATCACGATACAAGAAGTCTCTTGTGTCCCCAACACACCTAATACACTTGTCAGATGTATATGTGCACTAGTTCGGCGAAGAGATAGTGAAATACAAGTGGTATGAATGAATATGAGCAGTAGTAACGGCGCCAGAAAAGTGCTTGCTGGTGTGCAGTTGATGGTAGTAATATTGCAGGAAGTAAAGATGTAGTAAAACAGTAAACAAGCGATAAACAAGCGATGATTGCAGTATTTGGAAACAAGGCCTAGGGATCATACTTTCACTAGTGGACACTCTCAACATTGATCACATAAATAAATAAGTTCTCTTTCTTTGTGCTACATTTACTCTTGTTTGATAATGAACACCATTCGTTGTGTAGGGCTACAAGAGCACCTCAATGGCGGAGTTAACAAGCTCCACAACATTCGGCATTCATATTTAAGTAACCTTAGAGCATAATAGATCTTTGCAATTTAAACCGAGTACTAACATAGCATACACACTGTCACCTTTACACTATAAAGGGGGAATAAATCACATCAATACTATCATAGTAATAATTAACTCCATAACCTACAAGAGATTATGATCATAACCTACGCCAAGTACTACACGATGCACACACTGTCACCATTACACCGTGAAGGATGAATAGAATACTTTAATAACATCACAAGAGTAGCACATAGACTAATAGTGATACAAAGCTCATATGAATCTCAATCATGTAAGGCAGCTCATGAGATCATTGTATTGAAGTACATAGGAGAGAGATTAACTACATAGCTACCGGTACAGCCCTTAACCTCGATGGAGAACTACTCCCTCCTCATGGGAGACAGCAGCGTTGATGAAGATGGCGGTGGTGTCGATGGAGAAGCCTTCCGGGGGCACTTCCCCGTCCCGGCGGCGTGCCGAAACAGAGACTCCTGTCCCCCATATCTTGGCTTCGCGATGGCGGCGGCTCTGGAAGGTTTCTCGTACCGTGGCTTTTCCGTCTCGAAGATTTAGGTCAGGGACCTTTAAATAGGCGAAGAGGCGGAGTCGGAGGGGGTACGGAGCCACCACACAATAGGGCGGCGCGGCCAGGGCCTGGGCCGCGCCGGCCACATGTGTGGGCCCCCAGGGCTCCCCTCTGGCGGCTCTCGGGTGTTCTGAAAGCTTCGTGGAAGTCTAAGATGCTGGGCGTTGATTTCGTCCAATTCCGAGAATATTTCCTTACTAGGATTTTTGAAACCAAAAACAGCAGAAAACAGGAACTGGCACTTCGGCATCTCGTCAATAGGTTAGTTCCGGAAAACACATCAAAACGATATAAAATGTGTATAAAACATGTAGGTATTATCATAAAACTAGCATGGAACATAAGAAATTATAGATACGTTTGAGACGTATCAAGCATCCCCAAGCTTAGTTCCTACTCGCCCTCGAGTAGGTAAACGATAACAATGATAATTTCTCAAGTGACATGCTACCAACATGATCTTGATCAATAATATTGTAGAGCATATAAGATGAATTAAGTGATTCAAAGCAATGGTGAAGACAATGAGTAAACAACTGAATCATATAGCAAAGACTTTTCATGAATAATACTTTCTAGACAAGCATCAATAAGTCTTGCATAAGAGTTAACTCATAAAGCAATAATTTCTTAGTAGAAGGCATTGAAGCAACACAAAGGATGAATAAGTTTCAGCAATTGCTTTCAACTTGTAACATGTATATCTCATGGATAGTTGTCAACATAAATCAATATAACAAATCCAATAGGTAAACATGTAAGAATCAATGCACACAGTTTACACAAGTGTTTGCTTCTAAGATAGAAAGAAGTGGGTGAACTGACTCAACATAAAGTAAAAGAATGGCCCTTCGCAGAGGGAAGCAGGGATTAAATCATGTGCTAGAGCTTTTTAAGTTTTGAAATCATATAGAGAGTATAAAAGTAAAGTTTTGAGAGGTGTTTTTTGTTGTCAACGAATGGTAGCGGGTACTCTAACTACCTTATCAACCAGACTTTCAAGAGCGGCTCCCATGAAGGACGTTATCTCTACCAGCAAGGTAGATCATCCCTCTGCTCTTTTGTTTACACATGTATATTAGTTTCATTATTGATGACACTCCTCCCAACCTTTTGCTTACACAAGCCATGGCTAACCGAATCCTCGGGTGCCTTCCAACATTCACATACCATGGAGGAGTGTCTATTTGCAAAATTAAATTGCTTACTGATAGATCAGGGCAAAGCATGTGAAGAGAATTATTAATGCAAGTTAATTAATTGGGGCTGGGCACCCCATTGCCAGCTCTTTTTGCAAAATTATTGGATAAGCGGATATGCCACTAGTCCATTGGTGAAAGTCCTGTCGAAGTAAATGACAAGGTTGAAAGATAAACACCACATACTTCCTCATGAGATATAAAACATTGACACAAATAAGAGATAATAGCTTTTGAATTGTTTAAAGGTAGCACATGAAGTATTTGCTTGGAATGGCAGAGAAATACCATGTAGTAGGTAGGTATGGTGGACACAAATGGCATAGTTTTTGGCTCAAGGATTTGGATGCACGAGAAGAATTCCTCTCAATACAAGGCTAGGCTAGCAAGGTTGTTTGAAGCAAACTCAAGTATAAAACGGTGCAGCAAGACTCACATATGAACATATTGTAAGCATTATAAGACTTTACATCGTCTTCCTTGTTGTTCAAACACCTTTACCAGAAAATATCTAGACTCTAGAGACCAATCATAAAAACCAAATTTTAACAAGCTCTATGTAGTTCTTCATTAATGGGTGAAAAGTACATGATGCAAGAGCTTAAACATGATCTATTTGAGCACAAAAATTTCCAAGTATCAAATTATTCAAGACATTATACCAATTACCACATGAAGCATTTTCTGTTTCCAACCATATAACAACGAACGAAGCAGTTTCAACCTTCGTCATGAACATTAAGAGTAAAGCTAAGAACACATGTGTTCATACGCAACAGCGGAGCGTGTCTCTCTCCCACACAAGCATGAATTTATTCAAACAAAACAAAAACAAACAAACGCTACAAGTAAAGCACATAAGATGTGACCGGATAAAAATATAGTTTCAAGAGAAGAAACCTGATAAGTTGTCGATGAAGAAGGGGATGCCTTGGGCATCCCCAAGCTTAGATGCTTGAGTATTCTTGAAATATGCAGGGATGAACCACCGGGGCATCCCCAAGCTTAGACTCTTCACTCTTCTTGATCATAGTATATCATCCTCCTCTCTTGACCCTTGAAAACTTCCTCCACACCAAACTCGAAACAAACTCATTAGAGGGTTAGTGCATAATCAAAAATTTCACATGTTCAGAGGTGACACAATCATTCTTAACACTTCTGGACATTGCACAAAGCTACTGGAAGTCAATGGAACAAAGAAATCTATCCAACACAGCAAAAGAGGCAATGCGAAATAAAAAGGCAGAATCTGTCAAAACAGAACAGTCCGTAAAGATGAATTTTTTAGAGGCACTGGACTTGCTCAGATGAAAATGCTCAAATTGAATGAAAGTTGCGTACATATCTGAGGATCACGCACGTAAATTGGCAGATTTTTCTGAGTTACCTAGAGAGAACCCTGCCCAAATTCGTGACAGACAGAAATCTGTTTCTGCGCAGTAATCCAAATCTAGTATCGACTTTGCTATCAAAGACTTTACTTGGCACAACAATGCAATAAAATAAGATAAGGAGAGGTTGCTACAGTAGTAACAACTTCCAAGACTCAGATATAAAACAAAAGTACTGTAGCAAAATAAAAACATGGGTTATCTCCCAAGAAGTGCTTTCTTTATAGCCATTAAGATGGGCTCAGCAGTTTTAATGATGCACTCCCAAGAAATAAGAGTTGAAGCAATAGAGAGCATCAAGAAGAAATTCAAAACAAATTTAAGCCTAACCCACTTCCTATGAAAAGGAATCTTGTAAATAAACAAATTCATGAAGCATAATGCAACAAGCATAGAAAGATAAAACAAGTGTAACTTCAAAAATTTCAGCATATAGAGAGGTGTTTTAGTAACATGAAAACTTCTACAACCATATTTTCCTCTCTCATAATAACTTTCAGTACCATCATGAACAAATTCAACAATATAACTATCACATAAAGCATTCTTATCATGAGTCTCATGCATAAAATTATTACTACTCCCAACATAAGCATAATCAATTTTATTAGTTGTAGTGGGAGCAAATTCAACAAAGTAGCTATCATTATTATTCTCATCATCAAATATAGGAGGTATAGTATCATCATAATAAACTTTATCCTCCATAGTAGGCGGCACCAGAAGACCACTATCATTATAATCATCATATATGGGAGGCATATCATAATCAACATAAACTTTCTCCTCAATACCCGGAGGGCTAAAGAGATCATTTTCATCAAAACCGACCTCCCCAAGCTTAGAATTTTCTATATCATTATCAACAATGGTGTTCAAAGCGTTTATACTAATATTACTACTAGCATGCAAATAAGGTTCCATAGGTTTTTTAATTTTCGCATTAAACCATTCATGTCTTGACTCAGGAAATAGTTTAAAAAGCTCACAGATGTTTTCCATTATGCCTTACTAGTGTTTAACAAGAAACAAAAAGATGCAATTGCAGGATCTAAAGGAAATAGCTTCGAACACTCACACAATGTCAACAGAAAAGTACTTAGTTACCTGGGACCAGAGTATGAGTGCCTTTTACCTTTCCTCCCCGGCAACGGCGCCAGAAAAGTGCTTGATGTCTACGGGTGCTTCTATTCTTGTAGACAAGTGTTGGGCCTCCAAGAGCAGAGGTTTGTAGAATAGCAGCAAGTTTCCCTTAAGTGGATCACCCAAGGTTTATCAAACTCAGGGAGGAAGAGGTCAGAGATATCCCTCTCAAGCAACCCTGCAATCACGATACAAGAAGTCTCTTGTGTCCCCAACACACCTAATACACTTGTCAGAAGTATAGGTGCACTAGTTCAGCGAAGAGATAGTGAAATACAAGTGGTATGAATGAATATGAGCAGTAGTAACGGCGCCAGAAAAGTGCTTGCTGGCGTGCAGTTGATGGTAGTAATATTGCAGGAAGTAAAGATGCAGTAAAACAGTAAACAAGCGATGATTGCGGTACGTATTTGGAAACAAGGCCTAGGGATCATACTTTCACTAGTGGACACTCTCAACATTGATCACATAAATAAATAAGTTCTCTTCCTTTGTGCTACATATACTCTTGTTTGATAATGAACACCATTCGTTGTGTAGGGCTACAAGAGCACCTCAATGCCGGAGTTAACAAGCTCCACAACATTCGGCATTCATATTTAAGTAACCTTAGAGCATAATAGATCTTTGCAATTTAAACCGAGTACTAACATAGCATACACACTGTCACCTTTACACTATGAAGGGGGAATAAATCACATCAATACTGTCATAGTAATAATTAACTCCATAACCTACAAGAGATTATGATCATAACCTACGCCAAGTACTACACGATGCACGCACTGTCACCATTACACCGTGAAGGAGGAATAGAATACTTTAATAACATCACAAGAGTAGCACATAGACTAATAGTGATACAAAGCTCATATGTATCTCAATCATGTAAGACAGCTCATGAGATCATTGTATTGAAGTACATAGGAGAGAGATTAACCACATAGCTACCGGTACAACCCTTAGCCTCGATGGAGAACTACTCCCTCCTCATGGGAGACAGCAGTGTTGATGAAGATGGCGGTGGTGTCGATGGAGAATCCTTCCGGGGCACTTCCCCGTCCCGGTGGCGTGCCGGAACAGAGACTCCTGTCCCCCAGATCTTGGCTTCGCGATGGCGGCGGCTCTGGAAGGTTTCTCGTACCGTGGCTTTTCCGTCTCGAAGATTTAGGTCAGGGACCTTTAAATAGGCGAAGAGGCGGAGTCGGAGAGGGCTGCGAGGCCACCACACAATAGGGCGGCGCGGCCGTGGCCCAGGCCGCGCCGGCCACATGTGTGGGCCCCCGTGGCCCCTCTGGCGGCTCTCGGGTGTTCTGAAAGCTTCGTGGAATTCTAAGATGCTGGGCGTTGATTTCGTCCAATTCCGAGAATATTTCCTTACTAGGATTTCTGAAACAAAAAACAGCAGAAAATAGGAACTGGCACTTCGGCATCTCATCAATAGGTTAGTTTCGGAAAACGCATCAAAACGATATAAAGTGTGTATAAAACATGTAGGTATTGTCATAAAACTAGCATGGAACATAAGAAATTATAGATACGTTTGAGACGTATCAAGCATCCCCAAGCTTAGTTCCTACTCGCCCTCGAGTAGGTAAACGATAACAATGATAATTTCTTAAGTGACATGCTACCAACATGATCTTGATCAATAATATTGTAGAGCATATAAGATGAATTAAGTGATTCAAAGCAATGGTGAAGACAATGAGTAAAAAACTGAATCATATAGCAAAGACTTTTCATGAATAATACTTTCAAGACAAGCATCAATAAGTCTTGCATAAGAGTTAACTCATAAAGCAATAATTTCTTAGTAGAAGGCATTGAAGCAACACAAAGGATGATTAAGTTTCAGCAATTGCTTTCAACTTGTAACATGTATATCTCATGGATAGTTGTCAACATAAAGCAATATAACAAATTGATGCGCGTGGTTGACGTATTGTCTTTTCGTTCGACACGCGTCCGTTGGGAACCCCAAGAGGAAGGTGTGATGCGCACAGCGGCAAGTTTCCTCGCAAGAAACCAAGGTTTAATCGGACCGAAGAGGAGTCAAGAAGCACGTTGAAGGTTGATGGCAGCGAGATGTAGTGCGGCGCAACACCGTGGATTCCGGCGCCAACGTGGAACCTGCACAACACAACCAAAGTACTTTGCCCCAACGAAACAAAGTGAGGTTGTCAATCTCACCGGCTTGCTGTAACAAAGGATTAACCGTATTGTGTGGAAGATGATTGTTTGCAGAGAAAACAAGAAAACAAGTATTGCAAGAGATTGTATTTCAAGTAAAGAGAATTGGACCGGGGTCCACAGCTCACTAGAGGTGTCTCTCCCATAAGACGAACAGAGATGTTGGGTGAACAAATTACAGCTTGGGCAATTGACAAATAAAGAGAGCATGACAATGCACATACATATCATGATGAGTATAGTGAGATTTAATTAGGCATTACGACAAAGTACATAGACCGCCATCCAACTCGCATCTATGCCTAAAAAGTCCACCTTCAGAGTTATCATCCGAACCCCCTCCAGTATTAAGTTGCAAGCAACATGACAATTGCATTAAGTATGGTGCGTAATGTAATCAACAACTACATCCTTAGACATAGCATCAATGTTTTATCCCTAGTGGCAACAACACAACACAACCTTAGAACTTTCTCGTCACTCGTCCTGGTGTCAATGCAGCATGAACCCACTATCGAGCATAAGTACTCCCTCTTGGAGTTACAAGCATCTACTTGGCCGGAGCATCTACTAGTAACTGGAGAGCATGCAAGATCATAAACAACACATAAGCATAACTTTGATAATCAACATAACAAGTATTCTCTATTCATCGGATCCCAACAAACGCAACATATAGAATTACAGATAGATGATCTTGATCATGTTAGGGAGCTCACAAGATCCGACAATGATAGCACAATGGGGATAAGACAACCATCTAGCTACTGCTATGGACCCATAGTCCAGGGGTAGACTACTCACACATCACACCGGAGGCGACCATGGAGGCGTAGAGTCCTCCGGGGGATGATTCCCCTCTCCGGCAGGGTGCCGGAGGCGATCTCCTCGGATCCCCCGAGATGGGATCGGCGGCGACGGCGTCTCCGGAAGGTTTTCCGTATCGTGGCTCTCGGCACCGGGGGTTTCGTCACGGAGGCTTTAAGTAGGCGGAAGGGCAAGTCAAGAGGCGGCACGGGGGGCCCACACCATAGGCCGGCGCGGCCAGGGGTGGGGCCGCGCCGCCCTAGGGCGTGGCCCCCTCGTGGCCCCTCTTCGTCTCTCCTTCGGACTTCTGGAAGCTTCGTGGAAAAATAGGCCCCTGGGATTTGATTTCGTCCAATTCCGAGAATATTTCCTTACTAGGATTTCGAAAACCAAAAACAGCTAGAACAAAGAATCGGCACTTCGGCATCTTGTTAATAGGTTAGTTCCGTAAAATGCACGAATATGACATAAAGTGTGCATAAAACATGTAGATAACATCAATAATGTGGCATGGAACACAAGAAATTATCGATACGTCGGAGACGTATCGCATCCCCAAGCTTAGTTCTCGCTCGTCCCGAGCGTGTAAAACGATAACACGTATAATTTCGGAGTGACATGCCATCATAATCTTGATCATACTATTTGTAAAGCATATGTAGTGAATGCAGCGATCAAAACAATATGTATGACATGAGTAAACAAGTGAATCATAAAGCAAAGACTTTTCATGAATAGCACTTCAAGACAAGCATCAATAAGTCTTGCATAAGAGTTAACTCATAAAGCAATAATTCAAAGTAAAGGTATTGAAGCAACACAAAAGAAGATTAAGTTTCAGCGGTTGCTTCCAACTTGTAACATGTATATCCCATGGATATTGTCAACATAGAGTAATATAATAAGTGCAATAGGAAAATATGTAGGAATCAATGCACAGTTCACACAAGTGTTTGCTTCTTGAGGTGGATAGAAATAGGTGAACTGACTCAACATTGAAAGTAAAAGAATGGTCCTCATAGAGGAAAAGCATCGATTGCTATATTTGTGCTAGAGCTTTGATTTTGAAAACATGAAACAATTTTGTCAACGGTAGTAATAAAGCATATGCATCATGTAAATTATATCTTATAAGTTGCAAGCCTCATGCATAGTGTACCAATAGTGCCCGCACCTTGTCCTAATTAGCTTGGACTACCCGGATTATCACCGCAATACATATGCTTTAACCAAGTTTCACAAAGGGGTACCTCTATGCCGCCTGTACAAAGGTCTAAGGAGAAAGCTCACATTTGGATTTCTCGCTTTTGATTATTCTCAACTTAGACATCCATACCGGGACAACATAGACAACAGATAATGGACTCCTCTTTTAATGCTTTAAGCATTTGACAACAATTAATTCTTTTCTCATTAGAGATTTGAGGATGTTTGTCCAAAACTGAAACTTCCACCATGAATCATGGCTTTAGTTAGCGGCCCAATGTTCTTCTCTCACAATATGCATGCTCAAACCATTCAACTCAGTGTAGATCGCCCTTACTTCATACAAGACGAACATGCATAGCAACTCACATGAAATTCAACAATGAGTTGATGGCGTTCCCCAGTAAACATGGTTATCGCACAACAAGCAACTTAATAAGAGATAAAGTGCATAATTACATATTCAATACCACAATAGTTTTTAAGCTATTTGTCCCATGAGCTATATATTGCAAAGGTGAATGATGGAATTTTAAAGGTAGCACTCAAGCAATGTACTTTGGAATGGCGGGAAAATACCATGTAGTATAGGTAGGTATGGTGGACACAAATGGCATAGTGGTTGGCTCAAGTATTTTGGATGCATGAGAAGTATTCCCTCTCGATACAAGGTTTAGGCTAGCAAGGCTTATTTGAAACAAACACAAGGATGAACCGGTGCAGCAAAACTCACATAAAAGACATATTGAAAACATTATAAGACTCTACACCGTCTTCCTTGTTGTTCAAACTCAATACTAGAAATTATCTAGACCTTAGAGAAACCAAATATGCAAACCAAATTTTAGCATGCTCTATGTATTTCTTCATTAATGGGTGCAAAGCATATGATGCAAGAGCTTAAACATGAGCACAACAATTGCCAAGTATCACATTACCCAAGACATTTATAGCAATTACTACATGTATCATTTTCCAATTCCAACCATATAACAATTTAACGAAGGAGAAACTTCGCCATGAATACTATGAGTAGAAACCAAGGACACACTTGTCCATATGCTACAGAGGAGCGTGTATCTCTTCCATAAAGTGAATGCTAGGATCCATTTTATTCAAACAAAACAAAAAACAAACCGACGCTCCAAGAAAAAGCACATAAGATGTGATGGAATAAAAATATAGTTTCAGGGGAGGAACCTCGATAATGTTGTCGATGAAGAAGGGGATGCCTTGGGCATCCCCAAGCTTAGACGCTTGAGTCTTCTTGATATATGCAGGGGTGAACCACCGGGTGCATCCCCAAGCTTAGAGCTTTCACTCTCCTTGATCATGTTGCATCATACTCCTCTCTTGATCCTTGAAAACTTCCTCCACACCAAACTCGAAACAACTCATTAGAGGGTTAGTGCACAATATAAATTGACATATTCAGAGGTGACACAATCATTCTTAACACTTCTGGACATTGCATAATGCTACTGGACATTAGTGGATCAAAGAAATTCATCCAACATAGCGAAAGAGGCAATGCGAAATAAAAGGCAGAATCTGTCAAAACAGAACAATTCGTATTGACGAATTTTAAAATGGCACCAGACTTGCTCAAATGAAAATGCTCAAATTGAATGAAAGTTGCGTACATATCTGAGGATCATGCTCGTAAATTGGCATAATTTTCTGAGCTACCTACAGGGAGATAGACCCAGATTCGTGACAGCAAAGAAATCTGGAACTCGCGCAGTAATCCAAATCTAGTACTTACTTTTCTATCAACGGCTTAACTTGGCACAACAAAACACAAAACTAAGATAAGGAGAGGTTGCTACAGTAGTAAACAACTTCCAAGACACAAAATAAAAACAAAGTACTGTAGGTAAAAACATGGGTTGTCTCCCATAAGCGCTTTTTTTTAACGCCTTTCAGCTAGGCGCAGAAAGTGTATATCAAGTATTATCGAAGGGTGGTGCGTCAACCTTACCTTGGGCTTTACCCTTACCTTTCTTATTGTTTTTCCTTCCCTTTGGTTTAGGGAATATATGATTTCCCCCGGCATAGAGGTGAATTTCAGAGTGCCTTTTCCCACATCAATGACTGCTCCCAATAGTTTCAACAGGGATCTCCCGAGTATGATTTTTCCTGTTTCAATAACAAGATAATCAATTGATATTGTTCTTCCAAGTATGGTTGTATGCACACCTGCAGCTACTCCCTTAGGAATTATAATAGAGTTATCAATGAGAGTTATCTCTTCTCCTCCTTCTTCGACTCCCCAAAGTTTCAAAGATTTATAAATGCTTTCGTGCATAAGGCAAAATTCATACATAATATCACAAGAGGGCATGAAGAGTTCGATCACCGATAACAATTTTAACAGATAGGATCCCATAATGAAAGTTCGTAGTTCACTAAAACTTGATCAAGACGGTTACGAATGTATCCATAATTTTCATTTAAGCGAGATGCACTTGTCTCAAGAGTATTTAATCTATTATGAATGCCGATAAGGGCTGAATCAAAATTATTAGCTGAATCATGTGATGCAACCAACTTCTTTATGGCATTAAAAGCTTGATCCCCATTGCAATGGAGGAAATCTCCTCCCACTAAAGTATCCAAAGCATATCTATAGCGAACCATAAGACCAAAATAAAAATTACTAAGGAGCAAACTTAGAGTCATTTGAGGTTCAGCTTCACGATAAGAAGTAAAAATTCTTGACCAAGCATCCTTAAAACTCTCCTCATCCCCTTGTTTAAAAGTGAAGACTAATTCTTCAGGCGAAGAAGTAACAGGTTCAGAGCTAGACATGGTAACAAAAAGTAACTAAATATATTTTTTTGTATTTTTAATATTGAGTACAAGACAATAAAGCAAACTAGATAAAGTAAATGCAAGTAAACTAATTTTTTTGTGTTTTCAATATAGCAAACAAGATAGCAAATAAAGTAAAACTAGCAACTAATTTTTTTGTATTTTGATTTAGTGCAGCAAACAAAGTAGTAAATAAAATAAAGCAAGACAAAAACAAAGTAAAGAGATTGAGAAGTGGAGACTTCCCTTGCAGCGTGTCTTGATCTCCCCGGCAACGGCGCCAGAAATTTGCTTGATGCGCGTGGTTGACGTATTGTCTTTTCGTTCGACACGCGTCCGTTGGGAACCCCAAGAGGAAGGTGTGATGCGCACAGCGGCAAGTTTCCCTCAGTAAGAAACCAAGGTTTAATCGGACCAGAGTAGGATTCAAGAAGCACGTTGAAGGTTGATGGCGGCGAGATGTAGTGCGGCGCAACACCAGGGATTCCGGCGCCAACGTGGAACCCGCACAACACAACCAAAGTACTTTGCCCCAACGAAACAGATGAGGTTGTCAATCTCACCGGCTTGCTGTAACAAAGGATTAACCGTATTGTGTGGAAGATGATTGTTTGCAGAGAAAACAAGTAAAACAAGTATTGCAAGAGATTGTATTTCAAGAAAGAGAATTGGACCGGGGTCCACAGCTCACTAGAGGTGTCTCTCCCATAAGACGAACAAGCATGTTGGGTGAACAAATTACAGTTGGGCAATTGACAAATAAAGAGAGCATGACAATGCACATACATATCATGATGAGTATAGTGAGATTTAATTGGGCATTACGACAAAGTACATAGACCGCCATCCAACCGCATCTATGCCTAAAAAGTCCACCTTCAGGTTATCATCCGAACCCCCTCCAAGTATTAAGTTGCAAGCAACGGACAATTGCATTAAGTATGGTGCGTAATGTAATCAACAACTACATCCTTAGACATAGCATCAATGTTTTATCCCTAGTGGCAACAACGACAACACAACCTTAGAACTTTCTGTCACTCGTCCCGTGTGTCAATGCAGGCATGAACCCACTATCGAGCATAAGTACTCCCTCTTGGAGTTACAAGCATCTACTTGGCCGGAGCATCTACTAGTAACGGAGAGCATGCAAGATCATAAACAACACATAAGCATAACTTTGATAATCAACATAACAAGTATTCTCTATTCATCGGATCCCAACAAACGCAACATATAGAATTACAGATAGATGATCTTGATCATGTTAGGCAGCTCACAAGATCCAACAATGATAGCACAATGGGGAGAAGACAACCATCTAGCTACTGCTATGGACCCATAGTCCAGGGGTAGACTACTCACACATCACACCGGAGGCGACCATGGCGGCGTAGAGTCCTCCGGGGATGATTCCCCTCTCCGGCAGGGTGCCGGAGGCAATCTCCTGGATCCCCCGAGATGGGATCGGCGGCGACGGCGTCTCTGGAAGGTTTTCCGTATCGTGGCTCTCGGTACTGGGGGTTTCGTCACGGAGGCTTTAAGTAGGCGGAAGGGCAAGTCAAGAGGCGGCACGGGGGCCCACACCATAGGCCGGCGCGGCCAGGGGTGGGGCCGCGCCGCCCTAGGGTGTGGCCCCCTCGTGGCCCCTCTTCGTCTCTCCTTCGGACTTCTGGAATCTTCGTGGAAAAATAGGCCCCTGGGCTTTGATTTCGTCCAATTCCGAGAATATTTCCTTACTAGGATTTCTGAAACCAAAAACAGCAGAAAACAAGCAATCGGCACTTCGGCATCTTGTTAATAGGTTAGTTCCAGAAAATGCACGAATATGACATAAAGTGTGCATAAAACATGTAGATAACATCAATAATGTGGCATGGAACACAAGAAATTATCGATACGTCGGAGACGTATCACAAATCCAATAGGTAAACATGTAAGAATCAATGCACACAGTTTACACAAGTGTTTGCTTCTAAGATAGAAAGAAGTGGGTGAACTGACTCAACATAAAGTAAAAGAATGGCCCTTCGCAGAGGGAAGCAGGGATTAAATCATGTGCTAGAGTTTTTTAAGTTTTGAAATCATATAGAGAGTATAAAAGTAAAGTTTTGAGAGGTGTTTGTTGTTGTCAACGAATGGTAGCGGGTACTCTAACTACCTTATCAACCAGACTTTCAAGAGCGGCTCCCATGAAGGACGTTATCTCTACCAGCAAGGTAGATCATCCATCTTCTCTTTTGTTTACACATGTATTTTAGTTTCATTATTGATGACACTCCTCCCAACCTTTTGCTTACACAAGCCATGGCTAACCGAATCCTCGGGTGCCTTCCAACATTCATATACCATGGAGGAGTGTCTATTTGCAAAATTAAATTGCTTACTGATAGATCAGGGCAAAGCATGTGAAGAGAATTATTAATGCAAGTTAATTAATTGGGGCTGGGCACCCCATTGCCAGCTCTTTTTGCAAAATTATTGGATAAGCGGATATGCCACTAGTCCATTGGTGAAAGTCTGTCAGAAGTAAATGACAAGGTTGAAAGATAAACACCACATACTTCCTCATGAGCTATAAAACATTGACACAAATAAGAGATAATAGCTTTTCGGGGGCACTTCCCCGTCCCGGCGGCGTGCCGGAACAGAGACTCCTGTCCCCCAGATCTTGGCTTCGCGATGGCGGCGGCTCTGGAAGGTTTCTCGTACCGTGGATTTTCCGTCTCGAAGATTTAGGTCAGGGACCTTTAAATAGGCGAAGAGGCGGAGTCGCAGGGGGTACGGAGCCACCACACAATAGGGCGGCGCGGCCAGGGCCTAGGCCGCGCCGGCCACATGTGTGGGCCCCCCCAGGGCTCCCCTCTGGCGGATCTCGGGTGTTCTGGAAGCTTTGTGGAATTCTAAGATGCTGGGCGTTGATTTCTTCCAATTCCGAGAATATTTCCTTACTAGGATTTCTGAAACCAAAAACAGCAGAAAACAGGAACTAGCACTTCGGCATCTCGTCAATAGGTTAGTTCCGGAAAACGCATCAAAACGATATAAAGTGTGTATAAAACATGTAGGTATTGTCATAAAACTAGCATGAAACATAAGAAATTATAGATACGTTTGAGACGTATCAATATGCATGGTTCAGAGTGAAATATATTGTATTATTAAAAATATCATCGGTTTGTCAACTAAAATGCTAACACATCATGTTAAAGCGGAGACAACCGAGCTCGATCTAGATCCTAGTCGTTTCTGGCATTTCACGATGCCGCTATGACGCTTCCTTCTATACATGCGGGATAGGAGCTACTTTAGGGCCCGCATCCCGTCCTTCGTGGCGCTTCCGGTGGGACCCTCTTCCCGGCAATCTACACATGGCTATGAAGACGAGGGGGGGAGGATAGGCGGCAACGCTGGTAGGAGTGGATGGAAATATGGGGGAGAGAGAGAGGAGAGGAGACCTGGTTGTCAACACCCGGATTTTTAATTTCAGATGCCTATTATGCCATACATCGCAATCCCAGGAATATTATTTTTGCGAGACATAATAGTTGATATCACAGAACATTATTCATTACAAACCATAATCGTCTTACAACAAGAGATCTCATGATCCAAACGGAAAACAACAGTTGATCTTAAAGATCAGATACAAAACACATAGCGGAAGAAACGTAGTAGCGGTCCATCTGTTCCACAGGCAACGCTTGACGTAAGGAGGTGATCCTAGTTATCATAGACATCATGCTGTCCATCCTCCTGGTACTGATGCTCCTCTTCATAGTTTGGCCATTTAAATAGCCAGGGACAAAGCCATGAGTACTTTTAAAGTACTCGCAAACTACCACTAATAGAAGTACTAATAGCTCTAATCATGGTTCTAAGCTTCTAGGTTTATTTGCACAAAGCTAGTTTTATTTCATAAATACTTAATAGTCAAGGACTCTTTAGTTGTCTAAATTTACTCAAGTGGGAACATTAGTGTCATTCCCACAACTCTGTTGTGGTCAAGTCAAATTCACCTTTCAAGTCACAAGTCATTTTTAGAAAACATCTGACAACGGAACAGTATGGCCAACCAACCGTCCATGATCGCGGACACGGCTATTCGAATAGTTTAACACTCTGCAGAGGTCGTACACTTGTGCCACAACTTTTGATTACATCCGTTAGGGATAACCCTGAATAATCATACTCAGTATGCGGATCATCAACCATTAACCTTTCACTTACATACCCTAGTATAGGCACCTCCCCTATGAGCATGGCGTCCCAGCCATGGCAATCTGCCATCCTGGAAACTGCACAGGGCTTGGGTAGGATATTCACCTCTATTTCACGTCATTTCACTTTTCACGAAGGCAGCCTCGGCATAACCCCTATGACGCTTGTTCAGAGGGAACCCATACTAAAATACATAAATTTCCAGTTAAGCCCTACCCATGATCAGGTATTGTGGGGGTACTCTAAAATTGGAATGGTATCGCATCTGAACCCAATCATCAGTTTTTGTCAAATTCACCTTGTCATTCACAAGTCATATTCACCTTCAAAACTTTCAGTAGAATGACTCATCATTCTAAGGTTTTCAAAATCATTTGATTCACAAGTTCCCATCTCGAGTAGTCAATTTTTGTTTTAGCACTAGCAACTAGTCATGAGGGGTGCTAACTAAGTTTTTGCTCTCTAGGCTAAGTTTGATGCTCTTAGAGTACTCTACAATTAGACCAAAGTTAACTATAAAAGTAAACCTTGATAAACAAAGTAAAAGATGGCAAGATAAAACTTGGGATTGGACAAATCTTTAAACAAAAGAGTATTGCAAGGGTATCTTGCACTTTGCATTAGTAGAGCTTGCATTGGTAATAGCTTGCTCATGGTAATATATTGTATTAGTAATAGTTTGACTTGAGTGGTATAGTGATCAAAGTTTTATTCTTCTTCTTCGTAGACGTCTTCTTCCTCGTAGCACTCGGTACTAGCGTCTATAAATGAATACGAGGTACACAATCACCAAACAATTCTTAAGTATTCTATTTACCACACAAGATGATCTATTATTATCACAATCATCACCCAACATCATACTAGGGTTTCCATTTATTTCCGTTGAATGTAATTTCCTCTCATTGAACATTACTAAGATTTAATTTCCTCAAATAATAAACTATGAGATCATGTTGACCAAAGTCACCACTTCATATTTATCCATTTGGGAAAATGATTTAAATGAGATACTACATCTCATACAATTTAAATACTACTTGGGAAAAGATTTAATTTTCTATAGTAATCAAATATGAGGTCATGTAGACTAATGTCATCACCTCACCTTGAATTACTTGGAAAGGTTATTTAAATGAGAGGATACCTCTCCTGGTATTTAACTACCATTTTTAATTAATTTAAATGGGCTAGAAATAACCACATAGCCATTATTTTACTCTAGCCCATGATCATGCTAAACACTAATGTTATATTTTTACATATTCATGAAGAGTTTTTGAAATTTGAATTTTGAGAAGTGGAATCAACTCAAAATAATTTATAGTTGATTTTTAATAAATGTTTGAAATTTGAAAAGGTACTGTCTTATTATTTTTACTACCAGTGTTTTACAATTCTTCTGATGTTGAAACCAATTGATTTGGCTAGATAATTTCATAAGCTTTCCAGAAATATTTAATTCATAAATTTTGGCTCAGTAGATATTTTTAAACTATATTTTGAATTTGCATTCATAGCCAGATTCAAACTATATTAGAAATTCTCTATCTGAATTTAACGGGCTGCGCGGGGAAAATAACTGGGCCGGCCCACCTACGCTCTAGTGCGCAGCAGGCCGCGTGACAGAGGGTCCCGCCTGTCAGGGTGTTTTAACCCGCACCGAAACGGTACGCTGCCTGCGCCGTTGGGTTAAAAGGCGATCGGATGGCCGAGGCTCGTCTCCATCATCGACGAATAAGTCCGACGAGCTAAACCTAGCCGGCGACGGTGAGGGTGGTTGGGGGCTTACCAGCGCTCCAGCGAGGCTCGGAGAGGCAGGCAAACGAACGAGGAGTCTCCGGCGGATCGAACGGCACCAGCGGCGTCTCCAGGGGTGGTCGCAATCAACGTCTTGATCTTCAGAGGCTCCGACGGCTACTCCGGCTAAATTGGGGCGGCTCCGGGGGCAATCTGAACGAGGAAGTGGTCGAGGAGAGCGCGAGGAAGGAGGGGAGGAAGGTGGTGTGAAGAATGGAGGCCGGGGCGTCCTCGTTTTATAGGCGCGGGAGAGGAGCGGAGGGCACCGGCAGGTGGGTCGTGGTGAATGTGCTACAGAGGGGGAGGAGCATGGGCGAGGGCAGGGGACGGTGATGCGTCATCTGGCGGTCCTTGCGGGCGACGTCGGTGTCCTTGAAGTACCGTGGCGGAGGTCGTCGATGATGACGACGGCTACAGGGCTCGAGCGGGGAAATGGAGGTGTCCTGGGGGTAGCTGGTGTCGTGGCGAGTCTCTCGGCGTGAAGCAGAGGTCAAGGCGAGGATGGAGGCGACGGGGCGAGCGCGTGCTCTGCAGAGCCCGTGGGTGTGGCCATGCCGGTCATGGCGTCCCTGATTGGCATGGGCACGTCCTGTGCTGGCCGGTGCAGGGTCTCTCTTGGCCAGGGGCGTGCACTGGCAGGTTGGTGGGAGTGAGGGGAAGCTCCAGGACATGGTGAGGTAGGCTAGGGAAGAGAGGAGAGAGGAGTGGCATGGTGGTTGGCATGATGAGGGACATGGGCTTGGCATGGTCAAATGAGCAAAGGCATAGGGTTGGCAAGGACATGGTGAGGTCAGGGGAGGTTGGAGAACACTGTGGGTGACAAATAGGGCTAGGATTTAGGCTAAAATCCATCAGATATTAGGGTGTATGCTCAAATCAGATTGGTGCACACCAAGTGTTCGACACAATGGCCGCAAGAAAATTAAATTCGAATTTTGCCAAAATAATTTATGGGTGTTATTCAATTAATGTTTGGCACCTCTTGGTGCCATTGGTTTGCAAAATGGAGTTGGTTTGGTGAAATTCAAATTTGATATGATCTTAAATCTGATTCAATGTTACTACTTTGAATGCTTATTATAAGAATTTGAAAATGAATTTGCAATGTTGGCCAGCTCCAATGTGATCACCTTGATGTGTTCTTGGATGATGAGCAAATAAATAGGAAAGTTTAGTTTAGAAATTGTTTACTACAGAGGCTCAAAGTAGACATCAGGCTAAAATTGTCAAATGTGACCATTATCACATGTGCATGGATTTTTCATTTTCTTTTGATTTGTTTTGATTTTCTTTGACACAAATGTTATTATTTAGAGTTTAGTAATGTTTTCAAACCATTTACACAAGGTAAAAATAGCCTAGTTTAAGATTTGCTAATATGGCCATAGGCTTCCATTTTGATTTTCTTTTCTTTTTCTTTGTTTCTCTTGGATCCAAATAGGCATGGTTTAGGGTTTAGGAACATTGTCAAGCACTTCAAACAAACATCGTGGCAACATCACAACATTCATGCATGAGTACTATACACACAAATAATTCAATTAAAGTTTTCGTTGGCTCCAAATTTTGGAATAGGGGAAATTCATTTTTCTTTGTTTTTTTGAATTTTTGGGATGTTACACTGGTAGAGGGCTCAGTGGCTGATTTGTGGGCCATAATGAACACAAGATAGGACGCTCGGACATTTCCACCTCGACCTATACCGAGACCAAATTTCATCCACAGGTGGGCCGCCGAGGACAAATAGGTTCACTTGCCTCAGACCGCTGGTTGGCTCCTCGCAATCCGACTATTCATTCAGATTTAAATGTAGCTGAGATGTTTGTTCGTGGCAGGCTATTGGAGAATTCCTGAGGTCAACTTTTTAACCAACTTGATCACTTAAATTGTATACCTCCTCCGTTCAAAAATAATTGTCTCGGATTTGTGTAAATACCGCATGTACATGCTAAGAGCATCTCTAGCAGAAGTGCCAAACCGTAAACCCAAAACCACCTATCCAAGGCACCACAACGCAGTTTTAGGGTTCTACAAACGTGCAGAAACGGCAAACAGAATTGCATATTAAAAAAAAAGAATTGGCACGCAAAACGGAATTGCATTGCATTTGGACAATTCATGCATACATAGATCTAAAATTCGACTACATTGAAGCAAAACAAACTCGAATTAGCTAAATTCGAGCTAAATTCCACTGCCACGGTAACCTAGAACTAGAAATTGGCTCCGGTTAGACAAACGTATGACATGGTGGCGGCGTGTCGACGGCCTCATCATTCGCTGTCGTTGCCGAGCTCGACGAAGACCTTTCCCTGCTCGTCCGCGACGCGCCGCTACACCTCCGCCTTGTCCGCGTCGTGCTGGCTCGAGCACGAGAGAAGCCCGATCAGGGTGTCGATGATCCTACAGTACCTATAGATAGACATTTGTGGATGTGTTTCTTAGGATGCCCAATCTCATCAGCTGAAAAAACACGAAGATATAAATGTACGGAGAATCCATGCAGGTGAAGATATAGGTGACAAAAATATAAATGGGCTGACAAGTGGGACAAAATTCACAAATTTCTGCCACATAAGCTCTGAAAAAAGGGTCCGCTCGGTATCACTTTGGGACTTCGCATTCAATTTTGGTTTATCGTATATTGCAAAAAAAAAAAAAAACGTAGTAGAGTTATCACATTTTGTCACGATGCAGTAAAGTGGAAGTTCTTCAAAAACTTAAGAAGAAAACATGGTTGTTTTATGCTGGGTACCGTCTCGGGCTATGCTTGGGTGACTATATATATATAATGCTAATGCTTGTCAAATAAAACACATATGTATTTTGTGCATGTAACTTCTGAACTTGTACTAATGGAAAACTGTTTAATTTGGTCGGAAACCGTTTGTAGAAAGATGTTCATCTTCGTAAACATACTGTTCTCCTCAACTTTACAATATGTTTGACAGATAACATGTGGAGAAGTACGTTTGTACTTTTGTCCAGTAAGAATGGAAAGAATACTGTCAAAATTTAAGGAGAAAAAATACTGATTTGGTCAAAAATCGTTTGTACAAAGATGTTCATCTTCGTCAACATATTGTTCTCTTCAAACTTTACAAAGTTTTATGCTAAGAACTCCACAGGGGGACCATATATAAATGGTAACGCTTGTCAAATAAAATCGACGTGTAGAAGTACGCACCAATCTGAAATTGGACTAATGGGACACTGTTTTGGTCGCAAATCGTTTGTAGAAAGATGTTCATGTTCGTAAACGTACTGTTCTCCTCAACTTTACAATATGTTCGACAGATAACATGCGGATAAGTACGTTTGTACTTTTGTCCACTATAAGAATGGAAAGAATACTAGCTACCGGCCGCGGGCCTAACCAATGAAATTTTCTCTATCAGCTAAGGCAAATCGGACGGGAGGAAGAGCACTTGATTAGCGGTGGCCAGCCACGCTCCAGTCCGGTGTTGATCATCGATCAGCGCCTGCAAGTGAAGAGAATGTTAAATGATGGAAACGAAATGTGAAGCGGTTGCTTTCTTGGTTTCTTGCTGGCAATCTTGGTTTCTTGCTGCTAATAATCTCAGGTTCTTGGTGCTAATCTCGTTTCTTGCTGCTAATCTTGGTTTCTTGCATTTCAAGAAAGAACAATCCAGAAGAATAAGAAGGACCGGAGCAGAGGCGTATGCACCAACCAGTGAGGGGAGGAAGATGGCGGGCTGGCGGAGTAGGCTCGCACGACGAACGCCACCGCGAGAGGCAACCCCACGGCCACCGCGCCCAAGGCAGAGCGGAAGAGGAGTAGGCGACCACCCCATCGACGGCCACCGTGGACGGCGGCTTCGAGTCCGGGTGGGTGATGGTGTCCCGCGGAGGAGTCGGTGGCGGCGTCGAAGGAGACGGAGGGGCCGGTCGTGGTGGCGCCGACGCCGGAGCCGCTGGCTGAGGCAGCGTCGGCCAACGCTGCGGCGGCGCCCTCGATCCTGTCCCTCTCCTCCTCCTGCCTGGTGACCTCCTCCAGCGGCGCGAAGCGGTTGTACGTCCCGCTCCGAGTGAAGCCAACCGGCACCAGCGGCCGGTTATTCTTGTCCGTGGCAGGGTGGGGGCCGGTCGGGGAGAAGACGAAGGCCATGGCGGAGGTGGAGGGAGGTGGCCTGGTGGGGAAGAGGGTGGAGGAGCGTGGAGAAGAGCGAAATAGAGAGAGACGGGCAGGGAGAGAAGGCAGTTATATAGGGAGAGGTCAGCTCGCAGCGTCGGGGCAGAGCTAGGACGGAAAATATGGCCTGCCAAATCCAACGGTTCTTGCTGGTGCTTTTGTTCTTCTCCAGGAAAGGCACTACTCTTCCAGAATTTTGAAGAAGCGCATGGTGAATTTGACAAATTGGTTAAGGAAGGATGCATATAAGTATTACTACATGAGGCCGCGCCTCCACTCTCCCGCGACCCATATCGCCCCAAGCGGCGCCGCCGTGCCACGCCGTGGCTGCCGCCGGTAGAACCCCTCGCACATGCCCCTGTGATCTCCGCTACCGCCGCTGCCACCCTAGGCGTTGCCGGGCAAAGCCCTGGTGGCGTGGCGGCGACGGTGTTCCTGCCCCAGCCGTCGGCCGGAGGACTCCTCCCCTTAGTCGACGGCGCCAGGATGTACATGCTTCTTCGTGGTGGCGACGGCTTGGCCCGGATCTAGGCCCGGATGAGATTGGGCGGGCTTCGCATGTCGGTGTCTTATTGGTGTTCCATACACGGTAGTGGCACTCCTGGGGTTTTCTTGCTTCACGTGGAAGCCTGGGGCAGCAGCTCCTGGCATGGTGGTGTTGGTCATCTCCTTCGCCAGAGGTGGTCGGCCTGCGTCTGGGTTCTAGGATCATGAGATATGTCATCTAGACCCGACTGCGAGTCGGAAAGACATAGTTGCCGGTGAAAACCGAGTCTTTTGGCAGGCGATGTCGGTGTTTTGCGACAGTACCTTGATGAAGGCATCGCCGAGCAACGAATGTCGATCTTCTCTTGTTGCCACGGCGGAAACCTAGGTTCTAATCTACTAGCCTGGATGATGGCGGCACTGTGGTTTAGTTTTCTGAATAAATTAAGATTAAATAAAAGCCATATGCATGGCTTTCATGCAGCCCCCATTTCAGAAAAATGAAGGTCATGGTCAAATTTTGGATTGTTTATTTGTTTTTATCCAAATGTAAAATTTAATTGCTCGCCTATTTAGGTTGATTATCCACTCTTCCTATGTTTGACAGCTTATGAACATATATTGATGATAACTACACATCTAATAGGTGATAGTGATTTTGGTATGCCCATTTTTACAATAAATATGTCATACAATAATTTCCTGCTGTATTTTAGAGTTTAATTTGGTTTAGTTCATTTTAGGCTTGGCTAAGATTCGTTTGTGTCGGCCCACTGGGTTGGATCCTCGCTATCTGGCTATGAATTAGACCAGAGATGTTTATTTGTGGCATGCCGCTAGAAAAGCCCCGAGGTCAACTTTTGAACCAACTTGAACACTCGAATTATGTACCTCCTGTACCTCCTGCGTTCGGAAGTAAGTGACTCGGTGCGAATCTAGACAAATGTAAGTCGCTTAGTGCCGAACGAAGGGAGTATTAAGTAAAATGATAAAATAGATATGCATGGTTCAGAGTGAAATATATTGTATTATTAAAAATATCATTGGTTTGTCAACTAAAATGCTAACACATCATGTTAAAGCAGAGACAACCGAGCTCGATCTAGATCCTAGTCGTTTCTGGCATTTCACGATGCCGCTATGACGCTTCCTTCTATCCATGCGGGATAGGAGCTACATCAGGGCGCGCATCCCGTCCTTCATGGCGCTTCCGGTGGGACCCTCTTCCCGGCAATCTACACATGGCTATGAAGACGAGGGGGGAGGATAGGCGGCAATGCTGGTAAGAGTGGATGGAAATATGGGGGAGAGAGAGAGGAGAGGAGACCTGGTTGTCAACACCCGGATTTTTAATTCCAGATGCCTATTATGCCATACATCGCAATCCCAGGAATATTGTTTTTGCGAGACATAATAGTTGATATCACAGAACATTATTCATTACAAACCATAATCGTCTTACAACAAGAGGTCTCATGATCCAAACGTAAAACAACAGTTGATCTTAAAGAACAGATACAAAACACATAGCGGAAGAAACGTAGTAGCGGTCCATCTGTTCCACAGGCAACGCTTGACGTCAGGAGGTGATCCTAGTTATCATAGACATCATGCTGTCCATCCTCCTGGTACTGGTGCTCCTCTTCATAGTTTGTCCATTTGAATAGTCAGGGACAAAGCCCTGAGTACTTTTAAAGTACTCGCAAACTACCACTAATAGAAGTACTAATAGCTCTAATCATGGTTCTAAGCTTCTAGGTTTATTTGCACAAAGCTAGTTTTATTTCATAAATACTTAATAGTCAAGGACTCTTTAGTTGTCTAAATTTACTCAAGTGGGAACATTAGTGTCACTCCCACAACTCTGTTGTGATCAAGTCAAATTCACCTTTCAAGTCACAAGTCATTTTTAGAAAACATCTGACAACGGAACAGTATGACCATCCAACCGTCCATGACCGCGGACACGGCTATTCGATTAGTTTAACACTCTGCAGAGGTTGTACACTTGTGCCACAACTTTTGATTACATCCATCAGGGATGACCCTGAATAATCATACTCAGTATGCGGATCATCAACCATTAACCTTTCACTTACATACCCTAGTATAGGCACCTCCCCTATGAGCTTGGCGTCCCAGCCATGGCAATCTGCCATCCTGGAAACTGCACAGGGCTTAGGTAGGATATTCACCTCTATTTCACGTCATTTCACTTTTCACGGAGGCAGCCTCGGCATAACCCCTATGACGCTTGTTCAGAGGGAACCCATACTAAAATACATAAATTTCCAGTTAAGCCCTACCCATGATCAGGTATTGTGGGGGTACTCTAAAATTGGAATGGTATCGCATCCGAACCCAACCATCAGTTTTTGTCAAATTCACCTTGTCATTCACAAGTCATATTCACCTTCAAAACTTTCAGTAGAATGACTCATCATTCTAAGGTTTTCAAAATCATTTGATTCACAAGTTCCCATCTCGAGTAGTCAATTCTTGTTTTAGCACTAGCAACTAGTCATGAGGGGTGCTAACTAAGTTTTTGCTCTCTAGGCTATCTTTGATGCTCTTAGAATACTCTACAATTAGACCAAAGTTAACTATAAAAGTAAACCTTGATAAACAAAGTAAAAGATGGCAAGATAAAACTTGGGATTGGACAAATCTTTAAACAAAAGAGTATTGCAAGGGTATCTTGCACTTTGCATTAGTAGAGCTTGCATTGGTAATAGCTTGCTCATGGTAATATCTTGTATTAGTAATAGCTTGCCTTGAGTGGTATAGTGATCAAAGTTTTATTCTTCTTCTTCGTAGACGTCTTCTTCCTCGTAGCACTCGGTACTAGCATCTATAAATGAATACGAGGTACACAATCACCAAACAATTCTTAAGTATTCTATTTACCACACAAGATGATCTATTATTATCACAATCATCACCCAACATCATACTAGGGTTTCCATTTATTTCCGTTGAATGTAATTTCCTCTCATTGAACATTACTAAGATTTAATTTCCTCAAATAATAAACTATGAGATCATGTTGACCAAAGTCACCACTTCATATTTATCCATTTGGGAAAATGATTTAAATGAGATACTACATCTCATACAATTTAAATACTACTTGGGAAAAGATTTAATTTTCTATAGTAATCAAATATGAGGTCATGTAGACTAATGTCATCACCTCACCTTGAATTACTTGGAAAGGTTATTTAAATGAGAGGATACCTCTCCTGGTATTTAACTACCATTTTTAATTAATTTAAATGGGCTAGAAATAACCACATAGCCATTATTTTACTCTAGCCCATGATCATGCTAAACACTAATGTTATATTTTTACATATTCATGAAGAGTTTTTGAAATGTGAATTTTGAGAAGTGGAATCAACTCAAAATAATTTATAGTTGATTTTTAATAAATGTTTGAAATTTGAAAAGGTACTGTTTTGTTATTTTTATTACCATTGTTTTACAATTCTTCTGATGTTGAAACCAATTGATTTGGCTATAATTTCATAAGTTTTCCAGAAATATTTAATTCATAAATATTGGCTCAGTAGATATTTTTAAACTATATTTTGAATTTGCATTCATAGCCAGATTCAAACTATATTAGAAATTCTCTATCTGAATTTAATCGGCTGCGCGGGGAAAATAACAGGGCCGGCCCACCTACGCTCCAGTGCGCAGCGGGCCGCGTGACAGAGGGTCCCGCCTGTCAGGGTGTTTTAACCCGCACCGAAACGGTACGCTGCCTACGTCGTTGGGTTAAAAGGCGATCGGATGGCCGAGGCTCGTCTCCATCATCGACGAGTAAGTCCGGCGAGCTAAACCTAGCCGGCAACGGTGAGGGTGGCTGGGGGCTTACCGGCGCTTCGGCGAGGCTCGGCGAGGCAGGCAAACGAACGAGGAGTCTCCGGCGGATCGAACGGCACCAACGGCGTCTCCAGGGGTGGTCGCAATCAACGTCTTGATCTTCAGAGGCTCCGGCGGCTACTCCGGCTAAATTGGGGCGGCTCCGGGGGCAATGTGGACGAGGAAGTGGTCGAGGAGAGCAAGAGGAAGGAGGGGAGGAAGGTGGTGTGAAGAATGGAGGCCGGGGCGTCCTCGCTTTATAGGCGCGGGAGAGGAGCGGAGGGCACCGGCAGGTGGGTCGTGGTGAATGTGCTACACAGGGGGAGGAGCATGGGCGAGGGCAGGGGACGGTGCTGCGTCATCTGGCGGTCCTTGTGGTGGTCCTGGCGCAGCCGGGGGTGGACGGGAGCGTGCGGACGACGTCGGTGTCCTTGAAGTACCGTGGCGGAGGTCGTCGATGATGACGACGGCTACAGGGCTCGAGCGGGGAAATGGAGGTGTCCTGGGGGTAGCTGGTGTCGTGGCGAGTCTCCTGGCAGAAGCGGAGGTCAAGGCGAGGATGGAGGCGACGGGGCGAGCGCGTGCTCTGCAGAGCCCGTGGGTGTGGCCATGCCGGTCATGGCGTCCCTGATTGGCATGGGCATGTCCTGTGCTGGCCGGTGCAAGGTCTCTCTTGGCCAGGGGCGTGCACTGGCAGGTTGGTGGGAGTGAGGGGAAGCTCCAGGACATGGTGAGGTAGGCTAGGGAAGAGAGGAGAGAGGAGTGGCATGGTGGTTGGCATGATGAGGGACATGGGCTTGGCATGGTCAAATGAGCAAAGGCATAGGGTTGGCAAGGACATGGTGAGGTCAGGGGAGGTTGGAGAACACTATGGGTGACAAATGGGGCTAGGATTTAGGCTAAAATCCATCAGATATTAGGGTGTATGCTCAAATCTGATTGGTGCACACCAAGTGTTCGACACAATGGCCGCAAGAAAATTAAATTCGAATTTTGCCAAAATAATTTATGGGTGTTATTCAATTAATGTTTGGCACCTCTTGGTGACATTGGTTTGCAAAATGGAGTTGGTTTGGTGAAATTCAAATTTGATATGATCTTAAATCTGATTCAATGTTACTACTTTGAATGCTTATTATAAGAATTTGAAAATGAATTTGCAATGTTGGCCAGCTCCAATGTGATCACCTTGATGTGTTCTTGGATGATGAGCAAATAAATGGGAAAGTTTAGTTTAGAAATTGTTTACTACAGAGGCTCAAAGTAGGCATCGAGGCTAAAATTGTCAAATGTGACCATTATCACATGTGCATGGATTTTTCATTTTCTTTTGATTTGTTTTGCTTTTCTTTGACACAAATGTTATTATTTAGAGTTTAGTAATGTTTTCAAACCATTTACACAAGGTAAACATGGCCTAGTTTAAGATTTGCTAATATGGCCATAGGCTCATATATGATTCCATTTTGATTTTCTTTTCTTTTTCTTTGTTTCTCTTGGATCCAAATAGGCATGGTTTAGGGTTTAGGAACATTGTCAAGCACTTCAAACAAACATCATGGCAACATCACAACATTCATGCATGAGTACTATACACACAAATAATTCAATTAAAGTTTTCGTTGGCTCCAAATTTTGGAATAAGGGAAATTCATTTTTCTTTGTTTTTTTGAATTTTTGGGATGTTACACTCGGTAGAGGGCTCAGTGGCTGATTTGTGGGCTAGAACGAACACAAGATAGGACGCTCGGACATTTCCACCTCGACCTATACCGAGACCAAATTTCATCCACAGGTGGGCCGCCGAGGACAAATAGGTTCACTTGCCTCAGACCGCTGGTTGGCTCCTCGCTATCCGACTATTCATTCAGATTTAAATGTAGCTGAGATGTTTGTTCGTGGGAGGCTATTGGAGAATTCCTGAGGTCAACTTTTTAACCTACTTGATCACTTAAATTGTATACCTCCTCTGTTCAAAAATAATTGTCTCGGATTTGTGTAAATACGCATGTACATGCTAAGAGCATCTCTAGCAAAAGTGCCAAACCGTAAACCCAAAACCACCTATCCAAGGCACCACAACGCAGTTTTAGGGTTCAACAAACGTGCACGTATGGCAGAAACGGCAAACAGAACTGCATATTAAAAAAAAAAGAATTGGCACGTAAAACGGAATTGCATTGCATTTGGACAGTTCATGCATACATAGATCTAAAATTCGACTACATTGAAGCAAAACAAACTCGAATTAGCTAAATTCGAGCTAAATTCGAGCTAAATTCCACTGCCACGGTAACCTAGAATCATTCGCTGTCGTTGCCGAGCTCGACGAAGACCTTTCCCTGCTCGTCCGCGACGCGCCGCTACACCTCCGCCTTGTCCGCGTCGTGCTGGCTCGAGCACGAGAGAAGCCCGATCAGGGTGTCGATGATCCTACAGTACCTATAGATAGACATTTGTGGATGTGTTTCTTAGGATGCCCAATCTCATCAGCTGAAAAAACACGAAGATATAAATGTACGGAGAATCCATGCAGGTAAAGATATAGGTGGCAAAAATATAAATGGGCTGACAAGTGGGACAAAATTCACAAATTTCTGCCACATAAGCTCTGAAAAAAGGGTCCGCTCGGTATCACTTTGGGACTTCGCATTCAATTTTGGTTTATCGTATATTGCAAAAAAAAAAAAAAAAAAACGTAGTAGAGTGATCACATTTTGTCACGATGCAGTAAAGTGGAAGTTCTTCAAAAACTTAAGAACAAAACATGGTTGTTTTATGCTGGGTACCGTCTCGGGCTATGCTTGGGTGACTATATATATATAATGCTAATGCTTGTCAAATAAAACACATATGTATTTTGTGCATGTAACTTCTGAACTTGTACTAATGGAAAACTGTTTAATTTGGTCGGAAACCGTTTGTAGAAAGATGTTCATCTTCGTAAACATACTGTTCTCCTCAACTTTACAATATGTTTGACAGATAACATGCGGAGAAGTACGTTTGTACTTTTGTCCACTAAGAATGGAAAGAATACTGTCAAAATTTAAGGAGAAAAAAAAACTGATTTGGTCAAAAATCTTTTGTACAAAGATGTTCATCTTCGTCAACATATTGTTCTCCTCAAACTTTACAAAGTTTTATGCTAAGAACTCCACAGGGGGACCATATATAAATGGCAATGCTTGTCAAATAAAATAGACGTGTAGAAGTACGCACCACTCTGAAATTGGACTAATGGGATACTGTTTTGGTCGCAAATCGTTTGTGAAAGATGTTCATGTTCGTAAACATACTGTTCTCCTCAACTTTACAATATGTTCGACAGATAACATGTGGATAAGTACGTTTGTACTTTTGTCCACTAAGAATGGAAAGAATACTAGCTAGCAACCGGCCGCGGGCCTAACCAATGAAATTTTCTCTATCAGCTAAGGCAAATCGGACGGGAGGAAGAGCGCTTGATTAGCGGTGGCCGGCCACGCTCCAGTCCGGCGTTGATCGATCAGCGCCTGCAAGTGAAGAAAATGTTAATGATCGAAACGAAATGTGAAGCGGTTGCTTTCTTGGTTTCTTGCTGGCAATCTTGGTTTCTTGCTGCTAATAATCTCAGGTTCTTGGTGCTAATCTCGTTTCTTGCTGCTAATCTTGGTTTCTTGCATTTCAAGAAAGAACAATCCAGAAGAATAAGAAGGACCGGAGCAGAGGCGTATGCACCAACCAGTGAGGGGAGGAAGATGGCGGGCTGGCGGAGTAGGCTCGCACGACGAACGCCACCGCGAGAGGCAACCCCACGGCCACCGCGCCCAAGGCAGAGCGGAAGAGGAGTAGGCGACCACCCCATCGACGGCCACCGTGGACGGCGGCTTCGAGTCCGGGTGGGTGATGGTGTCCCGCGGAGGAGTCGGTGGCGGCGTCGAAGGAGACGGAGGGGCCGGTCGTGGTGGCGCCGACGCCGGAGCCGCTGGCTGAGGCAGCGTCGGCCAACGCTGCGGCGGCGCCCTCGATCCTGTCCCTCTCCTCCTCCTGCCTGGTGACCTCCTCCAGCGGCGCGAAGCGGTTGTACGTCCCGCTCCGAGTGAAGCCAACCGGCACCAGCGGCCGGTTATTCTTGTCCGTGGCAGGGTGGGGGCCGGTCGGGGAGAAGACGAAGGCCATGGCGGAGGTGGAGGGAGGTGGCCTGGTGGGGAAGAGGGTGGAGGAGCGTGGAGAAGAGCGAAATAGAGAGAGACGGGCAGGGAGAGAAGGCAGTTATATAGGGAGAGGTCAGCTCGCAGCGTCGGGGCAGAGCTAGGACGGAAAATATGGCCTGCCAAATCCAACGGTTCTTGCTGGTGCTTTTGTTCTTCTCCAGGAAAGGCACTACTCTTCCAGAATTTTGAAGAAGCGCATGGTGAATTTGACAAATTGGTTAAGGAAGGATGCATATAAGTATTACTACATGAGGCCGCGCCTCCACTCTCCCGCGACCCATATCGCCCCAAGCGGCGCCGCCGTGCCACGCCGTGGCTGCCGCCGGTAGAACCCCTCGCACATGCCCCTGTGATCTCCGCTACCGCCGCTGCCACCCTAGGCGTTGCCGGGCAAAGCCCTGGTGGCGTGGCGGCGACGGTGTTCCTGCCCCAGCCGTCGGCCGGAGGACTCCTCCCTTAGTCGACGGCGCCAGGATGTACATGCTTCTTCGTGGTGGCGACGGCTTGGCCCGGATCTAGGCCCGGATGAGATTGGGCGGGCTTCGCATGTCGGTGTCTTATTGGTGTTCCATACACGGTAGTGGCACTCCTGGGGTTTTCTTGCTTCACGTGGAAGCTTGGGGCAGCAGCTCCTGGCATGGTGGTGTTGGTCATCTCCTTCGCCAGAGGTGGTCGGCCTGCGTCTGGGTTCTAGGATCATGAGATATGTCATCTAGACCCGACTGCGAGTCGGAAAGACATAGTTGCCGGTGAAAACCGAGTCTTTTGGCAGGCGATGTCGGTGTTTTGCGACAGTACCTTGATGAAGGCATCGCCGAGCAACGAATGTCGATCTTCTCTTGTTGCCACGGCGGAAACCTAGGTTCTAATCTACTAGCCTGGATGATGGCGGCACTGTGGTTTAGTTTTCTGAATAAATTAAGATTAAATAAAAGCCATATGCATGGCTTTCATGCAGCCCCCATTTCAGAAAAATGAAGGTCATGGTCAAATTTTGGATTGTTTATTTGTTTTTATCCAAATGTAAAATTTAATTGCTCGCCTATTTAGGTTGATTATCCACTCTTCCTATGTTTGACAGCTTATGAACATATATTGATGATAACTACACATCTAATAGGTGATAGTGATTTTGGTATGCCCATTTTTACAATAAATATGTCATACAATAATTTCCTGCTGTATTTTAGAGTTTAATTTGGTTTAGTTCATTTTAGGCTTGGCTAAGATTCGTTTGTGTCGGCCCACTGGGTTGGATCCTCGCTATCTGGCTATGAATTAGACCAGATATGTTTATTTGTGGCATGCCGCTAGAAAAGCCCCGAGGTCAACTTTTGAACCAACTTGAACACTCGAATTATGTACCTCCTGTACCTCCTGCGTTCGGAAGTAAGTGACTCGGTGCGAATCTAGACAAATGTAAGTCGCTTAGTGCCGAACGAAGGGAGTATTAAGTAAAATGATAAAATAGATATGCATGGTTCAGAGTGAAATATATTGTATTATTAAAAATATCATTGGTTTGTCAACTAAAATGCTAACACATCATGTTAAAGCAGAGACAACCGAGCTCGATCTAGATCCTAGTCGTTTCTGGCATTTCACGATGCCGCTATGACGCTTCCTTCTATCCATGCGGGATAGGAGCTACATCGAGGCGCGCATCCCGTCCTTCATGGCGCTTCCGGTGGGACCCTCTTCCCGGCAATCTACACATGGCTATGAAGACGAGGGGGGAGGATAGGCGGCAATGCTGGTAAGAGTGGATGGAAATATGGGGGAGAGAGAGAGGAGAGGAGACCTGGTTGTCAACACCCGGATTTTTAATTCCAGATGCCTATTATGCCATACATCGCAATCCCAGGAATATTGTTTTTGCGAGACATAATAGTTGATATCACAGAACATTATTCATTACAAACCATAATCGTCTTACAACAAGAGGTCTCATGATCCAAACGTAAAACAACAGTTGATCTTAAAGAACAGATACAAAACACATAGCGGAAGAAACGTAGTAGCGGTCCATCGATTCCACGGGCAACGCTTGACGTCGGGGAGGTGATCCTAGTTATCATAGACATCATGCTGTCCATCCTCCTGGTACTGGTGCTCCTCTTCATAGTTTGTCCATTTGAATAGTCAGGGACAAAGCCCTGAGTACTTTTAAAGTACTCGCAAACTACCACTAATAGAAGTACTAATAGCTCTAATCATGGTTCTAAGCTTCTAGGTTTATTTGCACAAAGCTAGTTTTATTTCATAAATACTTAATAGTCAAGGACTCTTTAGTTGTCTAAATTTACTCAAGTGGGAACATTAGTGTCATTCCCACAACTCTGTTGTGATCAAGTCAAATTCACCTTTCAAGTCACAAGTCATTTTTAGAAAACATCTGACAACGGAACAGTATGACCATCCAACCGTCCATGACCGCGGACACGGCTATTCGATTAGTTTAACACTCTGCAGAGGTTGTACACTTGTGCCACAACTTTTGATTACATCCATCAGGGATGACCCTGAATAATCATACTCAGTATGCGGATCATCAACCATTAACCTTTCACTTACATACCCTAGTATAGGCACCTCCCCTATGAGCTTGGCGTCCCAGCCATGGCAATCTGCCATCCGGAAGCTGCACATGGCTTAGGTAGGATATTCACCTCTATTTCACGTCATTTCACTTTTCACGGAGGCAGCCTCGGCATAACCCCTATGACGCTTGTTCAGAGGGAACCCATACTAAAATACATAAATTTCCAGTTAAGCCCTACCCATGATCAGGTATTGTGGGGGTACTCTAAAATTGGAATGGTATCGCATCCGAACCCAACCATCAGTTTTTGTCAAATTCACCTTGTCATTCACAAGTCATATTCACCTTCAAAACTTTCAGTAGAATGACTCATCATTCTAAGGTTTTCAAAATCATTTGATTCACAAGTTCCCATCTCGAGTAGTCAATTTTTGTTTTAGCACTAGCAACTAGTCATGAGGGGTGCTAACTAAGTTTTTGCTCTCTAGGCTAACTTTGATGCTCTTAGAATACTCTACAATTAGACCAAAGTTAACTATAAAAGTAAACCTTGATAAACAAAGTAAAAGATGGCAAGATAAAACTTGGGATTGGACAAATCTTTAAACAAAAGAGTATTGCAAGGGTATCTTGCACTTTGCATTAGTAGAGCTTGCATTGGTAATAGCTTGCTCATGGTAATATCTTGTATTAGTAATAGCTTGCCTTGAGTGGTATAGTGATCAAAGTTTTATTCTTCTTCTTCGTAGACGTCTTCTTCCTCGTAGCACTCGGTACTAGCATCTATAAATGAATACGAGGTACACAATCACCAAACAATTCTTAAGTATTCTATTTACCACACAAGATGATCTATTATTATCACAATCATCACCCAACATCATACTAGGGTTTCCATTTATTTCCGTTGAATGTAATTTCCTCTCATTGAACATTACTAAGATTTAATTTCCTCAAATAATAAACTATGAGATCATGTTGACCAAAGTCACCACTTCATATTTATCCATTTGGGAAAATGATTTAAATGAGATACTACATCTCATACAATTTAAATACTACTTGGGAAAAGATTTAATTTTCTATAGTAATCAAATATGAGGTCATGTAGACTAATGTCATCACCTCACCTTGAATTACTTGGAAAGGTTATTTAAATGAGAGGATACCTCTCCTGGTATTTAACTACCATTTTTAATTAATTTAAATGGGCTAGAAATAACCACATAGCCATTATTTTACTCTAGCCCATGATCATGCTAAACACTAATGTTATATTTTTACATATTCATGAAGAGTTTTTGAAATGTGAATTTTGAGAAGTGGAATCAACTCAAAATAATTTATAGTTGATTTTAAATAAATGTTTGAAATTTGAAAAGGTACTGTTTTGTTATTTTTATTACCATTGTTTTACAATTCTTCTGATGTTGAAACCAATTGATTTGGTTAGATAATTTCATAAGTTTTCCAGAAATATTTAATTCATAAATTTTGGCTCAGTAGATATTTTTAAACTATATTTTGAATTTGCATTCATAGCCAGATTCAAACTATATTAGAAATTCTCTATCTGAATTTAACCGGCTGCGCGGGGAAAATAACAGGGCCGGCCCACCTACGCTCCAGTTGCGCAGCGGGCCGCGTGACGGAGGGTCCCGCTCTGTCGGGAGTGTTTTAACCCGCACCGAAACGGTACGCTGCCTACGTCGTTGGGTTAAAAGGCGATCGGATGGCCGAGGCTCGTCTCCATCATCGACGAATAAGTCCGGCGAGCTAAACCTAGCCGGCAACGGTGAGGGTGGCTGGGGGCTTACCGGCGCTTCGGCGAGGCTCGGCGAGGCAGGCAAACGAACGAGGAGTCTCCGGCGGATCGAACGGCACCAACGGCGTCTCCAGGGGTGGTCGCAATCAACGTCTTGATCTTCAGAGGCTCCGGCGGCTACTCCGGCTAAATTGGGGCGGCTCGGGGCAATGTGGACGAGGAAGTGGTCGAGGAGAGCAAGAGGAAGGAGGGGAGGAAGGTGGTGTGAAGAATGGAGGACGGGGCGTCCTCGCTTTATAGGCGCGGGAGAGGAGCGGAGGGCACCGGCAGGTGGGTCGTGGTGAATGTGCTACACAGGGGGAGGAGCATGGGCGAGGGCAGGGGACGGTGCTGCGTCATCTGGCGGTCCTTGTGGTGGTCCTGGCGCAGACGGGGGTGGACGGGAGCGTGCGGACGACGTCGGTGTCCTTGAAGTACCGTGGCGGAGGTCGTCGATGATGACGACGGCTACAGGGCTCGAGCGGGGAAATGGAGGTGTCCTGGGGGTAGCTGGTGTCGTGGCGAGTCTCCTGGCAGAAGCGGAGGTCAAGGCGAGGATGGAGGCGACGGGGCGAGCGCGTGCTCTGCAGAGCCCGTGGGTGTGGCCATGCCGGTCATGGCGTCCCTGATTGGCATGGGCATGTCCTGTGCTGGCCGGTGCAAGGTCTCTCTTGGCCAGGGGCGTGCACTGGCAGGTTGGTGGGAGTGAGGGGAAGCTCCAGGACATGGTGAGGTAGGCTAGGGAAGAGAGGAGAGAGGAGTGGCATGGTGGTTGGCATGATGAGGGACATGGGCTTGGCATGGTCAAATGAGCAAAGGCATAGGGTTGGCAAGGACATGGTGAGGTCAGGGGAGGTTGGAGAACACTATGGGTGACAAATGGGGCTAGGATTTAGGCTAAAATCCATCAGATATTAGGGTGTATGCTCAAATCTGATTGGTGCACACCAAGTGTTCGACACAATGGCCGCAAGAAAATTAAATTCGAATTTTGCCAAAATAATTTATGGGTGTTATTCAATTAATGTTTGGCACCTCTTGGTGACATTGGTTTGCAAAATGGAGTTGGTTTGGTGAAATTCAAATTTGATATGATCTTAAATCTGATTCAATGTTACTACTTTGAATGCTTATTATAAGAATTTGAAAATGAATTTGCAATGTTGGCCAGCTCCAATGTGATCACCTTGATGTGTTCTTGGATGATGAGCAAATAAATGGGAAAGTTTAGTTTAGAAATTGTTTACTACAGAGGCTCAAAGTAGGCATCAGGCTAAAATTGTCAAATGTGACCATTATCACATGTGCATGGATTTTTCATTTTCTTTTGATTTGTTTTGCTTTTCTTTGACACAAATGTTATTATTTAGAGTTTAGTAATGTTTTCAAACCATTTACACAAGGTAAACATGGCCTAGTTTAAGATTTGCTAATATGGCCATAGGCTCATATATGATTCCATTTTGATTTTCTTTTCTTTTTCTTTGTTTCTCTTGGATCCAAATAGGCATGGTTTAGGGTTTAGGAACATTGTCAAGCACTTCAAACAAACATCATGGCAACATCACAACATTCATGCATGAGTACTATACACACAAATAATTCAATTAAAGTTTTCGTTGGCTCCAAATTTTGGAATAAGGGAAATTCATTTTTCTTTGTTTTTTTGAATTTTTGGGATGTTACACTGGTAGAGGGCTCAGTGGCTGATTTGTGGGCTAGAACGAACACAAGATAGGACGCTCGGACATTTCCACCTCGACCTATACCGAGACCAAATTTCATCCACAGGTGGGCCGCCGAGGACAAATAGGTTCACTTGCCTCAGACCGCTGGTTGGCTCCTCGCTATCCGACTATTCATTCAGATTTAAATGTAGCTGAGATGTTTGTTCGTGGGAGGCTATTGGAGAATTCCTGAGGTCAACTTTTTAACCTACTTGATCACTTAAATTGTATACCTCCTCTGTTCAAAAATAATTGTCTCGGATTTGTGTAAATACGCATGTACATGCTAAGAGCATCTCTAGCAAAAGTGCCAAACCGTAAACCCAAAACCACCTATCCAAGGCACCACAACGCAGTTTTAGGGTTCGACAAACGTGCACGTATGGCAGAAACGGCAAACAGAACTGCATATTTAAAAAAAAAGAATTGGCACGTAAAACGGAATTGCATTGCATTTGGACAGTTCATGCATACATAGATCTAAAATTCGACTACATTGAAGCAAAACAAACTCGAATTAGCTAAATTCGAGCTAAATTCGAGCTAAATTCCACTGCCACGGTAACCTAGAATCATTCGCTGTCGTTGCCGAGCTCGACGAAGACCTTTCCCTGCTCGTCCGCGACGCGCCGCTACACCTCCGCCTTGTCCGCGTCGTGCTGGCTCGAGCACGAGAGAAGCCCGATCAGGGTGTCGATGATCCTACAGTACCTATAGATAGACATTTGTGGATGTGTTTCTTAGGATGCCCAATCTCATCAGCTGAAAAAACACGAAGATATAAATGTACGGAGAATCCATGCAGGTAAAGATATAGGTGGCAAAAATATAAATGGGCTGACAAGTGGGACAAAATTCACAAATTTCTGCCACATAAGCTCTGAAAAAAGGGTCCGCTCGGTATCACTTTGGGACTTCGCATTCAATTTTGGTTTATCGTATATTGCAAAAAAAAAAAAAAACGTAGTAGAGTGATCACATTTTGTCACGATGCAGTAAAGTGGAAGTTCTTCAAAAACTTAAGAACAAAACATGGTTGTTTTATGCTGGGTACCGTCTCGGGCTATGCTTGGGTGACTATATATATATAATGCTAATGCTTGTCAAATAAAAAACATATGTATTTTGTGCATGTAACTTCTGAACTTGTACTAATGGAAAACTGTTTAATTTGGTCGGAAACCGTTTGTAGAAAGATGTTCATCTTCGTAAACATACTGTTCTCCTCAACTTTACAATATGTTTGACAGATAACATGTGGAGAAGTACGTTTGTACTTTTGTCCACTAAGAATGGAAAGAATACTGTCAAAATTTAAGGAGAAAAAAAACTGATTTGGTCAAAAATCTTTTGTACAAAGATGTTCATCTTAGGACGGAAAATATGGCCTGCCAAATCCAACGGTTCTTGCTGGTGCTTTTGTTCTTCTCCAGGAAAGGCACTACTCTTCCAGAATTTTGAAGAAGCACATGGTGAATTTGACAAATTGGTTAAGGAAGGATGCATATAAGTATTACTACATGAGGCCGCGCCAAGCGGCACCGCCGTGCCGCGCCGTGGCTGCCGCCGGTAGAACCCCTCGCACATGCCCCTGTGATCTCCGCTACCGCCGCTGCCACCCTAGGCGTTGCCGGGCAAAGCCCTGGTGGCGTGGCGGCGACGGTGTTCCTGCCCCAGCCGTCGGCCGGAGGACTCCTCCCCTTAGTCGACGGCGCCAGGATGTACATGCTTCTTCGTGGTGGCGACGGCTTGGCCCGGATCTAGGCCCGGATGAGTTTGGGCGGGCTTCGCATGTCGGTGTCTTATTGGTGTTTGATGCGCGTGAGACACACGTCCGTTGGGAACCCCAAGAGGAAGGTGTGATGTGCACAGCAGTAAGTTTCCTTCAGAAAGAAACCAAGGTTTATCGAACCAGTAGGAGCCAAGAAGCACGTTGAAGGTTGTTGGTGGCGGAGTGTAGTGCGGCGCAACACCAGGGATTCCGGCGCCAACGTGGAACCTGCACAACACAATCACAGTACTTTGCCCCAACGTAACAGTGAGGTTGTCAATCTCACCGGCTTGCTGTAAACAAATGATTAGATGTATAGTGTGGATGATGATGTTTGTTTGCGAAGAACAGTAAAGAACAATTGCAGTAGATTGTATTTCAGATGTAAATAATAGGACCGGGGTCCAGAGTTCACTAGTGGTGTCTCTCCCATAAGATAAACAGATGTTGGGTGAACAAATTACAGTTGGGCAATTGACAAATAAAGAAGGCATAACAATGCACATACATATATCATGATGAGTACTATGAGATTTAATTAGGGCATTACGACAAAGTACATAGACCGCAATCCAGCATGCATCTATGCCTAAAAAGTCCACTTTCAGGTTATCATCCGAACCCCTTCCGGTATTAAGTTGCAAGCAACAGACAATTGCATTAAGTATGGTGCGTAATGTAATCAACACAAATATCCTTAGACAAAGCATCGATGTTTTATCCCTAGTGGCAACAACACATCCACAACCTTAGAACTTTTCATCACTGTCCCAGATTTAATGGAGGCATGAACCCACTATCGAGCATAAATACTCCCTCTTGGAGTCACAAGTATCAGCTTGGCCAGAGCCTCTACTAGCAACGGAGAGCATGCAAGAACATAAATAACATATATGATAGATTGATAATCAACTTGACATAGTATTCAATATTCATCGAATCCCAACAAACACAACATGTAGCATTACAAATAGATGATCTTGATCATGATAGGCAGCTCACAAGATCTAACATGATAGCACAATGAGGAGAAGACAACCATCTAGCAACTGCTATGGACCCATAGTCCAGGGGTGGACTACTCACACATCGATCCGGAGGCGATCATGGCGATGAAGAGACCTCCGGGAGATGATTCCCCTCTCCGGCAGGGGTGCCAGAGGCGATCTCCTGAATCCCCGAGATGGGATTGGCGGCGGCTGCGTCTCTGGAAGGTTTTCCGTATCGTGGCTCTCGGTACTGGGGGTTTCACGACGAAGACTATATGTAGGCGGAAGGGTAGGTCAGGGGGCGTCACGAGGGGCCCACACAGTAGGCCGGCGCGGCCATGGCTTGGGCCGCGCCGCCCTGTTGTGTGGCCACCTCGTGGCCCCACTTCGTTTCCTCTTCGGACTTACGGAAGCTTCGTGGAAAAATAGGACCACTGGGCGTTGATTTCGTCCAATTCGGGAATATTTCCTTACTAGGATTTCTGAAACCAAAAACAGCGAGAAACGAGCAAGCGGCTCTTCGGCATCTCGTCAATAGGTTAGTGCCGTAAAATGCATAATAATGACATATAATGTGTATAAAACATGTGAATATCATCATAAAAGTAGCATGGAACATAAGAAATTATAGATACGTTTGGGACGTATCAAGCATCCCCAAGCTTAGTTCCTACTCGCCCTCGAGTAGGTAAACTATAACAAAGATAATTTCTGAAGTGACATGCTATCATAATCTTGATCATACTATTGTAAGCATATGAGATGAATGCAGCGATTCGAAGCAATGATGAAGATAATGAGTAAATAAATGAATCATATAGCAAAGACTTTTCATGAATAATACTTTCAAGACAAGCATCAATAAGACTTGCATAAGAGTTACTCATAAAGCAATAAATTCAAAGTAAAGGCATTGAAGCAACACAAAGGAAGATGTAAGTTTCAGCGGTTGCTTTCAACTTCAACATGTTTATCTCATGGATAATTGTCAACACAAAGTAATATAACAAGTGCAATAGGTAAACATGTAAGAATCAATGCACACAGTTTACACAAGTGTTTGCTTCTGGGATAGAAAAAAGTAGGTAAACTGACTCAACAATAAAGTAGAAGAATGGCCCTTCGCAGAGGGAAGCATGGATTACTATTTTTGTGCTAGAGCTTTTCATTTTGAAAACAAGAAACAATTTTGTCAACGGTAGTAATAAAGCATATGTGTTATGTATAAGATATCCTATAAGTTGCAAGCCTCATGCATAGTATACTAATAGTGCTCGCACCTTTTCCTAATTAGCTTGGATTAACACGGATTATCATTGCATAGCATATGTTTCAACCAAGTGTCACAAAGGGGTACCTCTATGCCGCCTGTACAAGGGTCTAAGGAGAAGGTTCGCATTGGATTTCTCGCTTTTGATCATTCTCAACTTAGACACCCATACCGGGACAACATAGACAACAGATAATGGACTCCTCTTTAATGCATAAGCATTCAACAACAGGTAATATTCTCATAAGAGATTGAGGATTTGTGTCCAAACTGAAACTTCCACCATGAATCATGGCTTTAGTTAGCGGCCCAATGTTCTTCTCTAACAATATGCATACTCAAACCATTTGATCATGAAAATCCCTCTTACTTCAGACAAGACGAACATGCATAGCAACTCACATGATATTCAACAAAGGTAAAAGTTGATGGCATCCCCAGAAACATGGTTACCGCTCAACAAGCAACTTAATAAGAAATAAGACACATAAGTATATATTCTTCACCACAATAGTTTTTAAAGCTATTTGTCCCATGAGCTATATATTGTAAAGGCAAAGAATAGAAGTTTTAAAGGTAGAACTCAAGTAATATACTTTGGAATGGCGGGGAAATACCATGTGGTAGGTAGGTATGGTGGACACAAATGGCATAGTTTTTGGCTCAAGGATTTGGATGCACGAGAAGAATTCCTCTCAATACAAGGCTAGGCTAGCAAGGTTGTTTGAAGCAAACTCAAGTATAAAAGGTGCAGCAAAGCTCACATATGAACATATTGTAGCTATTATAAGACTTTACATTGTCTCCTTGTTGTTCAAACACCTCAACAAGAAAATATCTAGACTCTAGAGATCAATCATGCAAACCAAATTTTAACAAGCTCTATGTAGTTATTCATTAATAGGTACAAGGTACATGATGCAAGAGCTTAAACATGATCTATATGAGCACAACAATTGCCAAGTATCACATTATTCAAGACATTATACCATTTACCACATGCGGCATTTTCCGTTTCCAACCATATAGCAATGAATGAAATAGTCCAACTTTCGCAATGAACATTAAGTATAAAGCTAAGAACATATGTGTTCATACGAAATAGTGGAGCGTGTCTCTCTCCCAAACAAAGAATGCTAGGATCCGATCTTATTCAAACAAAACAAAAATAAAAGCAAACAGACGCTCCAAGTAAAGCACATAAGATGTGACGGAATAAAAATATAGTTTCATTAGAGGAACATGATAATGTTGTCGATGAAGAAGGGATGCCTTGGGCATCCCCAAGCTTAGACGCTTGGGTCTTCTTAAAATATGCAGGGATGAACCACGGGGGCATCCCCAAGCTTAAACTCTTCACTCTTCTTGATCATATTGTATCATCCTCCTCTCTTGACCCTTGAAAACTTCCTTCACACCAAACTCGAAACAAACTCATTAGAGGGTTAGTGCATAATTGAAAATTCATATATTCAGAGGTGACATAATCATTCTTAACACTTCTAGACATTGCACAAAGCTACTGAAAGTTAATGGAACAAAGAAATCCATCAAACATAGCAAAACAAGCAATGCGAAATAAAAGGCAGAATCTGTCAAAACAGAACAGTCCGTAAAGACGAATTTTCCAGGGGCACTAGACTTGCTCAGATGAAAATGCCCAAATTAAATGAAAGTTGCGTACTTATCTGAGGATCACGCACGTAAATTGGCAGATTTTTCTAAGTTACCTACAGAGAACCATACCCAAATTCGTGACAGCAAGAAATCTGTTTCCGCGCAGTAATCCAAATCTAGTATTGACTTTACTATCAAAGACTTTACTTGGCACAACAATGCAATAAAATAAAGATAAGGAGAGGTTGCTACAGTAGTAACAACTTCCAAGACTCAAATATAAAACAAAGTGCAGAAGTAAGATAATGGGTTGTCTCCCATAAGCGCTTTTCTTTAACGCCTTTCAGCTAGGCGCAGAAAGTGTGAATCAAGTATTATGAAGAGATGAAGCATAAACATCATAATTTGTTCTAATAATAGAATCATAAGGTAACTTCATTTTCTTTCTAGGGAAGTGTTCCATACCTTTCTTGAGAGGAAATTGATATTTAATATTACCTTCCTTCATATCTATGGTAGCACCAACAGTTCGAAGAAAATGTCTTCCCAATATAATGGGACAAGATGCATTGCATTCAATATCCAAGACAACAAAATCAACGGGGACAAGGTTATTGTTAACCATAATACGAACATTATCAATCCTCCCCAAAGGTTTATTTATAGCATTATCAGCGAGATTAACATCCAAATAACAATTTTTCAATGGTGGCAAGTCAAGCATATCATAGATTTTCTTAGGCATAACGGAAATACTTGCACCAAGATCACATAAAGCATTACAATCAAAATCATTGACCCTCATCTTAATGATGGGCTCCCAACCATCTTCTAACTTCCTAGGAATAGAAGTTTCAAGTTTTAGTTTCTCTTCTCTAGCTTTTATGAGAGCATTTGTAATATGTTTTGTAAAGGCCAAATTTATAGCGCTAGCATTGGGACTTTTAGCAAGTTTTTGTAAGAACTTTATAACTTCAGAGATGTGACAATCATCAAAGTCTAAATTATTATGACCTACAGCAATGGAATCATTGTCCCCAACGTTTTGAAAAATTTCAGCAGTTTTATCAGTTTCAGCAGTTTTAGCAATTTCAGGTAATTTTGCACGCTTTGCACTAGCAGTAGAAACATTGCCAACACCAATTATTTTACCATTGATAGTGGGAGGTTTAGAAACATGTGAATCATTATCATTACTAGTGGTGGTAATTGTTGGAGATATGCCCAAAAGGCAATAATAAAATGGTTATTATTATATATCTTTGTGTTTATGATAATGTTTACATACCATGCTATAATTGTATCAACCGAAACATTGATACATGTGTGTTATGTGAACAACAAGGAGTCCCTAGTATGCCTCTTAACTAGCTTGTTGATTAATAGATGATCATGGTTTCATGATCATGAACATTGGATGTTATTAATAACAAGGTTATTTCATTATATGAATGATGTAATGGACACACCCAATTAAGCGTAGCATAAGATCACGTCATTAAGTTATTTGCTATAAGCTTTCAATACATAGTTACCTAGTCCTTATGACCATGAGATCATGTAAATCACTTATACCGGAAAGGTACTTTGATTACACCAAACGCCACTGCGTAAATGGGTGGTTATAAAGGTGGGATTAAGTATCCGGAAAGTATGAGTTGAGGCATATGGATCAACAGTGGGATTTGTCCATCCCGATGACGGATAGATATACTCTGGGCCCTCTCGGTGGAATGTCGTATAATGTCTTGCAAGCATATGAATAAGTTCATAAGAAACCACATACCACGGTACGAGTAAAGAGTACTTGTCAGGAGACGAGGTTGAACAAGGTATAGAGTGATACCGATGATCAAACCTCGGACAAGTAAAATATCGCATGACAAAGGGAATTGGTATCGTATGTGAATGGTTCATTCGATCACCGAAGTCATCGTTGAATATGTGGGAGCCATTATGGATCTCCCGGATCCCGCTATTGGTTATTGGTTGGAGAGAGTACTCAACCATGTCCACATAGTTCGCGAACCGTAGGGTGACACACTTAAGGTTTGATGTTGAAATGGTAGAACTTGAATATGGAATGGAGTTCGAATATTTGTTCGGTGTCCCGGATGAGATCCCGGACATCACGAGGAGTTCGGAATGGTCCGGAGAATAAGATTCATATATAGGAAGTCATATTCCAAGTTTGGAAATGATCCGGTGCATTTATGGCAGGTTCTAGAAGGTTCTAGAAAAGTCCGGAAAAATGGCACTATGGAAGGTGGAGTCCCGGAGGGACTCCACTAGCATGGCCGGCCAAACCCTAAAGGGGAGGAGTCCAAGGTGGACTCCACCTTGGTGGCCGGCCAGCCCCACCTCAAGGAAAGGTGGGAGTCCCACCTTGAGTAGGACTCCCCCCTTGAGTAGGTTTCCCACTTTTGGGAGGTTTTGTTGTTGGGGTCTTATTCGAAGACTTGGACTACAACTCTTGGGGCTTCCACCTATATAATGAGGGACAAGGGGAGGGTGGCCGGCCACTCTTGCCTCCAACCTTGGCTGCCCCCCTTTGTGGCCGGCGCACAAGGCACCCCCTCTCCCCAAACCCTAGCACCCCTCCTCCACTACTTCTCCCGCATATGCTTAGCGAAGCTCCGCCGGAGATCTCCATCGACACCGACACCACGCCGTCGTGCTGCCGGATTCAAGAGGAGCTACTACTTCCGCTGCCCGCTGGAACGGGGAGGTGGACGTCGTCTTCATCAACAACCGAACGTGTGACCGAGTACGGAGGTGCTGCCCGTTCGTGGCGCCGGTGATCAAGATCTTCTACGCGCTTTTGCAAGCGGCAAGTGGCGGCTACCGCAGCAACAAGAGCCTCATCTTGTAGGCTTTGGAATCTCTTCAAGGGTGAGACTCGATAATCCCCTCGTTGCTACCGTCTTCTAGATTGCATCTTGGCTTGGATTTCGTGTTCGCGGTAGGAAATTTTTTGTTTTCTATGCAACGTATCCCAACAGTGGTATCAGAGCCGTGTCTATGCATAGATGGTTGCACGAGTAGAACACAATGGTTTTGTGGGCGTTGATGCTCTTGTTATCTTTAGTTGAGTACTTTGCATCTTTATGGCATAGTGGGATGAAGCGGCTCGGACTAACTTTACATGACCGCGTTCATGAGACTTGTTCCTCGTTCGACATGTAACTTGTATTGCATAAGAGGCTTTGCGGGTGTCTCGTCTCTCCTACTATAGTAAAGATTCAATTTACTCTTCTATTGAAAACATTAGTATCAACGTTGTGGTTCATGTTCGTAGGTAGATTAGATCTCTATCGAAAACCCTAAACCACGTAAAATATGCAAACCAGTTAGAGGCGTCTAACTTGTTTTTGCAGGGTTTGGTGATGTGATATGGCCATAATGTGACGATGAATATGTATGAGATGCTCATTATTGTATTGTGGCAACCGGAAGGAGCCTTATGGTTGTCTTTATATTTCATGTTGAGTAGTATTTCAAAGTAGTTGTAATAGTTGCTACATGAGATGAACAACCATGAAGACGGCGCCATGGACCTTGACGATACGCCGACGATGATGGAGATCATGCCCGTTGATGATGGAGATCATGTCCGTGCTTTGGAGATGAAGATCGAATGCGCAAAGACTAAAGGGCCATATCATATCACATATGAATTGCATGTGATGTTAATCCTTTATGCATCTTATTTTGCTTAGAACGCGACGGTAGCATTATAAGATGATCCCTCACATTAATATCAAGATAATAAAGTGTTCTCCCCTCGTATGCACCATTGCCAAAGTTCGTCGTTTCGAAGCATCTCGTGATGATCGGATGTGATAGATTCAACGTTCATATACAACGGGTGTAAGCCATGTTGCACACGCGGAATACTTGGGTTTGCTTGACGAGCCTAGCATGTACAGACATGGCCTCGGGACAACGGAAACTGAAAGGTTGAACATGAGTCATATGGATGATATGATCAACATGTTGATGTTCACCATTGAAGCTACATCATCTCACGTGATGATCGGTTTTGGTGTAGTGGATGTGGATCGTGTACCACTTAACAACTATGAGGGATGTTGTATTAAGTGGGAGTTCATTAGTAATTTGATTAAAACATGAACTAATTATCATAAACATAGTCTGAGTAGTATTTTGAATTAATTTTGTAGTTTTGGCATCCGTTTTCTACCATGCGCTAGTCTTGTTATTGAGATAGAAATACTGTTAAAATCTGACAAGAAACTTTACGGATTGGTACCGCATTGTTAAAAGAATCAAGAAATGATTAAGTCCTATTGCAAACTTTTAGTAAACCTCACATTGTTGATTCAGAGAGCTATGGTTTCAATTAGTAACTAAAGTTATCTTGTCTCCGTGAAACTTGAAGTTCAAATCTGTTTGAAAAGTAAGGAGCTGAAAATTTAGTTTTCATAAATAATCAAGGTATGAGATATATATGATATCTAAGACCTTATTGCAAGATCATAGAATATAATTTGGTGAGACTACATAAACTCATAAGTTTTATGGGAATATACGAAGGTTGAAGACGCAAGGCGTCCCAATCCTCCAATAATTGGGGCACTAATAATATTCGCATATCCATGAAGTTATCATCCTTAGTATGCACCGTTGCTAAGACTCGTCGTTTCGAAGCATCACGTGATGATCGGGTGTGATAGATTCTACGTGTGCATACAACGGGTGCAAGCCAGATTTGCACATGCGAATACCAAGGTTAAAACTTTACGAGCCTAGCATGTACAGACATGGTCTCGGAAAGTCGTCATGATATAATGGATAAAATTATGAGTGAAATTATTCATCATATTACAAAGTTACTAATAGTGAAATCTGAAACACTTGTCATATGATGATCAACTTAAAGTAAGAACCTCAAGGTTATTGGTATTTGACCAACAAACCTAGAAGTTAATAATGTTAAAGTGTTTTTCTGAATAATGAAGAAAGCTAAAAGAGAAACTGCAAAAGATATTTTGGCAAAAAGAAAAGAAAAGACTAGAAAGTCTAGCTCAGGTGTATATAAATGATATACATGTTATGGTTGTATTCCTAGTTAAGTCACACTATGAAATTCTTGGGTATAAGTACTATATTGGTTGGTATGAAGTGTCATACAAAAACAACGCAATACAAGAATACTATGGCCTAAGTGAATGATAAGGAATATGGTAATAATGCACGTCTGGAACATAATAAAGTGTTATTATGTTTGTCGTTGGCATTCTACCTAACCCTTAGAATTTATAATAAAGAGCTTAATAAATTGTTATTTTGCTCTGGTCAAATAAAAATAATGAGTTGTTCAAATTATGACATTACTCCATGTACGATGGATAAGTTATTATAAATCTTAATGGTGAAACACACACACATAATATCGACGCTAAAATGCCATAAGGCAAATGATTTGAATTCCACTTATTTGTGGAACCGCCAGTTAGGTCATGTTAGAAAGGAACGCATGAAGGAACTCCATGCAAATGGATTTTTGGAGTCATTTGATTTTTTGAATCGTTTGGCGCTTGCAAAATCTTTTCTAAAAATTAATGACTGAAATACCGTTCATAGGCCGAGAGTTGAACGGGCAACTAACTTAGTGAAAACATACATAATGATATATGTGGTTCACTGGGCATAGTTGTGTGCGGGAGATTCTTCTACTTCATGAAAACTTCCAACAATAAATTGAGTATATATGTGGATATATTCAATAAGGAAGAAGTTTGAAACATTTGAATGGATTCAAATAAATTTCAGCATGAAGTGGAAATCATCGTAATAGAAAAATCAAATATCTATGATTGGATCATGGTGGAAATATTTGAATTGCGAGTTTTAGCGAACATCTAAGAGAGTTATGAAATTGTTCTACAACTCACGTTTCTTGGAGTATCATAGTGATGATGAAGTATCCATGAGATGTATCCAAAACTTGTTGGATCAATGATGAGATAAGATATTGACGCCATTATATTTTTGTGGATTATGCTTTAGTGACTACCGCTTTTACACTGAATAGAGCATCATCATGATCCGTTGAAATGACACCATACGAGTTATGGCATGGGTATGAACCCTGATAGTCTTTTCTTAAATTTTGGTATGCATAGCATAAGTAAATAAGTTTACAACCAAAATCGGATGAATGTCTTTGTTGGTTATCCCAGAGATTTGATTGGGAATTCTTCCCACGAGACAAAGACAAAAGTGTTTGTCAATGTTTCTTATTTCCGAGAAATTGTTTCTAGTGAAGTATTTGAGTGGGAGGACAATATAATTTGATAAGGTTTATGAACCTGAGCATAATGATCAGAGTAGCGCAGCATCGGAAATTGGTTCCGGAAGCGACCACGACGATCATGGCTCCCATGACTACAAAGTGTTTTAGCTATGGGGATCAAAATACATATTGAACCTTGTAGGTATGGTTAAAAATTTGTGATCAAATAAATGATTTGTGGACAAAGGATTGATTGTGAACAATGATAAACCAACTACAAACAAAGAAGTTATGATGGGCCCTGACTCCGTTAAAATGGCTATACACCATGAAATCCAAGATAGATGAATACTTTTTGAAAGTAAATGGATCTATAAAATTGATGGACTTGGATAAAATATCCTTGAAAGAACCTCGACCTTTCGAAAAGTTGTTTACGACAAAGTTCAAAGAGTTGACTACGATAAGATTAGATCTTCCGTAGTAATTCTTATAGTCTATGTGGATTATTCTAGTAATCACTACATATTTCTTTTATGAGATATGCTAGTAGGATGGCAAAATACATTTCTTATCAGAAGAGTGTATTAAAAGTGTATACAAGATACAACCAAGAGTTTTGCTTGTCCGTGGAATACTAGATAGGTATACAAACTTCAATTGGATGAAGTGAGTATCAAGGAGTTGGAATCTTCACCAGATGAAATAGTCAAAGAGTTTTTTTATTTCATCAGAAACGATGAAGAGGCTTGCATTTGCAAGAAATTAAGTGGGAGCGCTGAGACATATTTATAATACTTTATGTAGATGACATATAGTTGGTTGTAAATGATGTAATTATATACTTGATTAAAAAGGTTTCATTGAGAAATTAACTTCAATGAAAAGATATGGACTGAAACAAATTTAGTGTCAAGATCTATAAAGATAGATTGAAACACATAATAAGTTTAAGTCAAAGTACATAGAATAGATATTGAAATAGTTCAATATAGAAATATTAAGAAAATATTCTTGTCATATGAAGTTTTTACAAGACTTGTGTGTATCTGACACTCAATGAGTAAAAACACATGAGTGATTTTAGATCACAATTAATATGTACACAATCAGATGTCCTGTGCTCTAAAATGTTAGGAGCAATGATTCATGTGATGATCATTGGACAAACAGTAAGAATATCCCTGTGTGCTTTAGAAGAACAAAGGATACATATATAGTTTTATATGAGGTAATGACAAACAAATCGCTGTAAGGTGTTGCACCGATATTGGTTTGGTCACATATAAAAATAAATTTCAATCTCAATTAGGCTAAGTGTTATTTAAAAAGGTAGCACAATAAGATAGAAGTTATCTATGCTAGATTTAGAAGAGTTCTAAATATTGTGACGGATTCTACAAAAGAAGGCAGAGTATGTCATTGCTTTGACAATGACATAGGATGTTAAGTCAAGAGGTTCTTTGAGAACTTGGTGTAGTTCCGACAGAGTCAGAACTTTGAAGCTATATTGTGTGTGACAATATTAGTGACATATTTCAGACCGCGGAATTAAGGTTCCACCAGAAGACCAAACATATTTAATGCTGACTCATTTGGAAATGAGTGATGCGTTGAGACGCAAATGAATTACAAAATACATACGTTTCTGAGCAAGTCAGATCCGTTGACTAAAACCTCTCCTGTGAGCAAAACATGATAAAGCACCGGAAGACCAAGGTGTTATATCTTTACAAATGTAAACTAGATTATTGACTCTAGTGCAAGTGGGAGACTGGTTGGAGATATGCCCAAGAGGCAATAATAAAATGGTTATTATTATATATCTTTGTGTTTATGATAATGTTTACATACCATGCTATAATTGTATTAACCGAAACATTGATACATGTGTGTTATGTGAACAACAAGGAGTCCCTAGTATGCCTCTTAACTAGCTTGTTGATTAATAGATGATCATGGTTTCGTGATCATGAACATTGGATGTTATTAATAACAAGGTTATTTCATTATATGAATGATGTAATTGACACACCCAATTAAGCGTAGCATAAGATCACGTCATTAAGTTATTTGCTATAAGCTTTCAATACATAGTTACCTAGTCCTTATGATCATGAGATCATGTAAATCACTTATACCGGAAAGGTACTTTGATTACACCAAACGCCACTGCGTAAATGGGTGGTTATAAAGGTGGGATTAAGTATCCGGAAAGTATGAGTTGAGGCATATGGATCAACAGTGGGATTTGTCCATCCCGATGACGGATAGATATACTCTGGGCCCTCTCGGTGGAATGTCGTATAATGTCTTGCAAGCATATGAATAAGTTCATAAGGAACCACATACCACGGTACGAGTAAAGAGTACTTGTCAGGAGACGAGGTTGAACAAGGTATAGAGTGATACCGATGATAAAACCTCGGACAAGTAAAATATCGCGTGACAAAGGGAATTGGTATCGTATGTGAATGGTTCATTCGATCACTGAAGTCATCGTTGAATATGTGGGAGCCATTATGGATCTCCAGATCCCGCTATTGGTTATTGGTTGGAGAGAGTACTCAACCATGTCCACATAGTTCGCGAACCGTAGGGTGACACACTTAAGGTTTGATGTTGAAATGGTAGAACTTGAATATGGAATGGAGTTCGAATATTTGTTCGGAGTCCCGGATGAGATCCCGAACATCACGAGGAGTTCCGGAATGGTCCGGAGAAAAAGATTCATATATAGGAAGTCATATTCCAAGTTTGGAAATGATCCGGTGCATTTATAGCAGGTTCTAGAAGGTTCTAGAAAAGTCCGGAAAAATGGCACTATGGAAGGTGGAGTCCCGGAGGGACTCCACTAGCATGGCCGGCCAAACCCTAAAGGGGAGGAGTCCAAGGTGGACTCCACCTTGGTGGCCGGCCAGCCCCACCTCAAGGAAAGGTGGGAGTCCCACCTTGAGTAGGACTCCCCCCTTGAGTAGGTTTCCCACTTTTGGGAGGTTTTGTTGTTGGGGTCTTATTCGAAGACTTGGACTACAACTCTTGGGGCTTCCACCTATATAATGAGGGACAAGGGGAGGGTGGCCGGCCACTCTTGCCTCCAACCTTGGCTGCCCCCCTTTGTGGCCGGCGCCCAAGGCACCCCCTCTCCCAAAACCCTAGCACCCCTCCTCCACTACTTCTCCCGCATATGCTTAGCGAAGCTCCGCCGGAGATCTCCATCGACACCGAGCACCACGCCGTCGTGCTGTCGGATTCAAGAGGAGCTACTACTTCCGCTGCCCGCTGGAACGGGGAGGTGGACGTCGTCTTCATCAACAACCGAACGTGTGACCAAGTACGGAGGTGCTGCCCGTTCGTGGCGCCGGTGATCAAGATCTTCTACGCGCTTTTGCAAGCGGCAAGTGAACGTCTACCGCAGCAACAAGAGCCTCATCTTGTAGGCTTTGGAATCTCTTCAAGGGTGAGACTCGATAATCCCCTCGTTGCTACCGTCTTCTAGATTGCATCTTGGCTTGGATTTCGTGTTCGCGGTAGGAAATTTTTTGTTTTCTATGCAACGTATCCCAACAGTTATAGTCCAAACTTTAGCTACATTACTCTCTTTAGCAAGTTTTTCATTTTCTTCTCTTTCCCACCTAGCATGCAATTCAGCCATCAATCTTATTTTCTCATTAATTCTAACTTGGATGGCATTTGCTGTAGTAACAATATTATTTTCATTATCCTTACTAGGCATAACTTTCAATTTTAAAAGATCAACATCAGAGGCAAGTCTATCAACCTTCGAAGCAAGAATATCAATTTTATCAAGCTTTTCCTCAACAGATTTGTTAAAAGCAGTTTGTGTACTAATAAATTCTTTAAGCATGGCTTCAAGACCAGGGGTACACTCCTATTATTGTTGTAAGAATTACCATAACCATTACCATTAGCAGAAGGATATGGCCTATAGTTGTTACCAGAATTGTTCCTATAAGCATTGTTGTTGAAATTATTATTTTTAATGAAGTTCACATCAACATTTTCTTCTTGAGCAACCAATGAAGCTAAAGGAACATTATTTGGATCCACATTAGATCTACCATTCACCAGCATAGACATAATTACATCAATCTTATCACTCAAGGAGGAGGTTTCTTCAACAAAATTTACCTTCTTACCTTGTGGAGCTCTTTCCGTGTGCCATTCAGAGTAATTGACCATCATATCATCAAGAAGCTTTGTTGCCGCCCCCAAGGTAATGGACATAAAGGTACCTCCAGCAGCTGAATCCAGTAGGTTCCGCGAAGAAAAATTTAATCCTGCATAGAAGGTTTGGATGATCATCCAAGTAGTTAGTCCATGGGTTGGGCAATTCTTTACCAAAGATTTCATTCTCCCCCATGCTTGAGCAACATGTTCATTATCTAATTGCTTGAAATTCATTATGCTACTTCTCAAAGATATAATTTTAGCAGGAGGATAATATCTACCAATAAAAGCATCTTTACATTTAGTCCATGAATCAATACTATTCTTAGGCAAAGATAGCAACCAATCTTTAGCTCTTCCTCTTAAGGAGAAAGGAAACAATTTTAATTTTATAATATCACCATCTACATCCTTATACTTTTGCATTTCACAAAGTTCAACAAAATTATTAAGATGGGCAGCAGCATCATCAGAACTAACACTCGGAAAATTGCTCTCTCATAACAAGATTCGATAAAGCGAGGTTTAATTTCAAAGAATTCTCGCTGTAGTAGCAGGTGGAGCAATAGGTGTGCATAAGAAATCATTATTATTAGTGTTTGTGAAGTCACACAACTTAGTGTTTTCAGGAGTATTCATTTTAGCAATAGTAAATAAAGCAAACTAGATAAAGTAAATGCAAGTAACTAATTTTTTGTGTTTTTGATATGGAGAACAAGACAGTAAATAAAGTAAAACTAGCAACTATTTTTTTGTGTTTTGTTTTAGTGCAGCAAACAAAGTAGTAAATAAAATAAAGCAAGACAAAAACAAAGTAAAGAGATTGGAAGGGGAGACTCCCCTTGCAGCGTGTCTTGATCTCCCCGGCAACGGCGCCAGAAAACAGTCTTGATGCGCGTGAGACACACGTCCGTTGGGAACCCCAAGAGGAAGGTGCGATGTGCACAGCGAGTAAGTTTTCCCTCGGAAAGAAACCAAGGTTTATCGAACCAGTAGGAGCCAAGAAGCACGTTGAAGGTTGTTGGTGGCGGAGTGTAGTGCGGCGCAACACCGGGATTCGGCGCCAACGTGGAACCTGCACAACACAATCACAGTACTTTGCCCCAACGTAACAGTGAGGTTGTCAATCTCACCGGCTTGATGTAAACAAAGGATTAGATGTATAGTGTGGATGATGATGTTTGTTTGCGAAGAACAGTAAAGAACAATTGCAGTAGATTGTATTTCAGATGTAAAGAATAGGACCGGGGTCCACAGTTCACTAGTGGTGTCTCTCCCATAAGATAAACAGATGTTGGGTGAAGAAATTACAGTTGGGCAATTGTCAAATAAAGAAGGCATAACAATGCACATACATATATCATGATGACTACTATGAGATTTAATCAGGGCATTACGACAAAGTACATAGACCGCTATCCAGCATGCATCTATGCCTAAAAAGTCCACTTTCAGGTTATCATCCGAACCCCTTCCGGTATTAAGTTGCAAGCAACAGACAATTGCATTAAGTATGGTGCGTAATGTAATCAACACAAATATCCTTAGACAAAGCATCGATGTTTTATCCCTAGTGGCAACAACACATCCACAACCTTAGAACTTTACGTCACATCGTCCCAGATTTAATGGAGGCATGAACCCACTATCGAGCATAAATACTCCCTCTTGGAGTCACAAGTATCAACTTGGCGAGAGCCTCTACTAGCAACGGAGAGCATGCAAGAACATAAATAATATATATGATAGATTGATAATCAACTTGACATAGTATTCAATATTCATCGGATCCCAACAAACACAACATGTAGCATTACAAATAGATGATCTTGATCATGATAGGCAGCTCACAAGATCTAACATGATAGCACAATGAGGAGAAGACAACCATCTAGCTACTGCTATGGACCCATAGTCCAGTGGTGGACTACTCACATATCGATCCGGAGGCGATCATGGCGATGAAGATACCTCCGGGAGATGATTCCCCTCTCCGGCAGGGTGCCGGAGGCGATCTCCTGAATCCCCCGAGATGGGATTGGCGGCGGCTGCGTCTCTGGAAGGTTTTCCGTATCGTGGCTCTCGGTACTGGGGGTTTCGCGACGAAGACTATATGTAGGCGGAAGGGTAGGTCAGGGGGGCGTCACGAGGGGCCCACACAGTAGGCCGGCGTGGCCGGGGCTTGGGCCGCGCCGCCCTGTTGTGTGGCCACCTCGTGGCCCCACTTCGTTTCCTCTTCGGACTTCCGGAAGCTTCGTGGAAAAATAGGACCCCGGGCGTTGATTTCATCCAATTCCGAGAATATTTCCTTACTAGGATTTCGAAACCAAAAACAGCAGAAAACAAGCAATCGGCTCTTCGGCATCTCGTCAATAGGTTAGTGCCGGAAAATGCATAATAATGACATATAATGTGTATAAAACATGTGAGTATCATCATAAAAGTAGCATGGAACATAAGAAATTATAGATACGTTTGGGACGTATCAGTGTTCCATACACGGTAGTGGCACTCCTGGGATTTTCTTGCTTCACGTGGAAGCCTGGGGCATCAGCTCCTGGCATGGTGGTGTTGGTCATCTCCTTCGCCGGAGGTGGTCGGCCTGCGTCTGGGTTCTAGGATCATGAGATCCGTCATCTAGACTCGACTGCGAGTCGGAAAGACATAGTTGCCGGTGAAAACCGAGTCTTTTTGCAGGCGATGTCGGTGTTTTGTGACAGTACCTTGATGAAGGCATCACCGAGCAACGAATGTCAATCTTTTCTTGTTGCCACAGCGGAAACCTAGGTTCTAATCTACTAGCCTGGATGATGGCGGCACTATGGTTTAGTTTTCTGAATAAATTAAGATTAAATAAAAGCCATATGCATGGCTTTCATGCAGCCCCCATTTCAGAAAAATGAATGTCATGGTCAAATTTTGGATTGTTTATTTGTTTTTATCCAAATGTAAAATTTAATTGCTCGCCTATTTAGGTTGATTATCCACTCTTCCTATGTTTCACAGCTTATGAACATATATTGATGATAACTACACATCTAATTGGTGATAGTGATTTTGGTATGCCCATTTTTACAATAAATATGTCATACAATAATTTCCTGCTGTATTTTAGAGTTTAATTTGGTTTAGTTCATTTTAGGCTTCGCTAAGATTCGTTTGTGTCGGCCCACTGGGTTGGATCCTCGCTATCTGGCTATGAATTGGATCAGAGATGTTTATTTGTGGCATGCCGCTAGAAAAGCCCCAAGGTCAACTTTTGAACCAACTTGAACACTCGAATTATGTACCTCCTGCGTTCGGAAGTAAGTGACTCGGTGCGAATCTTGAAAAATCTAAGTCACTTAGTGCTGAACGAAGGGAGTATTAAGTAAAATGATAAAATAGATATGCATGGTTCAGAGTGAAATATATTGTATTATTAAAAATATCATCGGTTTGTCAACTAAAATGCTAACACATCATGTTAAAGCAGAGACAACCGAGCTCGATCTAGATCCTAGTCGTTTCTGGCATTTCACGATGCCGCTATGACGCTTCCTTCTATCCATGCGGGATAGGAGCTACTTCAGTGCGCGCATCCCGTCCTTCGTGGCGCTTCCGGTGGGACCCTCTTCCCGGCAATCTACACATGGCTATGAAGACGATGGGGGAGGATAGGCGGCAACGCTGGTAGGAGTGGATGGAAATATGGGGGAGAGAGAGAGGAGAGGAGACCTGGTTGTCAACACCCGGATTTTTAATTCCAGATGCCTATTATGCCATACATCGCAATTCCAGGAATATTGTTTTTGCGAGACATAATAGTTGATATCACAGAACATTATTCATTACAAACCATAATCGTCTTACAACAAGAGATCTCATGATCCAAACGTAAAACAACAGTTGATCTTAAAGATCAGATACAAAACACATAGCGGAAGAAACGTAGTAGCGGTCCATCTGTTCCGCAGGCAACGCTTGACGTCAGGAGGTGATACTAGTTATCATAGACATCATGCTGTCCATCCTCCAGGTACTGGTGCTCCTCTTCATAGTCTGGCCATTTGAATAGCCAGGGACAAAGCCATGAGTACTTTTAAAGTACTCGCAAACTACCACTAATAGAAGTACTAATAGCTCTAATCATGGTTCTAAGCTTCTAGGTTTATTTGCACAAAGCTAGTTTTATTTCATAAATACTTAATAGTCAAGGACTCTTTAGTTGTCTAAATTTCCTCAAGTGGGAACATTAGTGTCATTCCCACAACTCTGTTGTGATCAAGTCAAATTCACCTTTCAAGTCACAAGTCATTTTTAGAAAACATCTGACAACGGAACAGTATGGCCATCCAACCGTCCATGACCGCGGACACGGCTATTCGAATAGTTTAACACTCTGCAGAGGTTGTACACTTGTGCCACAACTTTTGATTACATCCGTCAGGGATAACCCTGAATAATCATACTCAGTATGCGGATCATCAACCATTAACCTTTCACTTCCATACCCTAGTATAGGCACCTCCCCTATGAGCTTGGCGTCCCAGCCATGGCAATCTGCCATCCTGGAAACAGCACAGGGCTTGGGTAGGATATTCACCGCTATTTGACGTCATTTCACTTTTCACGGAGGCAGCCTCGGCATAACCCTGTTACCACCAGAATTTGACCGAGTCTGGAGATGGGCCGTGGTTAAATGGGCTTAGAAGATATACATGGAAGATATTCCCGAACCGGCCTTGTGCAAGAAGTTTGGGCAAGATTGCCCGTGTATCTGTAAATATAGTAGGATACATGTCGGTTAGAATTAAGAGATAGAGTTTAGCTCGTACACGGTTGGGTTTATTCCCAAGTTAGAAAGTCTACGGACTATAAATATGTATCTAGGGTTATTGAGAAGGAGGACGATCAAGTTCACAACAAATCAATCTAGGCGCATCGCCACCCCTTGTTTCGAGGGTTCCTTCCGGGTAAGCATCATGCTGCCTAGATCGCATCTTGCGATCTAGGCAGTATACGTTTATTCGTTATCGGTGTTGTTCGTATCGAAGCCTTTTTGATGGCGAGCAACACCCTTATCTTAGGTGTTTTGGGGTTGATCACAACGCTTTTACGATGCACTTATTTAGTTACGCTACCCCTCGATATCTGGCTGCCCTTACACCTATTTTAGGTGTAAGGGCAGCATCTTGCTTGTTCATTATTTAGTAGATCTAATCCGTTATAGTTGCTCCTTGTTCTTCAAGGATTGGTTTGATATCCGTATGGTTAGGCCTTATAAACGGGTTGAAGGATCCGGTAGGGCGTAAGGTGTGGCTTATTAAACCCTAGAGGGATTGTTCCGGGGATCAACTTCACGTTGGTCTTTAGGCCTCTTTAGAGTTGGTTTTCCATCATCTTACGTGTCTGCTAGGCTCAATTACGCATAGGATGTTCCGATTATACGGTGAAAACCCTAGACTATCGTAGATTATCTTAGCTTGATATTGATAAAGCATGATCCCCATGTCCGTATAAATCTAACATGAACCATGGGGCAATCGGCTCTTTGAGCTGATCCACATGACAACTTAAGAGCCGACTGGGGCTCGTATTTAATGTTTACGTGTTTGCCATGCAGGAAACTAGTCGAAGCAATCCATCACCTTCCTGACCAGGTATAGGTCAGGTGGCACGCCCTCGTAATCACCAGGACGCGTGTACCAGAAGGCATTGCGGGCCGTCGCCCGAGGGACCAGGGTCAGCCGCAATCCTGGGAGCCTCCCGGCTCTACGGTGTTGCGCGTCGCTGCTCGCCGGTGCGTTTCTGACAGCAACACATTCTGGCACGCCCGGTGGGACCATCTACAGCAACCACTACGTCGACATCTGCAGCAACCATGTCACAAGCCGCGGATGAGGTGGTGGGCGAACCAGTCACGTACGCAGATCTGCCCGAAGAGCAGAAGAAGAAGTATGATGAGATGAAAGCCATCTTGGAAGCCGATCTCATCGGCTCTTTCGTAAGGACCCGTTCACATGGCGTAAGGTGGAAAGGGTTCTCCCCTGAAGGTGTTCTTGACGGAGTGGACCTGTCTACCCCTTCGGAGGAACGTACTAGGGCTCTGCGCCAGGAAATCAATTACATGGCGGCGCATTCTCTACACCGCTATTCTGAGAGCCTGGTGAATACTCTCGAGCGCGTCACGGTCCGTGTGGTGCAGGAAATCATGAAGCATCAGTACTCCCCGTCAGGACCTACCCTAGGGACTCACCAGGGAGAAGTACCACTCCAGATCAGACCACCGCTACCATTCGCGCTTGCAGCGCCAGAACCGCCGGGTTCACCGGCGTACGTCGTCTACAAGGTTGGAGGCGATCCTAGCGATTGCCAGTTCCTATATGAGCCGCCTAAGGAGATCCCACATGGATACATGTGCATATACGTGCCGGACTGCAATGCCTTGGCGCGCACAGGCCAGATCGCACCAACAGGGATTTCTGGAGTAGATGCTGATAAACAAGCATGGCTGGCTAAATATGCTACTGGAACGAGTCATGAAGGCTCGGTCCCTACAGCTAATACCGTGGAGCAGATCAGCACCATCTTGAGAGACCAATTCGGCATCCTGCCGAAGAGGAAGACAATCGGCTATTCCAAGCCGTACCCTGACGAGTATGACCTGATCCCGCTGCCACCCAAGTATCGGCTCCCTGAGTTCTCAAAATTCAATGGAGCAAAAGGATCTAGCTCAATAGAGCACGTAAGCCGATATTTGGCGCAGCTGGGCATGATTTCAGCGTCAGACCAGTTACGTGTGAGGTTTTTCGCACAATCTCTGACGGGATCAGCCTTTGGATGGTACACGTCGTTGCCACCAAACTCAGTCCAGACGTGGAAGCAAATGGAGGAGCAGTTTCACGTGCAATATCACTTAGAAGCTACCGAGGCCGGCATTGCCGATCTGACACAGGTGCGGCAGAAACGGGGAGAAACAGTATCTGAATACATCCAACGTTTCAGGACTGTCAGGAACCGATGTTATTCGGTTCGTTTATCTGAGAAGGAAGCGATCGAGCTGGCAGTACTGGGCCTCGCAACGCCAATCAAAGATCTGACTTCCCAAGCAGAGTACAGTTCATTGTCGCACATGGTGCAGAAACTCACATCCTATGAGCAGCGGCACCCTGAATTGTACCAAGACAAGTTCAAGCGTCCGGTGGGTCTGGTTGAGATGGAAGAAACTGAAGATCCTGCACCGGACCTGGAGGTGGCTGTAGCTGAATGGTCTCGGGGGGCACATCCCGTGTCCTGCAAGTGGGTAAAACCACAAGGGCCTCCAAAAGGGTTTGACTTCGATTTGAGCAAGGCTGAGCAGATTTTTGATCTTTTGCTTAAGGAGAAACAGTTGAAGTTACCCGAAGGCCATAAAATCCCTACAGCACAAGAAATGAATGGGAGGCCGTACTGCAAATGGCATCACTCGTTCAACCATACCACCAATGACTGCAAGGTGTTTCGTCAACAGATCCAAGTGGCGATAGAACAAGGCCGATTGCTCTTCGGACAGTTTTCCATGAAAGTGGACACGCATCCGTTCCCTGGCGTCAACATGGTGGAACCCAACCACTCCGCGAGGCGTCGACTGGATTTCTCATTCAATGTTAACATGACAGGGCCTGAGCGCCACCATGGCAAGGATAAAGAGGAAAGCAGTCGCTCTCGCAACAAGGAAAAGGAGGAGGCCGATCCACGAGACCGGCCCCGGTATGATGACAAACGGTACCTTACCAAGGAACAAGTGAGAAGCGTGCGATACCAGAAACCACTTTCCACGTATCTCCTCAACAAGTATGAGTACCGAGTATGACCGACGTCGGCAGTACGACAGGAACGACGCGAGATACAATCGGTCCGATGAAGACAAAGGGAGGTACCGTTGGCATGACAGAAGCGATGAAGGACGGGAGCACCGCGCTAAGGAGAGGTCAAGGGAGCAGGAGGACATGGATAGACACTGGGACTGTCCCTTCTTTAAACACTGCTGGGACTTAGGGATGAGCCGATTGCCTACAATCGACAACTGCCCAGAGTGTAGACGCCGGAAGAAGGATGCAGGAGACGTTTCAGTTTTCAAGCGTCTAGGACCTCTCCCGCCACAGAACAAACGTGCTGAGTCCTCTCAAGATGAAGACTTTGAGGAGTCAGAGGAGGAGGAATAGGAAGAAGACATGGCGACAGAGGAAGGGGGTTTTTTGCCGATGGCTAGTACGGAGCAAGAGGATGAAGAGGCGAACTGCTCGGCGCGGTTAAATAAAGGGGATATAGTGGAGATTTAATGCTTAAGCAGTTTTCGAGGATGCGGTGCCAAAACTGTCAATCGTGCAGAAGTTGAGAAGACATGGTATCATGATGGAAAGATACTGAAGCGGTTCCGCTTCGCCACGACATGACCCCGCCAAGGAAAAGCAGTGGTTTTGAAATTATCATTACCAAAACCAGGGGGCATGTGTTACCACCGGAATTTGACCGAGTCCGGAGATGGGCCGTGGTTAAATGGGCTTAGAAGATATACATGGAAGATATTCCCGAACCGGCCTTGTGCAAGCAGTTTGGGCAAGATTGCCCGTGTATCTGTAAATATAGTAGGATACATGTCGGTTAGAATTAAGAGATAGAGTTTAGCTCGTACACGGTTGGGTTTATTCCCAAGTTAGAAAGTCTACGGACTATAAATATGTATCTAGTGTTATTGAGAAGGAGGACGATCACGTTCACAACAAATCAATCTAGGCGCATCGCCACCCCTTGTTTCGAGGGTTCCTTCCGGGTAAGCATCATGCTGCCTAGATCGCATCTTGCGATCTAGGCAGTATACGTTTATTCGTTACTGGTGTTGTTCGTACTGAAGCCTTTTTGATGGCGAGCAACACCCTTATCTTAGGTGTTTTGGGGTTGATCACAACGCTTTTACGATGCATTTATTTAGTTACGCTACCCCTCGATATCTGGCTGCCCTTACACCTATTTTAGGTGTAAGGGCAGCATCTTGCTTGTTCATTATTTAGTAGATCTAATCCGTTATATATAGTTGCTCCTTGTTCTTCAAGGATTGGTTTGATATCCGTATGGTTAGGCCCTATAAACGGGTTGAAGGATCCGGTAGTGCGTAAGGTGTGGCTTATTAAACCCTAGAGGGGTTGTTCCGGGGATCAACTTCACGTTGGTCTTTAGGCCTCTTTAGAGTTGGTTTTCCATCATCTTACGTGTCTGCTAGGCTCAATTACGCATAGGATGTTCCGATTATACGGTGAAAAACCTAGACTATCGTAGATTAGCTTAGCTTGATATTGATAAAGCATGATCCCCATGTCCGTATAAATCTAACATGAACCATGGGGCAATCGGCTCTTTGAGCCGATCCACAGGACAACTTAAGAGCCGATCGGGGCTCGTATTTAATGTTTACGTGTTTGCCATGCAGGAAACTAGTCGAAGCAATCCATCACCTTCCTGACCAGGTATAGGTCAGGTGGCACGCCCTCGTAATCACCAGGACGCGTGTACCAGAAGGCATTGCGGGCCGTCGCCCGAGGGACCAGGGTCAGCCGCAATCCTGGGAGCCTCCCGGCTCTACTGTGTTGCCCGTCGTCCGCTCGCCGGTGGGTTTCGACAGACAACACATTCTGGCACGCCCGGTGGGACCATCTACAGCAACCACTACGTCGACATCTGCAGCAACCATGTCACAAGCCGCGGATGAGGTGGTGGGCGAACCAGTCACGTACGCAGATCTGCCCGAAGAGCAGAAGAAGAAGTATGATGAGATGAAAGCCATCTTGGAAGCCAATCTCATCGGCTCTTTCGTAAGGACCCGTTCACATATCGTAAGGTGGAAAGGGTTCTCCCCTGAAGGTGTTCTTGACGGAGTGGACCTATCTACCCCTTCGGAGGAACGTACTAGGGCTCTGCGCCAGGAAATCAATTACATGGCGGCGGATTCTCTACACCGCTATTCTGAGAGCCTGGTGAATACACTCGAGCGCGTCGCGGTCCGTGTGGTGCAGGAAATCATGAAGCATCAGTACTCCCCGTCAGGACCTACCCTAGGGACTCACCAGGGAGAAGTACCACTCCAGATCAGACCACCGCTACCATTCGCGCTTGCAGCGCCAGAGCCGCCGGGTTCACCGGCGTACGTCGTCTACAAGGTTGGAGGCGATCCTAGCGATTGCCAGTTCCTATATGAGCCGCCTAAGGAGATCCCACATGGATACGTGTGCATATACGTGCCGGACTGCAATGCCTTGGCGTGCACAGGACAGATCGCACCAACAGGGATTTCTGGAGTAGATGCTGATAAACAAGCATGGCTGGCTAAATATGCTACTGGAACGAGTCATGAAGGCTCGGTCCCTACAGCTAATACCGTGGAGCAGATCAGCACCATCTTGAGAGACCACTCGGCATCCCGCCGAAGAGGAAGACAATCGGCTATTCCAAGCCGTACCTCGACGAGTATGACCTGATCCCGCTGCCACCCAAGTATCGGCTCCCCGAGTTCTCAAAATTCAATGGAGCAGAAGGATCTAGCTCAATAGAGCACGTAAGCCGATATTTGGCGCAGCTGGGCATGATTTCAGCGTCAGACCAGTTACGTGTGAGGTTTTTCGCACAATCTCTGACGGGATCAGCCTTTGGATGGTACACGTCGTTGCCACCAAACTCAGTCCGAACGTGGAAGCAAATGGAGGAGCAGTTTCACGTGCAATATCACTTAGAAGCTACCGAGGCCGGCATTGCCGATCTGACACAGGTGCGGCAGAAACGGGGAGAAACAGTATCTGAATACATCCAACGTTTCAGGACTGTCAGGAGCCGATGTTATTCGGTTCGTTTATCTGAGAAGGAAGCGATCGAGCTAGCAGTACTGGGCCTCGCAACGCCAATCAAAGATCTGACTTCCCAAGCGGAGTACAGTTCATTGTCGCACATGGTGCAGAAACTCACATCCTATGAGCAGCGGCACCCTGAATTGTACCAAGACAAGTTCAAGCGTCCGGTGGGTCTGGTTGAGATGGAAGAAACTGAAGATCCTGCACCGGACCTGGAGGTGGCTGTAGCTGAATGGACTCGGGGGCACATCCTGTGTCCTGCAAGTGGGTAAAACCACAAGGGCCTCCAAAAGGGTTTGACTTTGATTTGAGCAAGGCTGAGCAGATTATTGATCTTTTGCTTAAGGAGAAACAGTTGAAGTTACCCGAAGGCCATAAAATCCCTACAACACAAGAAATGAACGGGAGGCCGTACTACAAATGGCATCACTCGTTCACCCATACCACCAATGACTGCAAGGTGTTTCGTCAACAGATCCAAGTGGCGATAGAACAAGGCCGATTGCTCTTCGGACAGTTTGCCATGAAAGTGGACACGCATCCGTTCCCTGGCGTCAACATGGTGGAACCCAACCACTCCGCGAGGCGTCGACTGGATTTCTCATTCGATGTTAACATGGCAGGGCCTGAGCGCCACCATGGCAAGGATAAAGAGGAAAGCAGTCGCTCCCGCAACAAGGAAAAGGAGGAGGCCGATCCACGAGACCGGCCCCGGTATGATGACAAACGGTACCTTACCAAGGAACAAGTGAGAAGCGTGCGATACCAGAAACCACTTTCCACGTATCTCCTCAACAAGTATGAGTACCAGTATGACCGACGTCGGCAGTACGACAGGAACGACGCGAGATACAATCGGTCCGATGAAGACAAAGGGAGGTACCGTTGGCATGACAGAAGCGATGAAGGACGGGAGCACCACGCTAAGGAGAGGTCAAGGGAGCAGGAGGACATGGATAGACACTGGGACTGTCCCTTCTTTAAACACTGCTGGGACTTAGGGATGAGCCGATTGCCTACAATCGACAACTGCCCAGAGTGTAGACGCCGGAAGAAGGATGCAGGAGACGTTTCAGTTTTCAAGCGTCTAGGACCTCTCCCGCCACAGAACAAACATGCTGAGTCCTCTCAAGATGAAGACTTTGAGGAGTCAGAGGAGGAGGAAGAGGAAGAAGACATGGCTACAGAGGAAGGGGTTTTTTCGCCGATGGCTAGTACGGAGCAAGAGGATGAAGAGGCGAACTGCTCGGCGCGGTTAAATAAAGGGGATATAGTGGAGATTTAATGCTTAAGCAGTTTTCGAGGATGCGGTGCCAAAACTGTCAATCGTGCAGAAGTTGAGAAGACATGGTATCATGATGGAAAGATACTGAAGCGGTTCTGCTCTGCCACGACATGACCCTGCCAAGGAAAAATAGAGTGGTTTTGAAATTATCATTACCAAAACCAGGGGGGCATGTGTTACCACCAGAATTTGATCGAGTCTGGAGATGGGCCGTGGTTAAATGGGCTTAGAAGATATACATGGAAGATATTCCCGAACCGGCCTTGTGCAAGCAGTTTGGGCAAGATTGCCCGTGTATCTGTAAATATAGTAGGATACATGTCGGTTAGAATTAAGAGATAGAGTTTAGCTCGTACACGGTTGGGTTTATTCCCAAGTTAGAAAGTCTACGGACTATAAATATGTATCTAGGGTTATTGAGAAGGAGGACGATCACGTTCACAACAAATCAATCTAGGCGCATCGCCACCCCTTGTTTCGAGGGTTCCTTCCGGGTAAGCATCATGCTGCCTAGATCGCATCTTGCGGTCTAGGCAGTATACGTTTATTCGTTACTGGTGTTGTTCATACTGAAGCCTTTTTGATGGCGAGCAACACCCTTATCTTAGGTGTTTTGGGGTTGATCACAACGCTTTTACGATGCACTTATTTAGTTACGCTACCCCTCGATATCTGCTGCCCTTACACCTATTTTAGGTGTAAGGGCAGCATCTTGCTTGTTCATTATTTAGTAGATCTAATCCGTTATAGTTGCTCCTTGTTCTTCAAGGATTGGTTTGATATCCGTATGGTTAGGCCTTATAAACGGGTTGAAGGATCCGGTAGTGCGTAAGGTGTGGCTTATTAAACCCTAGAGGGGTTGTTCCGGGGATCAACTCCACGTTGGTCTTTAGGCCTCTTTAGAGTTGGTTTTCCATCATCTTACGTGCCTTCTAGGCTCAATTACGCATAGGATGTTCCGATTATACGGTGAAAACCCTAGACTATCGTAGATTAGCTTAGCTTGATATTGATAAAGCATGATCCCCATGTCCGTATAAATCTAACATGAACCATGGGGCAATCGGCTCTTTGAGCCGATCCACATGACAACTTAAGAGCCAACTGGGGCTCGTATTTAATGTTTACGTGTTTGCCATGCAGGAAACTAGTCGAAGCAATCCATCACCTTCCTGACCAGGTATAGGTCAGGTGGCACGCCCTCGTAATCACCAGGACGCGTGTACCAGAAGGCATTGCGGGCCGTCGCCCGAGGGACCAGGGTCAGCCGCAATCCTGGGAGCCTCCCGGCTCTACGGTGTTGCCCGTCGCTGCTCGCCGGTGGGTTTCTGACAGCAACACATTCTGGCACGCCCGGTGGGACCATCTACAGCAACCACTACGTCGACATCTGCAACAACCATGTCACAAGCCGCGGATGAGGTGGTGGGCGAACCAGTCACGTACGCAGATCTGCCCGAAGAGAAGAAGAAGAAGTATGATGAGATGAAAGCCATCTTGGAAGCCGATCTCATCGGCTCTTTCGTAAGGACCCGTTCACATGGCGTAAGGTGGAAAGGGTTCTCCCCTGAAGGTGTTCTTGACGGAGTGGACCTATCTACCCCTTCGGAGGAACGTACTAGGGCTCTGCGCCAGGAAATCAATTACATGGCGGCGCATTCTCTACACCGCTATTCTGAGAGCCTGGTGAATACACTCGAGCGCGTCGCGGTCCGTGTGGTGCAGGAAATCATGAAGCATCAGTACTCCCCGTCAGGACCTACCCTAGGGACTCACCAGGGAGAAGTACCACTCCAGATCAGACCGCCGCTACCATTCGCGCTTGCAGCGCTAGAGCCGCCGGGTTCACCGGCGTACGTCGTCTACAAGGTTGGAGGCGATCCTAGCGATTGCCAGTTCCTATATGAGCCGCCTAAGGAGATCCCACATGGATACGTGTGCATATACGTGCCGGACTGCAATGCCTTGGCGCGCACAGGCCAGATCGCACCAACATGGATTTCTGGAGTAGATGCTGATAAACAAGCATGGCTGGCTAAATATGCTACTGGAACGAGTCATGAAGGCTCGGTCCCTACAGCTAATACCGTGGAGCAGATCAACACCATCTTGAGAGACCAATTCGGCATCCTGCCGAAGAGGAAGATAATCGGCTATTCCAAGCCGTACCCTGACGAGTATGACCTGATCCCGCTGCCACCCAAGTATCGGCTCCCTGAGTTCTCAAAATTCAATGGAGCAGAAGGATCTAGCTCAATAGAGCACGTAAGCCGATATTTGGCGCAGCTGGGCATGATTTCAGCGTCAGACCAGTTACGTGTGAGGTTTTTCGCACAATCTCTGACGGGATCAGCCTTTGGATGGTACACGTCGTTGCCACCAAACTCAGTCCGAACGTGGAAGCAAATGGAGGAGCCGTTTCACGTGCAATATCACTTAGAAGCTACCGAGGCCGGCATTGCCGATCTGACACAGGTGCGGCAGAAACGGGGAGAAACAGTATCTGAATACATCCAACGTTTCAGGACTGTCAGGAACCGATGTTATTCGGTTCGTTTATCTGAGAAGGAAGCGATCGAGCTAGCAGTACTGGGCCTCGCAACGCCAATCAAAGATCTTACTTCCCAAGCAGAGTACAGTTCATTGTTGCACATGGTGCAGAAACTCACATCCTATGAGCAGCGGCACCCTGAATTGTACCAAGACAAGTTCAAGCGTCCGGTGGGTCTGGTTGAGATGGAAGAAACCGAAGATCCCGCACCGGACCCGGAGGTGGCTGTAGCTGAATGGACTCGGGGGGCACATCCCGTGTCCTGCAAGTGGGTAAAACCACAAGGGCCTCCAAAAGGGTTTGACTTCGATTTGAGCAAGGCTGAGCAGATTTTTGATCTTTTGCTTAAGGAGAAACAGTTGAAGTTACCCGAAGGCCATAAAATCCCTACAGCACAAGAAATGAACGGGGGGCCGTACTGCAAATGGCATCACTCGTTCACCCATACCACCAATGACTGCAAGGTGTTTCGTCAACAGATCCAAGTGGCGATAGAACAAGGCCGATTGCTCTTCGGACAGTTTGCCATGAAAGTGGACACGCATCCGTTCCCTGGCGTCAACATGGTGGAACCCAACCACTCCGCGAGGCGTCGACTGGATTTCTCATTCGATGTTAACATGGCAGGGCCTGAGCGCCACCATGGCAAGGATAAAGAGGAAAGCAGTCGCTCCCGCAACAAGGAAAAGGAGGAGGCCGATCCACGAGACCGGCCCCGGTATGATGACAAACGGTACCTTACCAAGGAACAAGTGAGAAGCGTGTGATACCAGAAACCACTTTCCACGTATTTCCTCAACAAGTATGAGTACTAGTATGACCGACGTCGGCAGTACGACAGGAACGACGCGAGATACAATCGGTCCGATGAAGACAAAGGGAGGTACCGTTGGCATGACAGAAGCGATGAAGGACGGGAGCACCGCGCTAAGGAGAGGTCAAGGGAGCAGGAGGACATGGATAGACACTGGGACTGTCCCTTCTTTAAACACTGCTGGGACTTAGGGATGAGCCGATTGCCTACAATCGACAACTGCCCAGAGTGTAGACGCCGGAAGAAGGATGCAGGAGACGTTTCAGTTTTCAAGCGTCTAGGACCTCTCCCGCCACAGAACAAACGTGCTGAGTCCTCTCAAGATGAAGACTTTGAGGAGTCAGAGGAGGAGAAGAGGAAGAAGACATGGCTACAGAGGAAGCGGGTTTTTTGCCGATGGCTAGTACGGAGCAAGAGGATGAAGAGGCGAACTGCTCGGCACGGTTAAATAAAGGGGATATAGTGGAGATTTAATGCTTAAGCAGTTTTCGAGGATGCGGTGCCAAAACTGTCAATCGTGCAGAAGTTGAGAAGACAGGGTATCATGATGGAAAGATACTGAAGCGGTTCTCCTCTGCCACGACATGACCCTGCGAAGGAAAAACAGAGTGGTTTTGAAATTATCATTACCAAAACCAGGGGGGCATGTGTTACCACCAGAATTTGACCGAGTCTGGAGATGGGCCGTGGTTAAATGGGCTTAGAAGATATACATGGAAGATATTCCCGAACCGGCCTTGTGCAAGCAGTTTGGGCAAGATTGCCCGTGTATCTGTAAATATAGTAGGATACATGTCGGTTAGAATTAAGAGATAGAGTTTAGCTCGTACACGGTTGGGTTTATTCCCAAGTTAGAAAGTCTACGGACTATAAATATGTATCTAGGGTTATTGAGAAGGAGGACGATCACGTTCACAAAACATCAATCTAGGCGCATCGCCACCCCTTGTTTCGAGGGTTCCTTCCGGGTAAGCATCATGCTGCCTAGATCGCATCTTGCGATCTAGACGTTTATTCGTTACTGGTGTTGTTCGTACTGAAGCCTTTTTGATGGCGAGCAACACCCTTATCTTAGGTGTTTTGGGGTTGATCACAACGCTTTTACGATGCACTTATTTAGTTACGCTACCCCTCGATATCTGGCTGCCCTTACACCTATTTTAGGTGTAAGGGCAGCATCTTGCTTGTTCATTATTTAGTAGATCTAATCCGTTATAGTTGCTCCTTGTTCTTCAAGGATTGGTTTGATATCCGTATGGTTAGGCCTTATAAACGGGTTGAAGGATCCGGTAGTGCGTAAGGTGTGGCTTATTAAACCCTAGAGGGATTGTTCCGGGGATCAACTTCACGTTGGTCTTTAGGCCTCTTTAGAGTTGGTTTTCCATCATCTTACGTGTCTGCTAGGCTCAATTACGCATAGGATGTTCCGATTATAAGGTGAAAACCCTAGACTATCGTAGATTAACTTAGCTTGATATTGATAAAGCATGATCCCCATGTCCGTATAAATCTAACATGAACCATGGGGCAATCGGCTCTTTGAGCCGATCCACAGGACAACTTAAGAGCCGATTGGGGCTCGTATTTAATGTTTACGTGTTTGCCATGCAGGAAACTAGTCGAAGCAATCCATCACCTTCCTGACCAGGTATAGGTCAGGTGGCACGCCCTCGTAATCACCAGCTGTGATGACCCAGCGTACCACTGCATGGTGTAGTACACAAGTCGTTGACATAACACAAGTGAAACACCGTTCCACCCATATTACATCTCTCAGAGTGGTACAACAGAAACATATGCGAGTCCAAGGTATGTCTATAGAAGTACACACGAACAGGTTTACATAAGATCCATACACCCTCCTACTTTACAGTGAGGTAAAACTTCAAATAAAGCTCCAGAAGAACGACTCGTAATCTATCTTATTGCTAGCTTAAGTTCAAGAGCTACTTGGCTTGCTATAGAAATCTAGATACTTAGGTGCTAGGATTAGGGAAAGATTCCCTTCTATTGCTAGTCTAGGTTTCCATTATAACTGATGCATGAGTTGACTCCATTGACTTCGTTGGTTGGATTCTTCATCTTGTTGCAGTTGACTCCTTTGTCTTCGAGTTCCACGGTAGTTTCTCCTTCGGTGCATTGCTCTAAGAAGGGGGTTCAAACGAGATAGAATGAGTACGAGCGTACTCAGCAAGTTCATATTAGGAAATATGTGTATCATGCACTAGCTACAGCCATAGACCAGAAAGTCATAGGCCAATGCAAGTTTTTGTAAACATTTCTTCAAAAGGTTTATTTTATTCTGAAAACTATGCCCGTCAGTCTTCACAGGTTGACCAGAACTTCGTGGAGTTCCTTTCCTGCCGCGTTCGCAGCTTCCTTCCCGGAACGAGGAGTGACAGCCACAATTTGATACACTCTGCGAGAGGTGCGTTACTTTTCCCACAAGAGATCTCACCCTTTTTTGCCATCCGCGAGGACTTGCCCCCGTTCACACTTCCTTTGGTGTGAGGCCAGGTATAAAGATCCAAGCCCACACCGCCTTCTCCGCGATCTGCAAACCCACCCTTTTGTCCACCCGCACACCTCCAGTAGACTTCCCCGATAATACGGCTTTACTCATGGTGTACTTTGGACAATCCTTCATAGATCGGAAGAGATTAACATCACCAATGGATGGGGATTTAAAAGGATTTCCCAACCTATTGCGGCGATGCCTCCGGCACCCCACCGTCTCTCCGATCCGTTGGCGTGCGAAGGGAAAAGATACTGGCTGGCTTCCCAGAGCCATTATAGATCTCATGGTCAACGCGGTTTGTACGGCGCTAGAACCACTGGACGGCATTGGTAATTAATCCTAGGGTGATATAACCCATTGCAATGGAACCTCCACCATATCAACACATACCATGGTTCCATTGCCCACCACATAGTCATATTCATAATTGTAAAATAATACTTTGCTTTTCAATGCATGAGTGATAAGTATAGTACTTTGCATATAGTTTGATACAAATAATCAAATGACATGAGCAAGAGATGAACTTGCCTTTCTTGACTGCAAGATTATGCAGGCAAAAAGCTTCGATACGTGATAACTCCAAATGCTGAAATACCATCATCGTCCGGTAAGGACAATGTTTAAAGAACTGGCAAAGATGCTATAATGCGTAATATGAGATGCAATCGTCCCGAGCGTAACCTAACCTCGATGATTTAGGATGGATGAGTTGTAAAGATTTCTTTAGGGTTGGTTGCACTTTTAGAATGGTTCTCAAACAAGGTTCTTATTAGGGTTTGGTTATATTAGCATCATAATCAAGTGATATAAGACATCATAACAATCATACACATAAAGAATAGTGGTGGAATAGTATGTAAAGAACAGTTGTCAATTTTAAGTTCTACAGAACATGGTTGATGATTACTTCTACTATACTTCAAAAGAATAACTTTTGAAGAAAATGTTGTTTAAGAAATATTTAGTATTTTCAAGAAGGATTAGGGCTTCTATGGTTTGATTGACATTTGTACTTCAAAAGAGTAACTTTTGAAGAACGAGGTTAAATAAGGATATGAACTACTATACATAGGATCTATGTAACTCTAGGGTTTACTATTGGGTTCATTTAATTTCACTAATAGGAACTAGTTGGTTCTTAACTTGGAATGGGTTTCTATATAGCAAGTATTGGTAGGTTTATTGCTATGGTTTCTCCTAAGCATCATATCAAAGGATGGTTATCAAGGTGTTGCTATGAGTTAGGGTTTACTATGACCTCATATTTGCTTTACCAAATAATCTCTAATAGTTTCTAAGCTAAGTGGTTTATCAATTCCTAAGTAAGGTTTAGTTGGATAGGAACATGTGATGTGATTTGCTACACAAGGTTGGTATTAGGGTTTATCATCATGGTTTAACTAGGGTTTAATGATTGAGGTTGATCTTAATGGTATGGTATATAGGAGTTGTGATCAATGGTACTAATTCAATTAACAAGTTAGGGTTTCTACCTAGGTGACATTAGTGGATCATATAGGTTTTAATTAAGAATAGGAACATGAAATGATAATCTCATGTGACTTGGTTTTATGCTAGTGGATCATAAGCATGCATTCAATTGTTGCTAATTAGGGTTCTATATGTCAAGTAAATCTCCCATGATCATATGTGACACATATCTAGGGTTTTAGAGTTGCTTCTAAAGTGTAATGATCACATGGGTTAAATCCTTAGGGTTTTAGGTTTGCAACTACTATGGATGAACACATGAAATAATGAAATCAAAGTCTTACCAAATTGAAACTAGGGTTTCTAAGTTATGGTACAACTCCTAAAATGATGTTTGGAAATATAGGTGTGGTTACTAATTACTTTGAAACAACATTAATAATGGTTTTAGCATTTTATTCATGTTCACAAGAATTAATAATTAGGGTAATTCATGTTTAGGTTTAATTTAGAAATCAGGGTTTAACAATTTTTATTAGGTTTTTAAAATACTTAACTTGGTAACTAAAGATGTTTAAATAAACAAGTTTTGAATTACCAAAATAATATTGACTTATAATATTTTCTTGAGTTATTAATATTTAGAGAAAATAGAAAATAGTAATTTGCAAATTAGGGTTTATGAATTACCATTAATAATTAAGTTAATGCAAATATGGTAAATAAAATTAATCCTAACATTTTACTTAGTTACTGAATAGTTAAAATTTAATTTTGGAACTTAATTATTTATTGAATTCAATTTGCATTTTAAATAAATGAAATGGCATATTTAATAGGGTTAAAATAAGTGAATTTTTATTTTGACACACATTTTTGTTTTATATTTTATTTGAATAGAGTTTATTTTTGTGAGCATTTTGATATATTATTTGCATTTTTCTGAGTTGAAATGAATTTTGTATGATTTTATAAAGTTTCCACATTTTCCGGAATTTGAAATAAACTTAAATACTAAACATACCCGGACAGGACTACCCATGGCCACTGACTGGTGGGTCAAGTGCCAGGTCACGTGCCACGAGGGCACGACCGAGTCAAAATATTTGACTGGTCTGGGGGCACAACTCCGGCGAGTTGACTCCCGACGACGGCGGCGCTAGGAGGTTCCCGCGGACGCGCGACTACGCCCAATTGACGCAGCACTAAACGCTGAACCAAACGGTGGCGACGCCTCCGACAAATGGTCACCGGAGTTGCTCCGGCGAGCATTATCTGCGGCGGCGCACGGCGGCCAACTACCAACTCGCGCTACGGTTGAGGATAAAACGAACTAGATGGTCCTTGAGATGCGCAGGCTCACCGTGAGGTTGAGGATCCACTTGCCGATGCTCGAGGTGGTCGGAGACGATGGCAATCGAGCATTCTCCGGCGAACCAGAGGGAAAAGGAACGGTGAAATTCTTCTAACTCCGAGCTCCTCTTGATGCGTGCTTGCTCCCCAGATGGCCAACGCGCCGAGGCGCACCTCCTCGACCACGCGCTAGAGTCTGGGGTGGCTTCCATCGTCGGATTCTTCCTCGACGCCGGCGACAGTCCATGGATGATTGGGAACAATTGAGCAAGCTAGAGAGGGGATGGATGGGCGGCGAAGAACAAGGACTACACGGCGATGCTTCGGGGGTATTTATAGAGCCGAAGGAGGTCGACATGGTCATTTCCACTCCGGCGATGGCTCAGATGTGGCGGCAATGTCGGCGGTGTCTGAGCGTCGATCTTGATGCCATTTTGGATAGGACGGACGCGAAGATAATTGGACGCGGTTCTGAGATGAGGGGCGAGGTCCAGGCCATCCTTATCGTCGGCGAGGACGTGGCCAGGCGTCTCCTCTGCGCTGTCGCTGCCGGGAAGGAAGACGAAGGCGTTGGCCTTCTATTAAACGCGAAACGGTATGGACCGTTTCAATGATGGGCTGGGCTGGTTTTTGGGCTTCGACGCGGTTGCTACGTGGGCTGTTGCGGCTCTGCCAGGTAAGGCCTCTCTCTCTCTCTATTTTCTGTTTTCTTTTCTATTTTCTGTTTTTATATTCTGGTTTGTATTCAAATTTGATTTCTGGTTTGTTTTGCAGGTCTTAAATTATTTGAATATCAAAACAATTTGATGTTCATGCTTACTCGTATAATGTTGTTGTTTAAACAAACATTTAGTATTTGATTAAATTTGTGTTGTTATGAAAGGTATTCAATATTTCAAGTTTATATTGGTTAAGTGTTTGTCTCAATTACTTTTATTTAGAAACCAAGTATATTCCAATGGTTTGAAAATTTATAACCTCTGCATGATAAACTCATGATTAGGTTTTACTAGTACTTAGTAATATGAATTGTTTACATATTTTAATTATGGCTAGGGTTTCACATTATTGGTAATGAGGTTGGAATTGTGTTATGATTGTATGTGAAGAATTATTCCTAAGATTTTAAGAAGATGGTTAAGAAAGTTCTATAATCACTAATCTGGTTTTAATAAACTTTAGCTTGAACTAATTAAGATGGATCCTATGTTTATAATTAGCAATGCATTTGCTAATGATGGTTTAATTTATAGAACACTACTTCATTTGGTCTACTAGGATGGAAAGGTAGGGTTTAATATTTTATGTGAAGTGATTCCTATGTGAAAGGTTTAGGGTTTTTTGGTGATGCTTCACTAATTGAAGTATTAAATAGGCATGAGGCATGGCAGGGTTATAATTATAATCCAAAGTAATCCATGGGTTGGAATTCACATGTAGTTTAGGGTTTAAGTTGTGACCACCAATATGATACACAACTAGAATTAGGATATGGCATAAGCTTTGGTTATGGTTTACTAATGGGACATGGCTCTCACCTCCAAGATTAAAGGTTGGTTTGAACAAGTAGAATTTAATACTACTCTAATATTCTCTAGGATAGACATGGATATGGTTAGCATCTATAACCTCTCTCACTTCTCAATATCTTGGAATATCCTAAGGTCCTACTCAAGATATGATGATATGATCCTCTAAATATATGGTTTCCCTAGGAATTCTACCTTGGTATCTTCTGTAGCTTGTTCTTCAGGAAATCTGAATAAACCTTCTTCTTGTGGTATGCCTCCACCTCCTAGCTTCTTCATCTTGATTCTAGCTAATTCACATGGAGTGGCTCTATGTGTTTGTTCCCATGTATGATGGTACTTGAGGATCAAATGGATGAAGGGTGTGGCTCTATTTATAGGCTTGGGCAAGCTCTAGTATCATGACACATAGGTGATGACTCTTGATTTGGTTTGATGAGTAAGGTGCTTGGTTGTCATGCCCTCATCCATAGCAATCCTTTGGGCATGAGGTGGCATAGCTTGGAAAGCAAGTCATGTAGATATTTTCATCCCATGTGGCATAGAGATTATCCTCTCATATGATTTATTTTTGGATAGCCAAGTGGCATTTGCTACTAAATATCATGTGGATGGTTTTATTATTGTGGATGAGTCATCATATCATATTTGATTGGATTTACATTATAATATTGGTAAAAAGTTAAAGTTGAAGGTTATTCCTCAATTTTGGATAGTTGGGTTTGATTTCACCAAGGCATGGTCATATGAGTTTCAAAATACTCATAGTTAGTTTGATTCAAATAGTTTGAACTATAATTTGTAATGTAAATGGATTTAGTTTTATGATATTCCATGTATTTAATAAGTTATGATTTAAATAAGAATGTGTGGCTTTTATGCACTTTAGACCCTGTGGTTTACTTTATTTATAAGTGAATTAAATTACACACAAAGATAGTTGCTAACTTTCAAGTGTTAATAAGTTAGGGTTTGATTCTTAAAGAATGTGTTGTTGTAAATCTAATTCCATTTGATCTAATCCATAGATCAAATCATCTCTACCCCAAACAAGGTTTTAGCAAAGATCACAGTGAAGTTTATAGCGCTTGACTTGATGATCTACTTCAATTCCAGCAAGTCAAGTGAAACTTCGATTCATCGTGGCAAGTTTTATTTGAAGCGCGAAAATTCCCCGGATTTTCTATGCATGAATGCAATGCACACTTTGGTGTTCTCTCATTTTATTGCCTCTAAACCTGGGATATTACAGCCTCTCCCCCTTAAACTGAACTTCGTCCCGAAGTTCAAACGCTCTCATGTTTCGGAATGTTGAAATGTCTTGAACAGATCACCATCCTTCAATCTCCATGGTGATCTCAATAGATATAATTGGATATATCCCTTATCTAGATCCTTCCTGGAGTCTTCTGATGTCTGGCACTGATACTTTCTTTAATTCCATGATTTCATCCAACACTCTAAGCTTCTAGTCTTACTCTTCAAAGATCCTTGGTTTAGGACATCTTATTGTGCTAATGGACTTTACTAATGGTTGTGGTGATATCTTCCTATTTGGGTACTCAAAGCTTGGTTCTACCAGCTGCGGTAATCCAGCTGTGGTGTAATATGGCACTACGATTTACCAGCTGCGATACTCAAACCTTAATTTTAAAAGATTTATTTAAGGTAGGGTATTGTTTTCCCTTACTACCATAACGAAAGTAATGGTACTTGGTAAGGTATTACGATATGCATGGTCCTGGTTGTTTAGTCCTACGAATGGATTAGACTCATTTAGTCCATCCAATCATGGCTTCTAGTTTATACTAGTTATCTACCTTTTGGTTTCTTTAGGTTCCATGAAAGGAATCTTTCTAATAGGCTTATGTTTTGGTATGGTCAAACTCCTTCGGTCTTAAGCCTTCTTAAGCTTTGGTTGTCCTCCGATATCTACTTCCTCCAACTTCATTAGCTTAGACTTACTTGAGCTCTTTTACTTCTGAGTAATTAGTAATTACCCACTCAAGTGAGGGTCTAACCCTTACTTCTTCGAAATATGGACCTCGACTTTTGGTCTGACAATCTCCTGAGAGTACTTTTATATGGGTACTTCCCAACAATCTTATGAAAATAGGATCGGACTTCCTCTCAGTTCAGACCTTCTTGGTCCGTCATACTCCAAATATTATATCTTAATACTTCTCATTCAGCCTTCCTCTCCCCCTTGGAGTTTACTAATGATCTTCCAACTTCCTTTCTTCTAATCATTAAACTCCCAGGTTAGGTAGTTGGTTTAAGTCTGGTTTATATTTTGTACCTATCTAAAGTCTCACGAGGAATTCTTTGCGGTGTATCCACACAGTTGTGGATATCCGATGTGAATCCTCCAACTAAATATTTACCAGCTATGGAATACCAACTGTAAAATACTAGCTGCGGAATCCCCCTTTCTTTTAGGGTAAAGAAATGTTCAGGCTGTGGGCTATCTGGTACCAGCTGCAGACTACCTAGTACCAGATGTGGCATATTGGATACCAGCTGTAGCTATGCTATGGTTCTAGTCAACATCTTCTTACCAGTTGTGGCTACTTACCTAGTTTTAGTTAAGATATACCTCACTTCACATACTTTCTCTACATGATTATCCTATATCAGCTGCGGTCTTATTATGCCAGCTACGACTTCACTTGTCTATTTTGCTTCTTCCAGTGGTTTGTTTTGCAAGAGAACCACTTGTTGACACTATGAAAATAGTATTTTAAGTGACTTCACTTGCATTCCCTTCTTCCATAAGGAATATGGCTCCGCTTCTACTGCTCCATATTCACTATTTTTCTCACTTCCATGATACTTCCATGTTGAAGTATTCCTTGTTTAAGGATAGAAGTGAGTTTTGATTAGTCCTTCCTTTAGAGTATTGTGGTTGCTTCCCACAATTTGACTTCCTTCATCTAGTGAACCTTCATCTTTTCTTCAAAATCTCCAGAATTCGTCACTTCCTCACGCGAATACCTTTACCCTCTAGACCTATAACATCAAGTAAGAGCTTGATATTGCAACATGCATTTGCATATCAAAGTCAAACTTCATGTATGGATCTAGTCAATCAATGAAGATTCAAGAAAATCCAAGAAAATCCAGCTTTGTGTTTATAATACACATCCTTATATGCCTGAATATAATAATTGGGTAAGACATCCCTAAACATCAGGTGTAGATGTGCAATATATAACACCACATAAGATAGGCTTAGGTTGTGATACTTAGCACTTATACGTGAATTTCTACTATTTGTCTCAACATTTATCTCCATTGCACATTTGCAATGAGACAACTTGAAACAAAATGGCCTGGGATAGTTGAAGTTAACCTAGTTTTCTTTGGAAATACTAACAAAATAGTATACCCTATATATGTGCTATTGAAAACTACTTCCTATAATACAATTATTTCTAATATGTCTACTCTAAACACATGATTGTTTAGAATATACCACCTATAAATCTAGGATTTCTCTATGTGATATGCTCTAAATAAGCCTTCTTTAAATTAAGTACTATGGTTCCGGAATACTTGGCACAGCTTATTAGGATTTTAAGGCCTAAGCTTTCGAACTATTCCCTAAATCCTACTCCTTATCATCCTTTTGTTATCGTACTTATGATGTTCTACTCCATCATACCATGATTCCCAAGTGATTCATATATGATTACCAACTTTACCATGAAAAGTAGACTTAAATACTCCTATTACTCTTCCTTACCTCCTATGATTAACTCATCATAGACATATACTACCTTATATAACTTATCTCCTTTAGTTATCATCAGGCATTTGACATTTTAAATGACTCTTACTTAACTATAACATGACTTGGTATACATCTTCCAATAGGATATCTTCCTTATGGTTGTATCCTCTCTTTGGACTACCATGTATTGTATACCAACTGTGGTCTACTACCACCATTTATCTTAAACTCCAATGGTGTTCTAATTATTTGGAATGAAGCAAGATAACTAACTAACTTCACTCAAGAAGTATAGATAAGAAAGATTGACTCAAGTGTGTCAGGATTATTCTCAAGTGAATACCCATCTCAAGTCAAAATAATAGTTGGTTTAACTAAGACAACTTCCTATAGACACTACCAAAACCTATAGGTCTCCTTTAAAGGGTTTTAATCCTAGGGTCAAAGCATTTGCTCTGATACCAGCTGTGATGACCCAGCGTACCACTGCATGGTGTAGTACACAAGTCGTTGACATAACACAAGTGAAACACCGTTCCACCCATATTACATCTCTCGAGTGGTACAACGAAACATATGCGAGTCCAAGGTATGTCTATAGAAGTACACACGAACAGTTTACATAAGATCCATACACCCTCCTACTTTACAGTGAGGTAAAACTTCAAATAAAGCTCCAGAAGAACGACTCGTAATCTATCTTATTGCTAGCTTAAGTTCAAGAGCTACTTGGCTTGCTATAGAAATCTAGATACTTAGGTGCTAGGATTAGGGAAAGATTCCCTTCTATTGCTAGTCTAGGTTTCCATTATAACTGATGCATGAGTTGACTCCATTGACTTCGTTGGTTGGATTCTTCATCTTGTTGCAGTTGACTCCTTTGTCTTCGAGTTCCACGGTAGTTTCTCCTTCGGTGCATTGCTCTAAGAAGGGGGTTCAAACGAGATAGAATGAGTACGAGCGTACTCAGCAAGTTCATATTAGGAAATATGTGTATCATGCACTAGCTACAGCCATAGACCGGAAAGTCATAGGCCAATGCAAGTTTTTGTAAACATTTCTTCAAAAGGTTTATTTTATTCTGAAAACTATGCCCGTCGGTCTTCACGGAGTTGACCAGAACTTCGTGGAGTTCCTTTCCTGCCGCGTTCGCAGTTCCCTTCCCGGAACAGGGAGTGACAGCCACAATTTGATACACTCTGCAGAGGTGCGTTACTTTTCCCACAAGAGATCTCACCCTTTTTTGCCATCCGCAGGGACTTGCCCCCGTTCACACTTCCTTTGGTGTGAGGCCAGGTATAAAGATCCAAGCCCACACCGCCTTCTCCGCGACTGCAAACCCACCCTTTTGTCCACCCGCACACCTCCAATAGACTTCCCCCGATAATACGGCTTTACTCATGGTGTACTTTGGACAATCCTTCATAGATCGGAAGAGATTAACATCACCAATGGATGGGGATTTAAAAGGATTTCCCAACCTATTGCGGCAGTGCCTCCAGCACCCCACCGTCTCTCCGATCCGTTGGCGTGCAGAAGGGAAAAGATACGGCTGGCTTCCCCACAGCCATTATAGATCTCATGGTCAACGCGGTTTGTACGGCGCTAGAATCATCTGGACGGCATTGGTAATTAATCCTAGGGTGATATAACCCATTGCAATGGAACCTCCACCATATCAACACATACCATGGTTCCATTGCCCACCACATAGTCATATTCATAATTGTAAAATAATACTTTGCTTTTCAATGCATGAGTGATAAGTATAGTACTTTGCATATAGTTTGATACAAATAATCAAATGACATGAGCAAGAGATGAACTTGCCTTTCTTGACTGCAAGATTATGCAGGCAAAAAGCTTCGATACGTGATAACTCCAAATGCTGAAATACCATCATCGTCCGGTAAGGACAATGTTTAAAGAACTGGCAAAGATGCTATAATGCGTAATATGAGATGCAATCGTCCCGAGCGTAACCTAACCTCGATGATTTAGGATGGATGAGTTGTAAAGATTTCTTTAGGGTTGGTTGCACTTTTAGAATGGTTCTCAAACAAGGTTCTTATTAGGGTTTGGTTATATTAGCATCATAATCAAGTGATATAAGACATCATAACAATCATACACATAAAGAATAGTGGTGGAATAGTATGTAAAGAACAAGTTGTCAATTTTAAGTTCTACAGAACATGGTTGATGATTACTTCTACTATACTTCAAAAGAATAACTTTTGAAGAAAATGTTGTTTAAGAAATATTTAGTATTTTCAAGAAGGATTAGGGCTTCTATGGTTTGATTGACATTTGTACTTCAAAAGAGTAACTTTTGAAGAACAGGTTAAATAAGGATATGAACTACTATACATAGGATCTATGTAACTCTAGGGTTTACTATTGGGTTCATTTAATTTCACTAATAGGAACTAGTTGGTTCTTAACTTGGAATGGGTTTCTATATAGCAAGTATTGGTAGGTTTATTGCTATGGTTTCTCCTAAGCATCATATCAAAGGATGGTTATCAAGGTGTTGCTATGAGTTAGGGTTTACTATGACCTCATATTTGCTTTACCAAATAATCTCTAATAGTTTCTAAGCTAAGTGGTTTATCAATTCCTAAGTAAGGTTTAGTTGGATAGGAACATGTGATGTGATTTGCTACACAAGGTTGGTATTAGGGTTTATCATCATGGTTTAACTAGGGTTTAATGATTGAGGTTGATCTTAATGGTATGGTATATAGGAGTTGTGATCAATGGTACTAATTCAATTAACAAGTTAGGGTTTCTACCTAGGTGACATTAGTGGATCATATAGGTTTTAATTAAGAATAGGAACATGAAATGATAATCTCATGTGACTTGGTTTTATGCTAGTGGATCATAAGCATGCATTCAATTGTTGCTAATTAGGGTTCTATATGTCAAGTAAATCTCCCATGATCATATGTGACACATATCTAGGGTTTTAGAGTTGCTTCTAAAGTGTAATGATCACATGGGTTAAATCCTTAGGGTTTTAGGTTTGCAACTACTATGGATGAACACATGAAATAATGAAATCAAAGTCTTACCAAATTGAAACTAGGGTTTCTAAGTTATGGTACAACTCCTAAAATGATGTTTGGAAATATAGGTGTGGTTACTAATTACTTTGAAACAACATTAATAATGGTTTTAGCATTTTATTCATGTTCACAAGAATTAATAATTAGGGTAATTCATGTTTAGGTTTAATTTAGAAATCAGGGTTTAACAATTTTTATTAGGTTTTTAAAATACTTAACTTGGTAACTAAAGATGTTTAAATAAACAAGTTTTGAATTACCAAAATAATATTGACTTATAATATTTTCTTGAGTTATTAATATTTAGAGAAAATAGAAAATAGTAATTTGCAAATTAGGGTTTATGAATTACCATTAATAATTAAGTTAATGCAAATATGGTAAATAAAATTAATCCTAACATTTTACTTAGTTACTGAATAGTTAAAATTTAATTTTGGAACTTAATTATTTATTGAATTCAATTTGCATTTTAAATAAATGAAATGGCATATTTAATAGGGTTAAAATAAGTGAATTTTTATTTTGACACACATTTTTGTTTTATATTTTATTTGAATAGAGTTTATTTTTGTGAGCATTTTGATATATTATTTGCATTTTTCTGAGTTGAAATGAATTTTGTATGATTTTATAAAGTTTCCACATTTTCCGGAATTTGAAATAAACTTAAATACTAAACATACCCGGACAGGACTACCCATGGCCACTGACTGGTGGGTCAAGTGCCAGGTCACGTGCCACGAGGGCACGACCGAGTCAAAATATTTGACCGGTCCGGGGGCACAACTCCGGCGAGTTGACTCCCGACGACGGCGGCGCTAGGAGGTTCCGCGGACGCGCGACTACGCCCAATTGACGCAGCACTAAACGCTGAACCAAACGGTGGCGACGCCTCCGACAAATGGTCACCGGAGTTGCTCCGGCGAGCATTATCTGCGGCGGCGCACGGCGGCCAACTACCAACTCGCGCTACGGTTGAGGATAAAACGAACTAGATGGTCCTTGAGATGCGCAGGCTCACCGTGAGGTTGAGGATCCACTTGCCGATGCTCGAGGTGGTCGGAGACGATGGCAATCGAGCATTCTCCGGCGAACCAGAGGGAAAAGGAACGGTGAAATTCTTCTAACTCCGAGCTCCTCTTGATGCGTGCTTGCTCCCAGATGGCCAACGCGCCGAGGCGCACCTCCTCGACCACGCGCTAGAGTCTGGGGTGGCTTCCATCGTCGGATTCTTCCTCGACGCCGGCGACAGTCCATGGATGATTGGGAACAATTGAGCAAGCTAGAGAGGGGATGGATGGGCGGCGAAGAACAAGGACTACACGGCGATGCTTCGGGGGTATTTATAGAGCCAGAGGAGGTCGACATGGTCATTTCCACTCCGGCGATGGCTCAGATGTGGCGGCAATGTCGGCGGTGTCTGAGCGTCGATCTTGATGCCATTTTGGATAGGACGGACGCGAAGAGAATTGGACGCGGTTCTGAGATGAGGGGCGAGGTCCAGGCCATCCTTATCGTCGGCGAGGACGTGGCCAGGCGTCTCCTCTGCGCTGTCGCTGCCGGGAAGGAAGACGAAGGCGTTGGCCTTCTATTAAACGCGAAACGGTATGGACCGTTTCAATGATGGGCTGGGCTGGTTTTTGGGCTTCGACGCGGTTGCTACGTGGGCTGTTGCGGCCTGCCAGGTAAGGCCTCTCTCTCTCTCTATTTTCTGTTTTCTTTTCTATTTTCTGTTTTTATATTCTGGTTTGTATTCAAATTTGATTTCTGGTTTGTTTTGCAGGTCTTAAATTATTTGAATATCAAAACAATTTGATGTTCATGCTTACTGTATAATGTTGTTGTTTAAACAAACATTTAGTATTTGATTAAATTTGTGTTGTTATGAAAGGTATTCAATATTTCAAGTTTATATTGGTTAAGTGTTTGTCTCAATTACTTTTATTTAGAAACCAAGTATATTCCAATGGTTTGAAAATTTATAACCTCTGCATGATAAACTCATGATTAGGTTTTACTAGTACTTAGTAATATGAATTGTTTACATATTTTAATTATGGCTAGGGTTTCACATTATTGGTAATGAGGTTGGAATTGTGTTATGATTGTATGTGAAGAATTATTCCTAAGATTTTAAGAAGATGGTTAAGAAAGTTCTATAATCACTAATCTGGTTTTAATAAACTTTAGCTTGAACTAATTAAGATGGATCCTATGTTTATAATTAGCAATGCATTTGCTAATGATGGTTTAATTTATAGAACACTACTTCATTTGGTCTACTAGGATGGAAAGGTAGGGTTTAATATTTTATGTGAAGTGATTCCTATGTGAAAGGTTTAGGGTTTTTTGGTGATGCTTCACTAATTGAAGTATTAAATAGGCATGAGGCATGGCAGGGTTATAATTATAATCCAAAGTAATCCATGGGTTGGAATTCACATGTAGTTTAGGGTTTAAGTTGTGACCACCAATATGATACACAACTAGAATTAGGATATGGCATAAGCTTTGGTTATGGTTTACTAATGGGACATGGCTCTCACCTCCAAGATTAAAGGTTGGTTTGAACAAGTAGAATTTAATACTACTCTAATATTCTCTAGGATAGACATGGATATGGTTAGCATCTATAACCTCTCTCACTTCTCAATATCTTGGAATATCCTAAGGTCCTACTCAAGATATGATGATATGATCCTCTAAATATATGGTTTCCCTAGGAATTCTACCTTGGTATCTTCTGTAGCTTGTTCTTCAGAAATCTGAATAAACCTTCTTCTTGTGGTATGCCTCCACCTCCTAGCTTCTTCATCTTGATTCTAGCTAATTCACATGGAGTGGCTCTATGTGTTTGTTCCCATGTATGATGGTACTTGAGGATCAAATGGATGAAGGGTGTGGCTCTATTTATAGGCTTGGGCAAGCTCTAGTATCATGACACATAGGTGATGACTCTTGATTTGGTTTGATGAGTAAGGTGCTTGGTTGTCATGCCCTCATCCATAGCAATCCTTTGGGCATGAGGTGGCATAGCTTGGAAAGCAAGTCATGTAGATATTTTCATCCCATGTGGCATAGAGATTATCCTCTCATATGATTTATTTTTGGATAGCCAAGTGGCATTTGCTACTAAATATCATGTGGATGGTTTTATTATTGTGGATGAGTCATCATATCATATTTGATTGGATTTACATTATAATATTGGTAAAAAGTTAAAGTTGAAGGTTATTCCTCAATTTTGGATAGTTGGGTTTGATTTCACCAAGGCATGGTCATATGAGTTTCAAAATACTCATAGTTAGTTTGATTCAAATAGTTTGAACTATAATTTGTAATGTAAATGGATTTAGTTTTATGATATTCCATGTATTTAATAAGTTATGATTTAAATAAGAATGTGTGGCTTTTATGCACTTTAGACCCTGTGGTTTACTTTATTTATAAGTGAATTAAATTACACACAAAGATAGTTGCTAACTTTCAAGTGTTAATAAGTTAGGGTTTGATTCTTAAAGAATGTGTTGTTGTAAATCTAATTCCATTTGATCTAATCCATAGATCAAATCATCTCTACCCCAAACAAGGTTTTAGCAAAGATCACAGTGAAGTTTATAGCGCTTGACTTGATGATCTACTTCAATTCCAGCAAGTCAAGTGAAACTTCGAGTCATCGTGGCAAGTTTTATTTGAAGCGCGAAAATTCCCCGGATTTTCTATGCATGAATGCAATGCACACTTTGGTGTTCTCTCATTTTATTGCCTCTAAACCTGGGATATTACACCAGGACGCGTGTACCAGAAGGCATTGCGGGCCGTCGCCCGAGGGACCAGGGTCAGCCGCAATCCTGGGAGCCTCCCGGCTCTACGGTGTTGCCCGTCGCTGCTCACCGGTGGGTTTCTGACAGCAACAAACCCCTATGACGCTTGTTCAGAGGGAACCCATACTAAAATACATAAATTTCCAATTAAGCTCTACCCATGATCAGGTATTGTGGGGGTACTCTAAAATTGGAATGGTATCGCATCCGAACCCAACCATCAGTTTTTGTCAAATTCACCTTGTCATTCACAAGTCATATTCACCTTCAAAACTTTCAGTAGAATGACTCATCATTCTAAGGTTTTCAAAATCATTTGATTCACAAGTTCCCATCTCGAGTAGTCAATTTTTGTTTTAGCACTAGCAACTAGTCATGAGGGGTGCTAACTAAGTTTTTGCTCTCTAGGCTAAGTTTGATGCTCTTAGAGTACTCTACAATTAGACCAAAGTTAACTATAAAAGTAAACCTTGATAAACAAAGTAAAAGATGGCAAGATAAAATTTGGGATTGGAAATCTTTAAACAAAAGAGTATTGCAAGGGTATCTTGCACTTTGCATTAGTAGAGCTTGCATTGGTAATAGCTTGCTCATGGTAATATCTTTTATTAGTAATAGCTTTCCTTGAGTGGTATAGTGATCAAAGTTTTATTGTTCTTCTTCGTAGATGTCTTCTTCCTCGTAGCACTCGGTACTAGCGTCTATAAATAAATACGAGGTACACAATCACCAAACAATTCTTAAGTATTCTATTTACCACACAAGATGATCTATTATCATCACAATCATCACCCAACATCATACTAGGGTTTCCATTTATTTCCTTTGAATGTAATTTCCTCTCATTGAACATTACTAAGATTTAATTTCCTCAAATAATAAACTATGAGATCATGTTGACCAAAGTCACCACTTCATATTTATCCATTTGGGAAAATGATTTAAATGAGATACTACATCTCATACAATTTAAATACTACTTGGGAAAAGAGTTAATTTTCTCTAGTAATAAAATATGAGGTCATGTAGACTAATGTCATCACCTCACCTTGAATTACTTGGAAAGGTTATTTAAATGAGAGGATACCTCTCCTGGTATTTAACTACCATTTTTTATTAATCTAAATGGGCTACAAATAACCACATAACCATTATTTTACTCTAGCCCATGATCATGCTAAACACTAATATTATATTTTTACATATTCATTAAGAGTTTTTGAAATGTGAATTTTGAGAAGTGGAATCAACTCAAAATAATTTATAGTTGATTTTTAATAAATGTTTGAAATTTGAAAAGGTACTGTCTTGTTATTTTTACTACCAGTGTTTTACAATTCTTCTGATGTTGAAACCAATTGATTTGGCTAGATAATTTCATAAGCTTTCCAGAAATATTTAATTCATAAATTTTGGCTCAGTAGATATTTTTAAACTATATTTTGAATTTGCATTCATAGCCAGATTCAAACTATATTAGAAATTCTCTATCTGAATTTAACGGGCTGCGCGGGGAAAATAACTGGGCCGGCCCACGTACGCTCCAGTGCGCAGTGGGCCGCCTGACAGAGGGTCCTGCCTATCAGGGTGTTTTAACCCGCACCGAAACGGTACGCTGCCTGCGCCGTTGGGTTAAAAGGCGATCGGATGGCCGAGGCTCGTCTCCATCATCGACGAATAAGTCCGGCGAGCTAAACCTAGCCGGCGACGGTGAGGGTGGCTGGGGGCTTATCGGCGCTCCGGCGAGGCTCGGCGAGGAAGGCAAACGAACGAGGAGTCTCCGGCGGAACGAACGGCACCAGTGGCGTCTCCAGGGGTGGTCGCAATCAACGTCTTGATCTTCAGAGGCTCTGGCGGCTACTCCGGCTAAATTGGGGCGGCTCCGGGGGCAATGTGGATGAGGAAGTGGTCGAGGAGAGCGAGAGGAAGGAGGGGAGGAAGGTGGTGTGAAGAATGGAGGCTAGGGCGTCCTCGTTTTATAGGCGCGGGAGATGAGCGGAGGGCACCGGCAGGTGGGTCGTGGTGAACGTGCTACAGAGGGGGAGGAGCATGGGCGAGGGCAGGGGACGGTGCTGCGTCATCTGGCGGTCCTTGTGGTGGTCCTGGCGCATCCGGGGGTGGACGGGAGCGTGCGGGCGACGTCGGTGTCCTTGAAGTACCGTGGCGGAGGTCGTCGACGATGACGATGGCTACATGGCTCGAGCGGGGAAATGGAGGTGTCCTGGGGGTAGCTGGTGTCGTGGCGAGTCTCCTGGTAGAAGCGGAGGTCAAGGCGAGGACGGAGGCGACGGGGCGAGCGCGTGCTCTGCAGAGCCCGTGGGCGTAGCCATGCCAGTCATGGCGGCCCTGATTGACATGGGCACGTCCTGTGCTGGCCGGTGCAGGGTCTCTCTTGGCCAGGGGCGTGCACTGGCAGGTTGGTGGGAGTGAGGGGAAGCTCCAGGACATGGTGAGGTAGGCTAGGGAAGAGAGGAGAGAGGAGTGGCATGGTGGTTGGCATGATGAGGGACATGGGCTTGGCATGGTCAAATGAGCAAAGGCATAAGGTTGGCAATGACATGGTGAGGTCAGGGGAGGTTGGAGAACACTGTGGGTGACAAATGGGACTAGGATTTAGGCTAAAATCCATCAGATATTAGGGTGTATGCTCAAATCAGATTGGTGCACACCAAGTGTTCGACATAATGGCCGCAAGAAAATTAAATTCGAATTTTGCCAAAATAATTTATGGGTGTTATTCAATTAATGTTTGGAACCTCTTGGTGACATTGGTTTGCAAAATGGAGTTGGTTTGGTGAAATTAAAATTTGATATGATCTTAAATCTGATTCAATGTTACTACTTTGAATGCTTATTATAAGAATATGAAAATGAATTTGCAAGGTTGGACAGATCCAATGTGATCACCTTGATGTGTTCTTGGATGATGAGCAAATAAATGGGATAGTTTAGTTTAGAAATTGTTTACTACAGAGGCTCAAAGTAGGCATCAGTCTAAAATTGTCAAATGTGACCATTATCACATGTGCATGGATTTTTAATTTTATTTTGATTTGTTTTGATTTTCTTTGACACAAATGTTATTATTTAGAGTTTAGTAATGTTTTCAAACCATTTACACAAGGTAAACATGGCCTAGTTTAAGATTTGCTAATATGGCCATAGGCTCATATATGATTCCATTTTGATTTTCTTTTCTTATTCTTTGTTTCTCTTGGATCCAAATAGGCATGGTGTAGGGTTTAGGAACATTGTCAAGCACTTCAAACAAACATCATGGCAACATCACAACATTCATGCATGAGTACTATACACACAAATAATTCAATTAAAGTTTTCGTTGGCTCCAAATTTTGGAATAAGGGAAATTCATTTTTCTTTGTTTTTTTGAATTTTTGGGATGTTACACTGGTAGAGGGCTCAGTGGCTGATTTGTGGGCCAGAACGAACACAAGATAGGACGCGTGGACACTCAGATATTTCCACCTCGACCTATACCGAGACCAAATTTCATCCACAGGTGGGCCGCCGAGGACAAAGAGGTTCACTTGCCTCAGACCGCTGGTTGGCTCCTCGTTATCCGACTATTCAGTCAGATTTAAATGTAGCTGAGATGTTTGTTCGTGGCAGGCTATTGGAGAATTCCTGAGGTCAACTTTTTAACCAACTTGATCACTTAAATTGTATACCTCCTCTGTTCAAAAATAATTGTCTCGGATTTGTGTAAATAGGCATGTACATGCTAAGAGCATCTCTAGCAGAAGTGCCAAACCGTAAACCCAAAACCACCTATCCAAGGCACCACAACGCAGTTTTAGGGTTCGACAAACGTGCATGTATGGCAGAAACGGGCAGACAGAACTGCATATTTTAAAAAAAGAATTGGCACGCAAAACGAAATTGCATTGCATTTGGACAGTTCATGCATACATAGAGCTAAAATTCGACTACATTGAAGCAAAATAAACTCGAATTAGCTAAATTCGAGCTAAATTCCACCGCCACGGTAACCTAGAACTAGAAATTGGCTCCGGTTAGACAAACGTGTGACATGGTGGCGGCGTGTCGACGGCCTCATCATTCGCTGTCGTTACCGAGCTCGACGAAGACCTTTCCCTGCTCGTCCGCGACGCGCCGCCACACCTCCGCCTTGTCCGCGTCGTGCTGGCTCGAGCACGAGAGAAGCCCGATCACGGTGTCGATGATCCTACAGTACCTATAGATAGACATTTGTGGATGTGTTTCTTAGGATGCCCAATCTCATCAGCTGAAAAAACACGAAGATATAAATGTACGGAGAATCCATGCAGGTGAAGATATAGGTCGCAAAAATATAAATGGGCTGACAAGTGGGACAAAATTCACAAATTTCTGCCACATAAGCTCTGAAAAAACGGTCCGCTCGGTATCACTTTGGGACTTCGCATTCAATTTTGGTTTATCGTATATTGCAAAAAAAAACGTAGTAGAGTTATCACATTTTGTCACGATGCAGTAAAGTGGAAGTTCTTCAAAAACTTAAGAAGAAAACATGGTGGTTTTATGCTGGGTACCGTCTCGGGCTATGCTTGTGTGACTATATATAATGCTAATGCTTGTCAAATAAAACACATATGTATTTTGTGCATGTAACTTCTGAACTTGTACTAATGGAAAACTGTTTAATTTGGTCGGAAACCGTTAGTAGAAAGATGTTCATCTTCGTAAACATATTGTTCTCCTCAACTTTACAATATGTTTGACAGATAACATGTGGAGAAGTACGTTTGTACTTTTGTCCACTAAGAATGGAAAGAATACTGTCAAAATTTAAGGAGAAAAAAAACTGATTTGGTCCAAAATCTTTTGTACAAAGATGTTCATCTTCGTCAACATATTGTTCTCCTCAAACTTTACATAGTTTTATGCTAAGAACTCCACAGGGGGACCATATATAAATGGTAATGCTTGTCAAATAAAATAGACGTGTAGAAGTACGCACCAATCTGAAATTGGACAAATGGGATACTGTTTTGGTCGCAAACCGTTTGTAGAAAGATGTTCATGTTCGTAAACATACTGTTCTCCTCAACTTTACAATATGTTCGACAGATAACATACGGATAAGTACGTTTGTACTTTTGTCCACTAAGAATGGAAAGAATACTAGCAACCGGCCGCGGGCCTAACCAATGAAATTTTCTCTATCAGCTAAGGCAAATCAGACGGGAGGAAGAGCGCTTCTATCTCATCGCAGGTCCGAGATCCCTCCAAGTGTATCTCTCGGTCGTTTCGTCGGCCGGCCCTAGAACCAAGCACTTTCGTCCTCGAGGATTTCGATGCAGCCGAGTCGATCATGGTTCAAAGGAAGACACGGAAGATGGACATGTCGAAACGGCGGTCAGAGGGTTGCGGAATCCATCAGAGACACAAAAGATAAAACTGAAAGCCATTGGGAATGATTTGGGCCACAAGGGCCAAGAAAATCATGTTGCCGGCCTATACGGCCAAGGCTCTCTATCAAACTACCCACCCAAAAACCTATGAGTAGGGTTTTGGGTTTGGTTTGGTCTCGCTCATCGATGACTACCTCTGTAGTACCTTCATCACTGCCCTACTCGTGATCGCCACAAAGAGTGACTAAGGCAGGTCGAGGGAGTGCGCAAGGGGGAGGCAGTGTGTAAGGTGAAGGTGCTGGTGTTGCCGGTAGCGGCTTCCATCCCTTCAAATCAGGCACAAACGGCCATCTAACTTCCTTCGCCTTCCACTTTACAAGCGAGGGAGTCTCCCCGGATCTGGATATGCCAATGGTTGTGATGGCTGAGGGCGGTTGAATGGACGTGGCTTTCATCGTAATCCAGCGGTGAATTCCCAAGGTCAGGATGCATAGGCTCTCGTGACGAGGCATATTCCTCTAATCAATATGCAAACAAAGAAGGTGATGGTCGTCGGACAGAACATAGGTAATGTGTCGGTTAACCAACATGTCCAGCAGGTTCAACAGCTTCAAAAGGTGCATCAAGGCTCGGCTGTTGTCCCCAATGACCAGTTGGTTACATCGGCGGCAGCTGCGGTCGAATCGGTGGGGGCACATATTGCTAAGGCCAAGAAGAAAAATGATACAGCTAGGAATATTTTGAGAAAAAAGATACACGAGGCACACTACAAACAACTCGGGCATCAATGATGGTACAGGGCTGACGTTTGAGAAATCCGTCAGCGAATGTCTTTTTCTATGACGGTACCGCGTTTTCACGTCACAGGTGGCATTTTGGGCCGCTCGGCCCCAAGAAATCGTGGCGGGCGAGCTCTAAACGTCAATGATTGTCCAGAAATGAGCGTCGCAGGAGGTGGGCAGCTCAAACTTCACAAGAGCTGGGCTTCGGGCCGGTGGACACACCTGACTCACCCTCTGCACATTTCTGTTCATGTACTTTTCTGTCTACCCGCATGATAACTGCAAAAACATAGGTCAGATGTATATAGTTTTGAAGTAAGAGTATCAAGCCATGGAGAGCTGTTGGTAGAGGTCTTTATGCCCCTGGCTACTATTATCTAGAGAGCATTTAAAAGTTATTCTAATTTCAAGCTAGAGTATATAAAGGTTGTTTTGTGTTTGAGAGCAAAAGAAAACAAGAACAAATAAGGTGTTCTCGGGGATTGTTGGTTCCACCACTAGCATTAACTAAGAACACTAACTAGATAATCTATATCTTTGTTCTCGTTGTATGTGGGTGATGTCTACGCACGCTTCTATTCCTGTAGACAGTGTTGGGCCTCCAAGAGTAGAGGCGGTTTGTAGAACAGCAGCAAGTTTCCCTTAAGTGGATCACCCAAGCACTACTAGGAAATGCCTTACCGCCGGCGTCCCAAAATGCATTACCGCCGGCGTTTACGCATTCGCCGGCGACCACCTCGCCGGTGGTAATGTCGTATCGCCGGCGTTTTCCAAATCGCCGGTGGTAACTGCTGTTATCCCCGGCGCTTTACCCGAATCGCCGGCGGTAGCGACTTAGCACCGGCGGTTTGCGACTCGCCGGGGGTAATACGCTCGTAGCGCTGGCGATTACAATTTCGCCGGGGGTACAGGTTTGGGGGCGCCGGTGGTATTGTTTACAGGATTAAAAAAATAAAACTCGAAATATACACCGGAATACACACGGAATACATAGTATACCAGAATACACAGAATACACAGTATACCAGAATACACAGTATACCAGAATACACAGAATACACAGTTATATAGAAAGTCCCAAATGTTCACAACATGCATGCATTAATAAGACAAGTTTAGATAGTAGATAGTTGACCATAACATCACGACTCGAAGTAGCACATGTTACAGAAATACATATAAGTCCGAGTGTCGATGACCTAGCTAAACAACAATGATATAATAAACTAGAGAGACGGTGGCGGCAAGCATCATCACGATGAAAGGGGTCCTCCACATCTCCCTCCTCTGTCCCGCTCGAAAGTTGGCGTATCGAGTTTCCGCCTCCTCCAAAGTGGTGTACCCCTTGTAGCCGTTGCCGCCGAAACGGTGGACCTGCCTCCTACGGTCTTCCCAGTCCTCGTAGACTCCAGGGAACCCTGCCGTGGTAGACGACATAGTACGTCATCTATGCAAACACACAACAAAGAAATGTAAGTTGTTAGTACATCCATAGAGAGAGATATAACATATAGGTGTGCAAAAGAACAAACATAAAAAATACTTATGTAATTTATGACTAACATTTGCAGGACACAAAAGTTTTTGACTCAAGTCTACTTCGGCGGGAAGGGACGGATGCCCTCGAGCGTGTTGAATGTTCTCTCGTCACATCCATCCTCTAATCGGCCTTCTATCTCGGAATTAGAAAGTGCGGAGGCATAGTTGAACAAGCCACCATTCATGATGACATCCCTCCAGAGTATTGTGCAAATGGTCCGCTGGATGGCACGGAAGTCGCCTCTCACGTTTTCATCGGTGGTGTCCGCCATGTTCACGAACTTCCCCTGCAGAGCAGATGGCAACAAGAGATCGTTCTGAGACCTTACAACCGCCCTCATCTGTAGGATGGCAAACCATGCCTCCATCCCATTGTCATCCACCGATTGCTTTAGGCGGGGAACTTGGTTATGTGGTTGCACACATGGCAACCCTTAACTTTCTTCTCATGCCTGAGTTTGTTGACGCCAACCTCAGCTATGAAGCCGCTGAGGGCTTTATCAAGTGTAGACTTAAGGTCGGTGAAGTCTTTCTCCTTATCAAGCCCGGAGTCGAGATAAGTGACATCGGAATGATACGGGTAAAAGAGGAGGAGGGTGCAATACTTGAAACTGCGCAAAATGGAAATAAACCATCATACTCAGCTATTAAGGAAATTCATGAAAGAATGTAATATAGGGTACTTTAGTAACCAAATACTTACTCGCGGAAATATGGTATGACAAAGCAACTCTTATCCTTGTTTAACACCAAGAAATTCTTGATATAGTTGGCGAGAAACGCTTGTTCGGTCTGGGCGACAGTTGGAGTCATGTAGTAGGGGTCCATGATAGCGATGTGCGTTGTGTTCTCCATGGCGATATCGTGCGCCATGCTGAGCGATATGAGGCGGACCAAGCTTCGGTCTAGCTGTTGCATGTGCAAGAGCCTGAAGATGTCTTCGTACCAAATGAATATCAAGTCCGCAGGGTATGTGTTGACAAAGCCAAAGCCAGTGGGCACCTTGGCGATCAAAATCGGGTACGATGGATTTCTATCTTTAAGAAGTAGCTTCTCCTTTGTTAGAATAGCATCATGCACGCTCCTCATATCCGGCGTCAACTTGTTGACATAGTGTGCCGGCAGCATCGGCTCGCCTAAGTGATGCAACTTCCTCCACGGGGTCGGCAACTTGTCATTAACCACTATCTTGCTTGCCGCAACATCTCCCGACTTCTTCCGCTTCCCCGCCCTTCTTCTTACCGCAATCGGGAGCGGCGTTTTGTTTCATACCTTCCGTGGTCGCACCAAGGAGTGTCCTCGGGGTAAGCCCAACTCGGGGCGGAGCGGTGAAGGCGGTAGTGTCCTCCTGCTCGGGCGTTTCTTGTGAAAGGAACAACTTCTTCTTTAGGATATGACCGGCGGGTGGCTTGTAAGGAGAAACCGCGTCGGCGTCGAGCTCGGCGATGAACGTATCAATGGGAGCTTGATCGATGTCCAACGCCTTGTCGTGCTGACTCTCGTGCGGACTATCGGGCTGACTATCGGGCTCAAATTGATCATAAGCCGGTGGAGCACTGGCCCTGCCTTTGCCTGCCGTCAAAGCAGTCGTTGGAGCTGGGACCTTGGCTTGGCTCGGGGCATCCGTTGCATCCTGAGGAGTGACCATGCCATAACCTGAGGTGGTGTTCAGCCGAATTAGGGCTTTCGGCTATAGAAGGATGTGATTCTTGAGGTCCCCGAGAGTGAGCGGGGTTTCCGTTTCCGGGGGTTGATAAGGAGGATGGAGGTCTTGGCATCCCGGTAACGACCGGTTCACGCGAACCCGGCTCAAGCTATCATCCATCCCGACGCGAGTGGAAAATCCGCTGTGTTGGCGAGGATGACACTCGCCGCTCGCTACAGCCTTCAACTTGTTGTCCACATTCAGTAGCAAGGTGCAAGGAGTCGCGTTCGCCCGTGAAAACATGTGTATGTCGAGAGAGGGCGACGACAAAGTAACTAATTTGTAGAGCTTGAGAGACTAAATTAATTACCGTGAGGGCGTCGAGCTCGGCTCGCGTTGAAGGACCGAGGCCAGGCGTGCAGGTGACTGAGGGGCTAGTACTGGGCCCCCCAGGTCCGGCGAATCCTCTCTAGCGCCGACATTGCCGGCGGGTGGAGTCACCAAGTTGGGTGTGCATTGAGCGTGTCTAGTTGGAGGCCGGTTGTCCGAGTTGCTGGCGCCTAGGCTGATAACCGGCATCGGTCCCTTACCGCCGGCGTCGAAGTAATTCTTCATCGACGAGCACAAGATCGGGGATGATTTCATTGACCCCGTTGGCCAGCGCGTCATCGACCCCGGTAGCAACCTCGGCACGACGCGTTGCTCGAACCTCGGCACCGACTCGTTGCTGAACCTCGGCATCGACGCGTTGCTCCATGGTTGTTTCCAAGTCGGCCACCTTTTTCAGAAGAGCCTCGTGCTCCCGGTCCTTCTGCGCCTACCACGACTCCCTAGTGCTTGAGGGCACGTCCAAGCCATAGTCGGCAAGCTTGCGACCTCCTCCGGCGCCGGGGACACGGTGGGGCTTGTCCAAAAGCGGCCGCGCCTTCACGGTGTTCAGACCCCTGATAAAAGGCGTGTCCCACGGGACTTTGCCGGTCGACGTCCGGGACGAGGAGCCGGCTGATTCGGCGGCTGCTTGTTCCGCCAACTGCCAGAAGTAACATGAACAATTTTAGAATGTAATGGACTTGGTGAGCAGTATCAAATTAATAAGCTGGTAAATTGCTTACCACTGCTTTCTCTAGTGCCATCACCTTCGCGTCGGCGACCAACTCAACTCCCACCACCACATCAGGTTTCGTGACACGTTTCCCAGCCAATTCTTGATGGTATCGGGACCTGAGATATGCCCTGAAGAGTGGGTCTTTGTACTTGGCAAAAGGGGGCTCGAGGCCAGCATTTATGTAGGCCTGGTCCTCCTTGTCCCATACCGGCTGCTTGCCTTCGAAGCCACGGCAACCGAGATTGTGGTGACCGATGTTCTTATCCGCCAGCTCCTTCCCCCGGGTCGATTGTCTTTTGGTGTACTCGAGCTCCTCGTTTTCCAAGAATTTATTATACTCGCTCCAGCGTCATCCGCGGGAAGTGGCGCTGGATCTCTTCCCAAATCTCATTGTCACCAAGCATCCCCCTCAGCATGGTTTTATAACCGCCGAGGTTCTTGGAGAACTTAGAGAGGGCTCGTCTGTTCACGATGTTATCCTTGGTATCCTCGTTCCCGTATTCCACAGGGAACTCATACCGTGCGTGCAGCCGCGCAAGGAGTTGGGCCTGCGGATGCTGCTTCTTCTTGGTTCGGAGTTTCATCTCGTTGACGTCGACGACGTCCCGAAGGATTGCTCCCGGTTGGAGGCCGTACCCCTTCGCCACGTGCTTGGGCTCAGTAGGAATCCCGGTCTTGGCGTCCACCGCGGTGATTATGTCGCGAGTGGTGCCGACCCTGTTTGGGCGCCGCTGCTTCCGTTTCCTCTTGGCTCGGTAGTAGTATCCGAGCTACCCCCGGCAACGCCACTGTCGGTGGTCTCGTCGGCAGCCCCCCTCTCATCCTCACCATCGTTGTCCATCTCAGCATCCTCCTCCTCCGAGGACTCGTCATCGCTGCCTGGAAGTTCCTCCAGCCTGATCCGAGACCATGAGCCCGTAGTGCTCATCCAACTTCCGCCGAGAAGACCCGTCAACGTCTTCGTTGGGGTCCGCGAAGACGACATCGCTAGCTAGAGAACAATAGCATCAAAAGTATAGTAAGTACTAAATTCATTAATTTGACCATGAGCCTAATGTTGCAGTTTAGTCTAAATATGAACACCAAACCAAGAGACCTAGAGCACATGAGCACCAGATGTAATTGATCTAGAAGCAAGACAATGCCATGCGAAAATTAGGCATGACCTTTGCTAAAAATGGTCATGCCGGAGTGCCCGAAATTCGCCGGAACGGAAGTTAATCGACATTCCGGCGAAACATGGACACTCAATGTGTACCTGCAGAGAGATTTCACACAACTTTTCCAAACACATGCTCAGGTCTACCACCACCACATCAGGCTCAGGTCTACCACCATCAAAAGGAAATGACAGAGTTTGGACAACACAAAATCTGCTTCATTTTCTGAACTTCTCCAACCAAATAGACAAACATAATAATATGGAAAGAAATTAGCTAAGCAGCTTCTGCAATTTTTTTCATGATTGAAAGCAAGTAGGTGCAATTTTTTTCATGATTGAAAGCAATTAGCTAAGCAGCTCCGCAGTTTCCTCCAATGTTGCTATAATAATATGGAAAGAAATGAACTCAACAAGCACTTGTTAATATCAACCAAGCATATGAACTCAACAAAGACCGTTAGCCCTTTTTATGGGTCCAGATCCAACCTCGACAAGTAAAAACCGAAACACAAAAATAAAAGGAACGAAGTGTCCAGTCCAACCTCACAAGAAAAACTGAAAACTATTGCTTTATGGATGTTAATGTTCAGCTTCGGGAGAACTTATGTGTGAACAACACGCAGATGCCTTAGACTAATACTTACTGGGCTATGCAAAATCAAATAGGAAAATAAGTTGACATAAATGAATCAACTTTTGATTTGTGTTACCTATGCACTCAAGCATGGCAACAAATAACAATTCTAGAAGCACGCAATGGAAATGCAAATCAGAGGATAGACAATACAGAGTAGCATCAGGCATCATAACTTAACAAAAATGGTCAAGCATGGAGCCAGATGGAGCAGATGCAAAATCTGAATTCATCTTGAATAAATCCAGTATAGGCACAACCAAGACAACGACTGAATTGTTTGTTCATGGCTTGAACATTGATAAATTCCAACTTGAGTTCAGAACAGTATAGAGGCATTTGGTTAAGCAAATAAAAATCAAGGACGAGTGAATGATACATGTCGTAAGTTTGCACACAGCGGATGTGAAAAATTAAAAACCGCATCTACCGAAACTAAAGCCTCATAGTGTAAATGATTGCAAAGAATCAGTATGCCATCTAGTCCCTATTGCCTAAAATAAATTATGGATATAAGATCAGTAGCCAAAACAATTCTTTTTGTTTGAATCTCGTGGGCGGCCGGACCGAATCGTAGCTAGTGGTGGGGATGGATTGGGCGGATCTCGCTGGCCGCACGAGCGGACGCATGAACAAGGAGAAAGGGAAATCGGTGGTCGGATGGGGAGCTTATTACCGTAGCACGCAAGGAGGCGGTCCGGTGAGGTGGAGGGCGGACTCCGTCCGTGGATGTCGATCGCCCGCCTGCCTGCGACGAGGAGAGGGACGAGCAGGTTGGTTGGTTGGCAGCAGGGGCGGCGGCAGGAGGAAGGAGGCCGCCTGCTCGTGGCTCGGGAGGCGGTCAGGCCAGCTCGACGGAGCGCCGCGCACGGACGGCAGGGCGAGGAGAGGCAGGCGGCGACGGCGGATCGACGGCGGTCGATTTGGGGGGAACGACGACAGACGCGCGGTACCAAAACGACTAAGTCGTGGACACTTTACCCCCGGCGTTTTGATGTAAACGCCGGCGGTAATGTTTGAGCCACTAACAGGTGAGCCCAAGAGCGTTTACCACCGGCAAAATCGAGCAATTCGCCGGGGATAACAGGTGTCTATGTATTAATTCCGTAAACCCTCGTAGTTATACAGAATCGATTCGATAGCGCAGTGGTTCGGCCAGTCGCTTCTGCACAGCCGAAGCCCCCCGGGTTCGAATCCCTGTGGGTGCAAAAAAGGCACCATTTTTTGCACTTTTCTTAAGACTTTTTTTTATTGTTTCTAGTTATTTAGATAAATTGTAAAGTCCTTTGGCAACTTTTTTTTCTTTTCTTAAGACCTTTTTTTTATTGTTTCTAGTTATTTAGATAAATTGTAAAGTCCTTTGGCAACATCCGATAAAAAACCAAGACATAAAAAACCAAGACATAAATTTAGGATAAATTGCGAGACATAAATTGATGATTTTAATTCTTGAATGACTTCAAAGTCCTTTCGAGGATATCCGATAAAAAACCAAGACATAAATTTAGGATACACTTGAGAAGGACAAATGGTTGTTCGAGAGATAATTATTATAAATACACAAATGACTTCAAAGTCCCTTCCGCTTGGTCCTTGTGACCCCACCGGTATCGTCGCGACTCCTTGTGTACGGAGGAACACTTGACCTAGGTAGCGTCGTCCTTCTTCTTCTTAGTGTGTAGGTTCTATCGTCTTCATCGGGTTCTTCCATCATTGGGTCTCCGACGAGGCCGTCGAAGTCTTGCTCGTCGGCAACTCCATCCATTCCGACGAGGGCCCTTTTTCCTCTCCTTACGACAACACGGCTGGGCCTTGACGGGTCGGTTATGAAGAAGCATTGCTCGACGTGCTTAGCCAATACCCAAGGCTCATTTTGCGCGGTGGGGTTCTTGGTCTTGGATTTGGGGGGCAGTCGCATGGTGGTGACATACGCATCTTCTTTTGTGAAGTCCGTAGCCCATCTGACACGAAACATCGGTAGCTTCTCCCCGACGTAGTCGAGCTCCCGCATTTCCTCGATCCTTCCGTAGTACCTTTTCTTCTCTTCACCCATGTACGATTCCATCGTCACGCCCGAGTTCCGATAGTCGCTTTTTTTGTCTCTCTCCTCTCGTGGAGAATGTGTAACCGTTGATGTCGTATTTCGATAAGTCATGAGGTTGGCGGCGGGCCCATAAGACAAGGCCAATATCATTTTGTCTACGTCGCTTGCCATTGGTGGGGGATTGGCATCAATCTGGTCTTTGAACCAGCTCGCGAAAGAGGAGTTGTGCGCTCTAAATACCTCTTGTTCCGTCATCGGCTTGTCAGCCCTGCTCTTGATCATGTTTATGTGCTGATCCACCCAAGGCTCTACCTCGTTCATGTGCCGTAGTGCTACTAAGTGGGCCCCGTTAAAGTCCGTTCTCCTATCATCTTGATCGGCGTCGAGTTCCCTCCCTGCCAGCGTTGTGGCCTACTCCCTCGAATCTGCCGAGGTGCTTGTTGGCGGGCAATCCAACCGGACGTGGGTCGTCCTCGTTTAAATAATTCTTGCGAAAGAGATGCACTCCTCGGTGAGAAAGCCCCGGACGATGCTTCCATCCGGATGTGCCCTCGTTACGAACGTATCCTTTGATGAAGCCGTTCATTCTTTCTAACGCCATCATGTTGTGAAGGAACGCGGGCCCGAGATCCTCGATATCGTCCACTATATGCACCAGCAGATGGACCATGATGTAAAAGAATGCGGGCGGGAAGTACATCTCCATCTCGCATAGGATGGTGACGATCTCTTCCTGCAGCCTCCCGAGTTTCTTGACGGTTATCGACTTTCGAGTGATGACGTCGAAGACGTTACACAGGTCAGTCAGCGTCGCACGAACGTGCGGTTCCATTATCCCTCGGATAGCAACCGGAAGTATCCGCGTCATCATGACATGACAGGTCATGAGACTTCATCCCGCCGAAGATTTTTTTCGTCGGGTCCAGCCATCTGCGTATCAGCCCCGCGTAGCCTAGGGGAAATTTGACTTCTAGTAGGCACTTGAAGAATTGTTCGAGCTCATCGGGATTTAGAGTGAAGCAGGAGGGGCGAGGAGTTTCGCGCTGCTTGGCCACCCTTTTGCGTTTGCGACCAACCGTCTCCTCCTCCTCGGTTTCCTGGTCATCCTGGGCGAAATGAAGCTCTTTTCTGATATCAAGGGCCATCAGGTCGTGTCTTGCTTTCGACCCGTCTTTGGTCCTCTCCGGCATGTTGAGCACAGGTGCCAAGCAAGCTCTCGCACACGTTCTTCGTGATATGCATGACATCAAGGCTATGAGGCGTACCGAGGATCTTCCAAGTACGGCAAGTCCCAAAACACGGACCTCCTTTTCCATACCCCCAAGAGCGGCCCGGGTTCCTTTTTCTTTCTCTTGTCTCCTTTCTTCCGCTTCGGATCTTTATCTTACCCGCCGGAGGGCGTCTTTCCAGCTTTTCAACAGCAGTATCTATCTCTTCGCCGCTTCTCCTAGGTGGAGGTCCCTCGACCTCATCCTTCCCATTGAACAGGTCTCCACGCTTCCTCCACGGGTCATTCTTGGGAAGCCACATTCGATGCCTCATGTAGACGGTTTTTGAAGACCCGGGATCCTTACCCAGCTTGTAAAAACGGCGTATTTTCCATGCACCTCACACATGCCTTGTTTCCGTGGCACACCTGGCACGCGATATATCCGTATCCAAGATAGTCCCGCACCGTCGTCAACGAGTGCGGCTTTCATACGGAAAGTTTCTTGTCCGTAGGCGTCCCAAGTTTCTGTCCCTTCCTCCCACAGAGTGACTAGCTCCTCCTTCAATAGCTCCGAGATACAGTGTTGATATCGCTCCTCGGCTGCGTCGGCCCTTGGATTAGCATACTCATGTGTATGTACTTCTTCTTCAGGCATAGCCATGGAGGGAGGTTGTACATCCATACAAACACGGGCCGGGTGCTGTGCTTGCTGCTTTGGTTCCCAAACGGATTGAGTCCGTCGGTGCTCGCGCCCAACCTGATGTTCCTTGGTTCTTTCCCGAATTCTTCGTAATACTCATCGTCTAATGTTTTCCACCGGCTTGCATCCGAAGGGTGTGTTAGCACCGGGTTTTCAACCCGTTCTACATCACGCATCACCGCCTCCTTTCTTTCCGCGTGCCGCCGCATGAGCTTTGCTTCCTTGGGGTCCACGAAGTACCGCTGCGGACGGGCGTGAGCGGGAAGTACCACACAACTTTTCGAGGAGATTTTTTTGTCCCTCTCTTGTATCGAGATTCGCCACACTGTGGGCATGTATCGAGATTGGCATGCTCGTTCCGATATATTACGCAGTCACTGATGCATGCGTGGTATTTCTGGTGCGGTAAATCGAGAGGGCACACGATTTTCTTGGCCTCCTGTAGGCTACCGGCACACGTGTTATCTTTAGGAAAGTGGATCTTCAAGTATCCGAAGTTCGTCCACGCTTGTGTCCGTCCATTTGTGCTTTGCCTTCATCTCCATAATATCGAGAGCGTATCTCAGACGGCTCTCCTCCGTCCCACGAGCTGCATCGTACAACGGAGTTCTCGAGTCTACCTCGAGTTGATCTAGCTTAGCCTTCCGTCTACCAGCGATTTTGGGGTCGGTCGATGTGTTGCTGAGAAGAAGTTCTTGAACATGACGGTCCTGCACGGCCGCGGTTAGCGGGGTATTTCTACTCATGTCCTCGTCGGCCGCATGCTCTTCCCGGCCTTCTTGATCACCATCAACGTGTGCGCCATCCTCTTCAACCTCGTCTCCATTGTCGTGTGGGGCATCCTCTCCATCACCTTCGTTATCATCATCTCCACCATCATCATCTCCATCACCATCGATATCATCATCTCCATCATCACTCATCCACCGAGTATGCCCCTCCATGAAACTATACCTGAGCAGGTGTTGATTCACTATGCCCGAGAAGGGGTCAAACAACGATCCTAGCTTGCATCTTCGACAAGGACACATTATATCCTTTCGCTTTTTCGATACATGTCGGCCGTCGCGCGTTCCACGTATCTATCCACGACGCTTTCCCTCATCGCGATGACCATCGCCGCCTACAAGACAAGATAATTGATTACACCGCCGTCTCGGTTTTCACGGAAAAAATTCGGCATGACCTTTGCTAAATATTGTCATGCTGGAGTTCAAAAATTCGCCGGAACGGAAGTTAATCAACATTCCGGCAAAACATTGGCAACTCAATGTTCCTGCACGCGTAAACAAATGCAAAACAATGCATTTACATATATGGAACCGCGCCTTTCGCCACCACTAGTACTAGTGATATAACCGCGAATTTTCGCCAACACATGAACATTCCACTCATTTAGTTATGTACCTATTAGTTGACGCGACGTCCAAAAGCACCGGAGAGACGCCACACGTCGACTTTAATGCTTGAGAGATCTAGAGATCTAAGAAATGGAGAGATCTAGCTAGATCTAGTGCAAAAGGTGGTGGGAGGAGATAGATCTAGATCTAGATTATGCAAATCATGCAAGAGGGGCTAGGTAGTGCATGATTTGCTCAAATACATCATATTTTAGTGGTTGAAATAGCTAAAATGGGTGGGGGAATGAGCTAACTAGTGCTTGGGTTGATTTGCCATCACATATGAGTGTGTGTGGGTGGTGGTAGGTGGCTGGTCGTCTTAAGGCATGGCCCGAGGTTACCGCCGGCGCCTACGAACGAAGTTGCCGGCGGTAGGGAGCATTACCCCCGGCGCTTTTGGAGCTAAACCGCCGGCGGTAAGGGCAAGATGGGTGGCCGCTGGGTGGCCCACCTCGAGACTCATTACCCCCGGCATCGTCTATTCGGGTTCGCCGGCGGTAGAGCCTTCTACCCCCGGCGCTTTGGGCCCAAACCGCCGGCAGTAAGTCCAGGCCCAACGGGGACCCGCAGCCCATCATATCGCCGGCACCTTCGTGCCCTACTCGCCGGCGGTAACCCACGCACCCCGGCGACCTCCATTCAAACTCGCCGGCGGTAGAGTTAGGCACCCCTGTAAGGCATTACCGCCGGCATCTTCTATCCATACTCGCCGGCGGTAAGGTGTGCTGCTATAAGGCTTTTCCTAGTAGTGAAGGTTTATCGAACTCAGGGAGGTAGAGGTCAAAGATATCCCTCTCAAGCAACCCTGCAATTAAGATACAAGAAGTCTCTTGTGTCCCCAACACACCTAATACACTTGTCAGATGTATAGGTGCACTAGTTCGGCGAAGAGATAGTGAAATACAAGTAATATGGATGATTATAAGTAGTAATTGCAATCTGAAATAAAAATAGCAGCAAGCGAACATGTAGCAGAACTTGTCGAAAACGGTGTTTCAATGCTTAGAAACAAGGCCTAGGGATCATACTTTCACTAGTGGACACTCTCAACAATGATCACATAATTGGACAATTAGATAACTTCTCTTCACTTGTGCTACTCTGAATTACTCTCCTATTGGAATCACTAATCATCACGTAGTGGCTACAAAAGCTCCACTCAAAGTTCATCAAGTACTTGACAAACACCACTCATAGGGATATCCTCATCAAATCATAATCCAAGATAATACCATTGCAATTTAGACCGAGTACTAACATGGCATACACACTGTAAACAATAGCTATGAAAGGGGGAATAGATCACATCGATACTATCATAGTAATAGTTAACTTCATAATCCACAAGAGATTACAATCATAACCTACGCCAAGTACTACATAATGCACACGCTGTCCACTTTACATCATGGAGGAGGAATAGACTACTTTAATAACATCACTAGAGTAGCACATAGATTAATAGTGATACAAAGCTCATGATCACATAAAGATCACACCATGGGAGAGAGAGATGAACCACATAGCTACCGGTAGAGCCCTCAGCCTCGGGGGAGAACTACTCCCTCCTCATCATGGGAGACAGCAATGGCGATGAAGATGGCGGTGGTGTCGATGGAGATGACTCCGGGGGCAATTCCCCGTCCCGGCGGCGTGCCGGAATAGAGATTCTGTCCCCCGAAACTTGTCTTCGCGATGGCGGCGGCTATGGAACACTTCGTGGAATATGACTGATTTCTTTAGGATTTTCGCGACGGAAGGAATATATAGGCGAAGGGGCAGCATCGGGGGAGCCAGGGGGCTCCCTCCCCATAGGTCGGCGCGGCCAGGGGGCCACCCGCGCCGCCATATGGTGTGGGTCCCCTGCTGCCCTTCCTTGACTCCTCTTCGGTGTTCTGGAAGACTCCGTGGAAAATAGGACCGTGGGCTTTTGTTTCGTCCAATTCCGAGAATATTTCCTGTGTAGGATTTCTGAAACCAAAAACAGCAGAAAACAAGAACTGGCGCTTCGGCATCTTGTTAATAGGTTAGTACCGGAAAATGCATCAAAATGATATAAAGTGTGAGCAAAACATGTAGGTATTGTCATAAAACTAGCATGAAACATAAGAAATTATAGATACGTTGGAGACGTATCAAGCATCCCCAAGCTTAGTTCCTACTCGCCCTCGAGTAGGTAAACGATAAAAAGAATAATTTCTGAAGTGACATGCTACCAACATAATCTTGATCAATACTATTGTAAAGCATATGAGATGAATGAAGTGATTCAAAGCAATGGTAAAGATGATGATTAAACAACTGAATAATATACAAAGACTTTTCATGAATAGTACTTTCAAGACAAGCATCAAAAAGTCTTGCATAAGAGTTGACTCATAAAGCAATAGATTCAAAGTGAAAGGCATTGAAGCAACACAAAGGATGATTAAGTTTCAGCAATTGCTTTCAACTTGTAACATGTATATCTCATGGATAGTTGTCAACATAAAGTAATATAACAAGTGCAATAAGTAAGCATGTAAGAATCAGTGCACACAGTTGACACAAGTGTTTGCTTCTAAGATAGAAAGAAGTAGGTAAATTGACTCAACATAAAGTAAAAGAAAGGCCCTTCACAGAGGGAAGCAGAGATTACTTATGTGCTAGAGGTTTTTATTTTGAAAACATGGAAACAATTTTGTCAACGGTAGTAATAATTCATATGTGTTATGCATAAAGCCTCCCATAAGTTGCAAGCCTCATGCATCGAATACCAATAGTGCCCGCACCTTGTCTTAATTAGCTTGGATTTCCCTGGATTATCATTGCATTACATATGTTTCAACCAAGTGTCACAAAGGGGTACCTCTATGCCACCTGTACAAAGGTCCAAGCATTTGATTTCTCGATTTTGATAGATCTCAACTTGAGGACATCCATACCGGGACAACATAGAAAACAGATAATGGACTCCTCTTTTATGCTTTAAGCATTCAACAACAATAATATTCTCATAAGAGATTCTGAGGATTAATGTCCAAGCTGAAACTTCCACCATGATACATGACTTTCGTTGGCGGCCCAATGTTCTTCTCTAACAATATGCATACTCAAACCATTTAATCATGAGAAATCTCCCTTACTTCAGACAAGACGAACATGCATAGCAACTCACATGATATTCAACAAAAGTGTGACAGGTTGATGGCGTCCCCAGAAACATGGTTACCGCTCAACAAGCAACTTATAAGAACTAAGATACATAAGCGACATATTCATTACCACAATAGTTTTTTAGGCTACTTTCCCATGAGCTATGTATTGCAAAGACAAGGAATGAATTTTTTAAAGGTAGCACGCAAGCAATTTACTTTGGAATGGCAGAGAAATACCACATAGTAGGTAGTTATGGTGGACACAAATGGCATAGGTTTTGGCTCAAGGTTTTGGATGCACGAGAAGCATTCCCTCTCAGTACAAGGTTTTGGCTAGCAAGGTTGTTTGAAGCAAACACAAGTATGAACCGGTATAGCAAAACTTACACAAGAACATATTGCAAGCATTATAAGACTCTACACTGTCTTCCTTGTTGCTCAAACACTTTTACCAGAAAATATCTAGACCTTAGAGAGACCAATCATGCAAACCAAATTTCAATAAGCTCTACGGTAGTTCTCCACTAATAGGTTTAAACTACATGATGCTAGAGCTTAAACATGATCTACTTGAGAGCTCAAAACAATTGCCAAGTATCAAATTATTCATGATAATATACCAATTACCACATGAAGCATTTTCTGTTTCCAACAAAATAACAATAAATGCTGAGGCTTTCAGCTTTTGCCATGAATATTAAAGTAAAATGAAGAACACAAGTGTTCAAATGAAAAAGCGGAGCGTGTCTCTCTCCCACACAAGCATGTTGAGATCCGAATTTAGTCAAAGAATGAAAATAACAAAACAAAAATAAAAGCACACAGACGCTCCAAGTAAAGCACATAAGATGTGACGGATTTAAAATATAGTTTCACTAGAGGTAACCTCATAAGTTATTGATGAAGAAGGGGATGCCTTGGGCATCCCCAAGCTTAGACGCTTGAGTCTTCTTGAAATATGCAGGGATGAACCACGGGGGCATCCCAAGCTTAGACTTTTCACTCTTCTTGATCATATCATATCATCCTCCTCTCTTGACTGAATAAAAATTTAGTTTCACTAGAGGTGACCTGATAAGTTATCGATGAAGAAGGGGATGCCTTGGGCATCCCTAAGCTTAGATTCTTGAGTCTTCTTGAAATATGCAGGGATGAACCACGGGGGCATCCCCAAGCTTAGACTTTTCACTCTTCTTGATCATATTGTATCATCCTCCTCTCTTGATCCTTGAAAACTTCCTCCACACCAAACTCGAAACAAACTCATTAGAGGGTTAGTGCATAATCAAAAAGTTCACATATTCAGAGGTGACATAATCATTCTTAACACTTCTGGACATTGCACAAAGCTACTGAAAGTTAATAGAACAAAGAAATCCATCAAACATAGCAAAACAGGCAATGCGAAATAAAAGGCAGAATCTGTCAAAACAGAACAGTCCGTAAAGACAAATTTTTTCGAGGCACTTAACATGCTCATATGGAAAAGCTCCAGTTGAATGAAAGTTGCGTACATATCTGAGGATTACTCATGAATTTTTTCAGCATTTTAAGAGTTTTCTACAGAGAGAAAAACGCAAATTCGTGACAGCTAAAAATCTGTTCCTGCGCAGAAATCCAAATCTAGTATCAACTTTCTATCAAAGACTTTTACTTGGCACAAAAATGAAATAAACATGATAAGGAGAGGTTTCTACAGTAGTAACAACTTCCAAGACACAACAAAAAAGTAGCAAAATAAGAACATGGGTTATCTCCTAAGAAGTGTTTTCTTTATAGCCATTAAGATGGGCTCAGTAATTTTAATGATGCTCTCGCAAGAAATAAGAGTTGAAGCAAAAGAGAGCATCAAAAGCAAATAAGAAACACTTTTAAGTCTAACCCACTTCCTATGAAAAGGAATCTTGTAAATAAACAAGTCATGTAAGCATAATGCAACAAGCATAGAAAGGCAACACAAGGGCAACTTCAAGATTCTCAACATAAAGAGGGGAAACTTAATATTATTAAGATGCATATAACCATGTTTCCCTCTCTCATAATAACTTTCAGTAGCATCATGAACAAACTCAACAATATAACTATCACATAAAGCATTCTTATTCACATGCATAAAAGTATCATTACTCTCCACATAAGCATAATCAATTTTATTAGTAATAGTGGGAGTAAAACTATCACAACCATCATTGTAATTATCAGAAATTGCAGGCATGGTATAATCATAATAAACTTTATCCTCCAAAGTAGGTGGTACCAGAATACCACTATCATTATAATCATCATAAATGGGAGGCAAAGTATCATCAAAGAAAATTTTCTCCTCAAAACTTGGGGGACTAAAAATATCACAACCAGCTTCCCCAATCTTAAATTCTTCCATAGCATTAGCAATAATATTATTCAAAGAGTTCATGCTAATAACATTGCTACAACTATTTTGCAAACAAAGTTCCATGGGTTTTTTAATTCTCTCTTCGAACACATCATGTCCTAATTCAATATAAAGTTCATAAAGATCTCTAATTTTTTTGTCGTTTTCAATTAAGCCTAACTAGTGAAAATAAAAACAAGAAACAAAAAGATATAATTGCAGGATCTAAAGGAAATAGCTTCGAGCACTCACACACCGGCAACAGTGCTAGGAAATAGCTTAGTAGTCGGAGGATGCGAATACCTTTTACCTTACCTCCCCGGCAACGGCGCCAGAAAATAGCTTGATGTCTACGCACGCTTCTATTCCTGTAGACATTGTTGGGCCTCCAAGAGCAGAGGTTTGTAGAACAGCAAGAAGCTTCCCTTAAGTGGATCACCCAAGGTTTATCGAACTCAGGGAGGTAGAGGTCAAAGATATCCCTCTCAAGCAACCCTGCAATTAAGATACAAGAAGTCTCTTGTGTCCCCAACACACCTAATACACTTGTCAGATGTATAGGTGCACTAGTTCGGCGAAGAAATAGTGAAATACAAGTAATATGGATGATTATAAGTAGTAATTGCAATCTGAAATAAAAATAGCAGCAAGCGAACATGTAGCAGAACTTGTCGGAAACAGTGTTTCAATGCTTAGAAACAAGGCCTAGGGATCATACTTTCACTAGTGGACACTCTCAACAATGATCACATAATTGGACAATTAGATAACTTCTCTTCACCTATGCTACTCTGAATTACTCTCCTATTGGAATCACTAATCATCACGTAGTGGCTACAAAAGCTCCACTCAAAGTTCATCAAGTACTTGACAAACATCACTCATAGGGATATCCTCATCAAATCATAATCCAAGATAATACCGTTGCAATTTAGACAGAGTACTAACATAGCATACACACTGTCAACAATAGCTATGAAAGGGGGAATAGATCACATCAATACTATCATAGTAATAGTTAACTTCATAATCCACAAGATATTACAATCATAACCTACGCCAAGCACTACATGATGCACACGCTGTCCACTTTACATCATGGAGGAGGAATAGACTACTTTAATAACATCACTAGAGTAGCACATAGATTAATAGTGATACAAAGCTCATGATCACATAAAGATCACACCATGGGAGAGAGAGATGAACCACATAGCTACTGGGTAGAGCCCTCAGCCTCGGGGGAGAACTACTCCCTCCTCATCATGGGAGACAGCAACGGCGATGAAGATGGCGGTGGTGTCGATGGAGATGACTTCGGGGGCAATTCCCCGTCCCGGCGGCGTGCCGGAACAGAGATTCTGTCCCCCGAAACTTGTCTTCGCGATGGCGGTGGCTACGGAACTCTTCGTGGAATATGACTGATTGCTTTAGGGTTTTCGCGACGGAAGGAATATATAGGCGAAGGGGAAGCATCGGAGGAGCCAGGGGGGTCCCTCCCCATAGGTCGGCGTGGCCAGGGGGCCACCCGCGCCGCCATATGGTGTGGGTCCCCTGCTGCCCTTCCTTGACTCCTCTTCGGTGTTCTGGAAGACTCCGTGGAAAATAGGGCCGTGGGCTTTTGTTTCGTCCAATTCCGAGAATATTTTCTGTGTAGGATTTCTGAAACCAAAAACAGCGGAAAACAGGAACTGGCGCTTCGGCATCTTGTTTATAGGTTAGTACCGGAAAATGCATCAAAATGATATAAAGTGTGAGCAAAACATGTAGGTATCTATTATATATTAAAAGTACATTAAGGGTTAACCAGAAAAAAGAGAATTAGCTAGAAATTACCAAAAAATCAGAAACATCCGACCCTATATTAAAAGTACATTAAGGGTTAACCAGAAAAAGAGAATTAGCTAGAAATTACCACAAAAATCAGAAACATCCGACCCTTAATTTAATAAAATAAAAATTTGTAGCCATTAGATTAGATTAAAGTTACAAAATTACCCACCACTGCCATTACAACAAAAATAATGCCTGGGTACCCTTTCACCGTTTTCTTTTGTTTTTTTCCTCTTTAATCCCACACATTGCCACCGCAGCGTAGCTTAACCTAGGATCCTCATATCCAGATGAATGCCAAGCAAGCATGTATGCACGATCTGGAGCTGCACCAATACCTAGGAACTTAAGAAGGCAAGGATGGATCAAAGATTCAGAAGCGAAGCCATCAGTTGGACGAATAAAGAAAGGCTCGATGGAGGCCTTTGGTAATCAATCTGCTTTTGCCTTGCGTACGTATGCAAGCTAATCCATCCAGCTGCTAGCTTGGATGCTTAGCTGATTTGCAATGGTTAAGAAGGAAAGAACGGGATCGGAGATTTGGAAGCGAAGCCATCAGAGTTGAAGGAATAAAGAAAAGCTCGATAGATGATAGGGGCCTTTGGCAATCAAGCTGTTTTTGCCCAACGTACGCTGAGTGCAAGCTAATCCATCCAGCAGCTACCTTGGATGCTTAGCTGATTTGCAGTACATGTGTATCTAGACGGATTGCCGGATTGATGATCGTATATGTGCGCCTCGCCGGAGCTCATCGTCGCGGTCGTCGGGAGGTAGTCGAAGGCAAATTGGGGTTGGGCCAGTAATAGGCGGCAGCGACCTCCTCCGTCTAAAATATAAACCTTGCCTCTTTGTTGTACACCGACGGCAGCCACTGGCGCATGCAGGTTCCTTGCCCCTTTGTGTATCTGGTAAGCTGATTGTGATTTATTGCAAGTAATTAACTCTAGCTTCATGCCTGGCATCTATTTTTCAGATTAATCAAGATCAGCATGCGTGACCTGAAACTACATAGGAGAACCACAAACATACAGGGCAGATATTTAGACTCTAGGAGGGAGACAAAATTTTTATCGATGTACTATGTCTTTGCACATTGTACTACATCAGCTTAATAGCCACCACGGTCCTAGCTTAGGTGATTGCAGCAGCATCCACGATGGTAACAAAGTTCCGGGACATGCAGTTGTTTTCATATCCCTTAATTATTTGTTCAGATTCATGCTAACTTCATTATTGGTTCCGGATCAATGGTTTGATAACCAACGGTTTGGTTTTTTGGATATGGTTGTTGTAAAACCTAAATAGTGTCAGATGATGTATATATATAGACAGTTTTGGAGAGTTACAATACATGGTTAGGATTAGTATTACGATCCTAAATATTAGAAGCTATCTAATAAACAGATTGTCTACAGTTGCATTGATCATAACAAAGTATGTATTTTTAACACGTTGTATCGAGGCCTCCTATTATATTTCTCCTTTTTGATCTCTTCTTGAGTTAATCAATGACTTACTCTGACTTTATTTGCAATACAATGCCTTGGTCGATCAGTTTTTTGAGCCATTAGGATCGCCGATTCCTGTCGATCGGAAAAAATATCTGCAAGGTAAATGTTAGGCAACCGATCATGTATAGATTCATGTGGTGGTTAGGATCTACAACTCTTGGTCTCCAAGTTAACTTGTAACACAATGTATTGATCCTATATATATACAAGAGGTGCGGCACGAGGCGGATCATCGAGTCGCCCGTGTCTTTCACAATTTCAGTAAAGATGCTTACACAATTTCAGTAAAGATGCTTACTGTTGATTCTTAGCTGTTTATTAAGTTTTCAGGCATTGGATGCATGGAGGATGCAAAAGATGCAGAACTTCAAGGAGAAAACTGATTGAAAAAGCTTCGACATGATTACCGATAAACTCAGTTATAATATTCCAAGAATCATTAGAATCTCTTGCATGTTACATGTTTATGGATGCTTAGGCCTGGGCAATTAATCCAATAGCCATGAAGTTTCTGGCAACATTGTTTAAACTGATATATTTTATTTTAGATCCTTTTTCATGCGCTACTTAGTTCATTAAATGATCAACCTCGCTAATATCTGTGAATTTTTTTGACTTTATCATCATTACTTATGTAGCTCTAGACTCAGGCACTACATAAGTTTACACAGATGATCACATATTTCTTTCTCTTTTTGGTCTACTATCATTTCTAATAAACAGTAACCAATATAAATATTTTGATACTTGAGTTTATGCAACAACAAGGGTCAGCGAATCAAATTTTCTAATGATGAATTTCACCATGCATTTTTTTATCTGCTGCGTAGTTAATATTTTTTATGGTAAGTAACCTGTTGTACCTAATATTGGATCCCTTGTAATTATATAAACGCGAGCATTTTTGCAATGCAATAAAAACATGTAGATATAAGAGAAGCCTGAACCCCCTAAATGTTCTCTCGGGTGAAATTAAAGCATGCCAACACAAAATTTTCACCTGCACATAATTGTAAGCCGATTCACTTTCAAGGGCATTTAGGATAAGTCTGTTTGCTAGCGCAGTTAAGCTATACTTCATGTATTCTTTTTCTGATAGCATATATGCCTTTTTTTTTAGATCTGTATGCCTATTTCTTAATAGGTCTCATATCTACATCTAAAACTTTAGCCCATAGAAACTACTACTGGGTATTGTATGTCTGCATATCTTAAGGTAACTATTCTTGCCACAGAGAGTCATTCAGAATTCTTTCTCTTATGTTGTATAGTCTGGTATGTCACATTGTATGTACAACCATATTTGAATTCTCATTTACAAGCATACCATCACATACAATATTTGTATACCGAATCACGGTTGGAACATATGTTTAATGTTTAAGAAATATTTTGTTACATGAGCTGGTATGTACAGACCCAATAATTTTAAAATACACAAACCAAGACTCGATAGTAATGATGAGGCCACTTGTCAATAACTTTTTTAAAGTGAAATAGATATGCATTATTTAACTTATATTGTTACACATTATAGTGAGGGTCGTATCCATTGTTGATGAATATTTACTTAAATCCAAGTCTGCATACGTTGATATTGGATATGCATTATGCACTAAAAGCGAAAAAGGACAAGTGATTTCACAACCAGGATAAATATTCACATGGCTAAATAAAAGATAAAGCTTGGTTTACTGAACGTTAACTTTTCTGTAGAATAAGCAATATCAAAATTATTTTCAAAAAAATATAATTTGGATCTTTAGTTTGATTTTCCTAAATGGAGAAATATTACAAAAATTCCAAAATAATAGGAAATATATACTGAGTTGTGCTTGAGTTACTTAAATTTACATGTACAAATTACACATGATTATCCTAGATTAGTTTGAAACTTTATTGGGTGAAACACTCTTGGTAATCTAAGCAATAAGAAACACTACACATCAATAGCAATTGAGATATATTTATCACTAAGAGGACAAAATATATTAAGATTAATAACATTAATAAGATTTCATAATTTATTATATTTAAATATATTTCATAGATGTAAATTTTAATGATCATGCACAAAACTTATTAGTATTATCCAGCTAAAAATAAAATCAAGTCGTTCAAAATTATTTTCAAAAACAATATAATTTTGATCTTTATTTTGATTTTCCTAAATGGAGAAATATTTCAACAATTCCAAAATAATAGGAAATATATACTGAGTTGTGCTTGTGCTACTTAAATTTACATGTACAAATTACACATGATTATCCTAGATTAGTTTGAAACTTTATTGAGCGAAACACTCTTGCTAATCTAAGCAATAAGAAACACTACACGTCAATAACAATTGAGATATATTTATTATCCAGCTAAAAAGAAAAATTAAGTCGTTGCCCGCGCATGTGCGCGGGCCACCCTGCTAGTTATCATAAAACTAGCATGGAACATAATAAATTGTAGATACGTTGGAGACGTATCAGTGGGAAAGGCTCAAAGTTGGAATATCTATCTCATAACACATCCCTGAATGACCACCGCAACGACCTTCGACAAGCCACCTATTGGTCCATCACAATTAAGGGATTGCCCCATGGGTGCGAGTCCCTTCTTATCCCCTTCTTCCGTACAATAGTGCAACGGACACAGGATGTCACTTCCCGCCGTATACACTACCTAACTTCCAAATGTAGTTCCCTCATGCAACCCTTAGGCAAATATTACATGGTCGACATCATGTAACATCACAAGAGAAAACTAACATACAATCATAGTACAAAGCCATAAATCATCTTTATTCATATCATAATATAGCTAGGGTTTCTCCATCTCTCCCCAAGAACAAAGGAACTACTAACATATGAAGGTAATCAACATGATCTCAAACATATTAATGGAGTATGATAGTACAATTGAATACAAGATGCGATCCACAATAGGGATTGGATTACAACCAAGTAAACAAAGGGGATTGGTGTTGGAGACGGTGTTGATGATTATGATGATGTAGATCGGTGTTGAACCCTTCAAGATCCAAATCCCTTCTCCTCTTGAGTGGTGGTGATGGATGAGATCTTGTGGAGGCGGCGGCTATGGAGTCTTCAAGGCAGCAGGGCTCCGCCGTGGAGGTATGTGGTCATGGGGTGACTCTCCCTTGGCTCTTCTCCTCTTTATATAGGCCTAGGGGGTCTCCAATAGCCCCTCCCACATTGCCTTTGACCTAAGGAATGTCTAGGAACAAATGGAGACGAATTCTGTGAAGAAACGAGTTCAGAAAGGTATTTTCCACGCGTTTAGGCTCGTGGTACGGCCGGATGGTACGGCCGGATATGCCCGTACCGATGGTCGTTAAATTTGTAGATGCTTTTCGTATTTTAGCCGCTATTTCCACATACGAACTCCGATTTGGGTGTTCTTCGGCTCGTTGAACTCGTATGGACGAGGGCTACAATACCATGGTCTTAGATATTTATTTTGAGATGATGGAAAAATGCCACTTTGCCACTCCTCAAATGGCTAAGTCTGGTGCCTGCAGCTCTTCCATATTTCCCTCTCTTGACCCCTTTTGTCTTACTTTATGCATAGTTATCCATAGCACCTACAAACATGTAAAAGACAAAACATAATAAAATTCTACTAAAACTACTAAATATGCGATGCTCATTTGAAAATGAACAAGAACTCGTAAGTATGCAAAATAAGCTTAGGTGTATCTAGCTGGATCATGAAATGAGTGAAAATATGAGTAATAGTATACTTAAAACCTCAGTAAAATATTTCTAAATTTCGAGCTATTAACTTCCGAAGCTTAGCTGTTACTCGCCTCGAGTGACAAAGTTAAAAATATTAATAACGAGAAATGAACTTGGGTAGAAAAACTCACAGATATGAGGTGATATCATGTATTTCCCCAAGCTAGAAGTAAGATGTAACATAATCATATAAGGACACACCAATTCAGTTGTGGTTGTCCATAAGAGATCACTTACAACTTCTATGCCCCATGTCAAAAGTAAATCTACCTTGAAATAAAACTTGTGACCCTCCTATTGCTCTTTTCTTTGTTTTATGTTCGTATATTAAGAGTAATAGATCATGTCAAAAGAAGCGTAACAAAGGAGTGTTTCATTAACACCCACATCAATAAATCAAGGTTACCAAAACACTTACTATCTATTAATTGTCTTTCAAGAATATTCATCTAATAGTAGCGAGTTCGTGCCAAGACTCGAGAAGTGATACTTTTAGATTCCTTTGACAGTTTCCGAGAAAAAGTCATGAATGAGCTTTTAGTAAGGATTGCGGCAATCATGGGGTTAGTGGAGTTGCTAGCATCCCAAGAGTATGAACAACAGTCATGTTGACACACGTAAAGAAATATCATACATTAATTCATATGTTGCCACACGTAAACCAATATCTCATATTTATTCACAACGTTACATATTGGCATGTGTCTCAACTACCACTAAGTTTTAATTCTATCAAACAACTCCTATCAAGAGTGCTATCAAATCTATCATCATATCTACGGGGTTGAATATCTGCATGGTTAAACTCTTAAGACAGTTTGAACATTACATAAGTCATCATTGAAAACGTTTTCTTATCATATTTGATATTCTCAAGTCTATAAATCATGGCAATGTATTCTAGAAGATCACAAAAAGTTTTGTCAAGCTGGATAAAGATTTGAACATAGTGCATCAAATACCTAACTCGTCTCTTATGGAGATCAACAAAACGCAAGTGCATCTCTTATATAAGTACAAAACATGACTTACTCAAGGAAGTCAATCAAAAACATCAAGATACATGCTTGTTCAAAATTTTATTGAATGAGAGCATTGCACATGGTCCTACACATGCTGAAGTGGCTTCCCCAATCTAGGCTCTTGGATGAACCAAACTTGAATATATCACCAAAAGAAAAGAGAAAATGCAGTTTTCAAAAGAGAGTGTGAGAAGTGGTTACCTCCCCAAGCTTGATTAAAGCAAGGTGATGCACTTTTACTTTTGCGGTGTGAATGACCTTTCTTTCATTGGACAAGAATATTTGCTTCAGTAAACCTTCTTTGTTATGGCATGGTGATTTCCTTCCCTCGAGAACCTGCTTGAAAACATAAAAAGAAAGCAAATTATTTTTGCTCTTTTGGAAGCACGGGGTTAGCTTATAGGTGATAAAAGCATAAGTCTCACGAGATCGGTTCATCAACCTAAGCACCACACTTAAGTCAACAAACTCGCGGATTTTATGAAGTGCAAGTGAGAAAACATATGAGAAACAAGTGTGCAGCCCTATGTGCTTAATTAAAAAGGAGAAGTCTCACTTAAGGCGGAAATCTCGCTACTAGAAAAAATTCTAAGCAAGGTTCGAGTTGGAAGGTTTTACTATACGCTTGTTGTTGAAGCGTTGAGTTGAAGCAACCAAGTGGCCAGTGTGGGCGTTTGAATGGTTGTCATACACTGTTAATGTTTCCACACAAGGTTCATGTTCCTACAAAAATAACACACGAAGTGAAAAGCAAATGGTTCGGTGTATGAAGCGAGTTCATTCAACCAACGGTGAAAATAAAAAGAAACAAAAAGAGACATGAAACACTACAGAGAGTTATAGGATGGGGAGTTTCGAAGGTAAGTAAATAAGGTACACGAGAACATGTAGAAGGTAACCCACTAACTTCAGTTTGTACAAAAATTTGAGTTTTTTTGGGGCACCTATCTTTACCGCGTTTTGTTGCCTCCTGGTACAGGTGGGTTGTACAGGCTGGTGCGGCCGTACGGGTGCTCGCTATTTCTACTGAAAATTCTTCAACTTTGTGCGTCGTGTGGTGAAGTTGCTACGGGCGCGCGGTATGTCCGCGTCCTGCCGTACCGACGGTCGCTAAACTTACAGGGAATTTCTGGAAATTCTTTGAATTCTCTGCGTTTGGTGGCGAGGTTGGTACGGGCACGTGGTACGGCCACGTCCCGCCGTACTGACGTTCGCTAAACTTACAGTGATTTTTCTGGAAGAAATGCTGGTTTCCTCATTACGCCGTATGAGTGGTACGGGCGGGTGGTACGGGTAAATGCGGCCATTAAACTCTCTGTAACTTCGCAAACCACTCATTCTTTTCCTAAAATCCACTAAGGGCCTGAAACATTAGTCCCGCATCCAAAAACGCATGCATATATTCTGTATATTTTTTAACCAGGATATGCAACACATGATTCACCAATGATCAATTCTACCTTTTTGTAATAGTCCCTAGCTAACTCTAATAGGAAATCATGCATGTTTAAAAGTGTCAAGGCAACATGAATGCAATTACACTCAAGACACAAAAAAGACACCTAATAACTTCCGGGTTGCCTCCAGGGAAGCTCTTTCTTTAAAGCCATATAGCTAGGCTTTGATGCTCCGTTATTCTTTTATTAATAGATTTCAACTAGAGAAGTTTTCGGTTTTACCTCATAGGGAGGTATGGAGCACTTACAATCATAGCCCAGTCGAAGTCTCACCCGCTTATGGTGCATAGGAGTTTGGTAGATAAATAAATTGTTACTTCCAAGTAATGATAGACATTTCATGAGTGGTGAGCATGCCTCCATAGATAGCGTCATCAAAAGGATTAGAGACTTACATATGAATTCAAATATTTTACCTTGGTTGGCATCATAAGGATATAATTCATAATGCTCTTCCTTAATCGTACGATCACGGGAGAACACTTCATAGTACTTTTCTTTTGTAAAAGGGAAAAATTCAAATGTGTCTTCCTCCTCTAGTTCATCATACTTGCTAGCAACTTCATCAGTTCTAGAGATATCAAGCCACTCAAAAAAGGAAGCATCATCAACAAATGTATCATTTGTACTGTGCTCTTCTTGTCCCTGCACATTGATACTACAAGAATCCATCTCCAATTCATCATTATTAATGTTCTCTAACTGAGTATCTAGACATAAGGCCTTCATATATATTATCTCTAGTTTTAACATTATAAGGATTATTACTAGAGAGAGGAATCATAAAAAAACTTTGTCATCGTGGTGAACAAACAGATGTCATTGGTAGGCTTTTATTGGGGCCAAATGTACACCGAGGGACCCGGAAGAGGGGGAGATGGAGAGAGCAAACACAAGATCACACTATACCTAGGTTCAGGGGCCTCGTGAGGAGTTAAAATCCCTACGCCTGCCATTCTAATCTATATGAACTCACAGAGAGATACAATGGCGTTCTCCAACTCTTGGCTAGAGGAAGAAGATGAAGTGCTAGAGGGAGAAACCCTAGAAGAACTCAACTATCAGCTAATGGGAACCTGTCGTGCAAGGGAGCCACCCCTCTCCTTATATAGTGGAGAGGAGGCTTATAAGAGAAGGAACTAGGGAAAATGGGGAATCTTGGCCTACATCAGTTGGTCTTGGACTGTAGCCTGGACCCTCAACTCGTGAAGTTCTTGTCTGTGTCTTCTGTGCGCTGACCTATGCTGGTCTACGCACTATAGCTTCTTCGTCACCTCTGCGCTCTGGCTTCAGTTGGAAGATAGCGGGGCTTCCATCATAAAGTTAATCTTGCGTATCTCCTCAATGCCCTGTAGCGACAGGATCGGATCTTTGACTCTGGGACTGGTATATAACCGTTGGCCCTATGCCGGATCCCACTATAGTTTTATTCGGAATAAGCCAAAGCATTGCCCCTCGTCCTTCCTGAAATTTTGGCTTTATCATGTTTCATCCGACTTACATCATACCGATACCTTTTATTCCGGCATACCCCTGCTGGTATACCGGACCGTACAATCATGGCGACCTTTAATCCGGTCGCCCTTACCTTTGATGAATACTATACTTGTCTGGATTACTTACGTAAACCGGTTTTTAGTCACTAGACTTAGGCATATTTGCCATACTCTTCACTTACCGGGGTTCATTCAACATTAGTACCCGCAGCTGGTGTGGTCCAGCGGTGCCAGCTGATGGGCCGCAGTAGGTTCATTGCACGGCTCTAGCATTCGTACCAGATTAATCATTCTGGTTTCCCTTTTAACTAGCAACATTTCTGCTCGCCGACCTCCAGTCCCGTGTAGTTCTAAGCCGGAAAGTTTCTTGCTTTAACCATTCTTTATTTGGTTAGTATCCGAAACTCTCCCGCCATCGAGCGTGACGAGAATAATTTGAAAATCACAAATGTCAGAGATATGCGCCACTGTACCTGACATAGCAGCAGTCAGAGCGGTCAAATCTCCCTGGCTAGTAAGTAGGGTTACTTTGGTAATCGTGGGAACTTAATTCACGTGCCGCTGATCCTTGTGGCCCTTTGTGTGGCTGATTATGCGTGTGTACCTGTGCGCCACGTGGGTAGTTAGTGGGATCGTGGGCTGAGAGGATCCGCGGCCCACGATTACCCTTGTGCTATAAATAAGGACCGACGGTTCCTTTCTCACTTTTACCCACATCTTGTTCCTCGCGCCGCTCTGTTCGCCACCGCACCTCTTGAGAGCAGCAACCGACGCCGCGCCTCTCCCTCGGCCAGACCATGTTCGACTCCGGAGCCCTCACCGTCGGCGAACTCTCCACCAGCGCCGCTCAGATCTGTTTGGTAGATCCGGTCTTCATTCCCCAATCTTTTTTCTCGCAACATTCTTGTTCTTAGTGTTCTTGATGTTCTTGAGCGTGTCTAGTTAGATTCTAGAGTAGTTTCTCACGACTTCCTTTTCCTTTTTCTTTCCTTTTCTAGATCCGCACCCGCGCATAGTCTTGAGAGGATCTTGTTTGTTGCACACTTAATCCAATCCAGTGCTCAATCTGATGGACTCCAAGGACCAAGAGATCATGGTCACGGAGCAGATAGAAGCCGGAACTAGCGGCGCCGCAGAATATACCCGTGGCCGGTGGGATGGGTCGGTTCTCACCCAGGCAGAGATAGACTAGCTATACCGGTCGCGGCTTATACCAGAAGGGGTAGAGTGCCGGATACCCAAGGAGGAACTTGTACCAGCGACATAACCCGGCGAGGTTGTAGTCTTTAGAGCACACTTTGCGCGCGGCTTAGGCTTGCCGGCCAGCGATTTCTTTCAGTCTTTCCTAGACCGGTATGAACTCCAACCGCATCATCTCCCGGCGAACGCCTTTTTTATTCTCTCTTCCTTCGCGGCCTTTTGTGAGGGGTACGTCGGGCTCTGGCCATCTCTCAATTTATGGGCCCGGCTCTACACTCTCCGGATTAATTCCACCAAGATCCTATTGTGTCGCTGCCTAAACCGGTAGTTCAATGCGGGGCTTGCATCGTGGTTCCCCGGCAGAAGAGCCCGCATATGAAGATGGCCGGATTGGAATCATGCCGGAAATGGCAACGAACCTTCTTTTATATCAAGAATACCGGCACGGCTGATCTCATCAACTTTCCGGCTTATGTTGTTGGATAACCTTCTCGGGCTAGCTGGTTGTTCAACCCCAAGGAGACTCACCCTTAAACTAACTGGATTGTTAAGTATATCGTGGAGCTCCGGAAATACGACGAGCCTATAGCTGATGACATTGTGCGCACTTTCATTACGTGTCGAGTAATGTCGCTTCAGCGCTGCTGCCATAAGATATACCAGATGAGTGGCCCCTTGGACCCTACCAGGATATCCACTTTCGAGCTCTCGAAGCAGGATGTAGTCGTCAAGGTCAAGGCCATCGCCAAGACCAAGATGCCGGATTACTGGGAGTGCGATATGGAACCCTTTCTCCCGCGCCGATCCACCTCCAGACGTAAGGACTTCGTGGGACTCCGGGATATCCTTTCCGGTATATCATTATGGGCATGCTTTTTAACTAGCTTCAGAACTTTCGACGCCAAGAGCGCGAGGTCCCTCCCGCTTTCAGTGCCCACCGGACCGAGTGGGATCAGGAGGACCCGGATTCAGTGCATAACACCCCTTTGCACGAGATGGATACCATCCTCGATGCGGGTTCTGGTAGTACCTCTGCACCTTCTTCATCAAGGACTCAAGCCAATGATACCGGCAGTGACGATGATGATTGTATAATTCTAGAGGTATATGACCCCATGCCCATCTCCTACGAAAATCCCGCGGATCCGGCTTCAGCTGATATGGAAACTCACGTGGTGGAGAATGTTGTTCCGCTTGCCTCGGAGAAGACTACGACACCGAAGATCTCGCGCGCCTCCAAGAGAGCAATCACTCAAGATTCTGATCCCAGTGCCGCCCCGGCCTTAAAACACCGGAAGACCCCTGGCCAAGGTCCCGGTGGAGCAAAGAATAGATCAAGGGCTATTCGGACCTACACGAGGTAAGATTTTATTCCGGCTTTATTTCCCGGCATAGCTTAGTCATGGCTTAGTCCATTTCGTACTGTTCCGGTATAATCTCACTTCATGTACTAACTGTGGTTTTCCTGTCCTTAGCCATGTGCTCGAAGTGAACCGAAGCACTCCGGGTAGAACTCCTTTACCACCCAAGATAATTGCTACACTGCCATAAGAGGAACCACCATTCCAGATGCCCAGCCCCGCCAAAAGCAAGCGTTCAACAGATCGAGTTTCCTCGCTGGGACTTAATACTGGTGGATCCCGCTCTGGCCCTGAAGGTCCCGCAACAAGTTACGGGAACACGGCCCCAAATATCGGAGATCACCGTGATGGGGCTGACTTTTCTTCGCCTCCAGAACGAGATGAAGATTCCGGCGCCGGCAACATGGACGCCGGTAACAACCAACGTGGACCGTCGGAACCTGTGGTGGTTCCGTTGGCCCCTGACAACAGTTCTCCTACAACACCACTGACATCTTCTACGCTGGTCTCGACATCAACTCCGCCGGCATCCTCACAGTCAGTGGATTCTAATCCCACCAACTCAGCCAACAATGTCACCAGTTAGGACTTCTCCTCCTCCTGCACCAAAAACAACTGCTGCCTCTGCCAAGCCTCCGGTTCTCCCAGTGTCGGCAACAAGAAAAAGCTGGCCACCCGGTAAGCCCCTTCTGTCACTGTCGATGATCTTTCCGGCGCACTCCGATGTACCAAGGAAGCTTCAACAAGCTCCAACGCCATTAGAGCATCTCCAGTCGTGTCCCCCAAACCATCCCCCAAACCGATTTGGGGCGCGCCGGATATAAAAATGCTTTCAGCCGCGTCCCCAAAGCCTTTTTTTTATCCGGCGCGACTCGATACGGTATCCGGCGCCCCGAGACCGTCCCCGCCCCACAGGGGACGCACCGGACACGCCGGACACAACGAAAACGAGGCGAAGCAACGCGGGACCAACCCGGCAGGGGCACAGGGAAAATTCGTCTCCCACTCCTGCCAAATCGCGCCCCTCCCGCCACATTGCACCTATCCCGCCGCGCATTTATGGCCTCCCAACACATTTCCCGCCGCCGATTCATTTCTCCTATCCCGTCGATTCTGTTCTCCCTCCCGCCGTCCACCCGCCGCCGCTACCCTCTACCCATTCCATGGCGCCGCCGACAGCCCCCAAAAAGATGCACAAGAAAGCGGCCAAGAAGCCGCCGGGCAATGAGACGAAAGGGGCGAAAGTGCCCTTCGCGAAGCCGCGGAAGGCACCGGCTCCGAAGAAGAAGCCGGAAGGATGGACCGATGATCAATGGCATCAAGATTGTCTACGGCGGAAGATGGCGACGGTGGAGCGGAAACGACGTAGGGCCGCGCAGCAGGAGAAGAAGGCTCTGGCGGTGCGCCAGCACCATCACATAATGGCCGGGTGTATCGCCGCCACCAAAGCGAGCCCATGGAGTACGTCCGTGCCTGCGTACGTTCCGGGAGTGATCTCTGCGTCGACATCCGCCTTCTACAACGACGGCCCCTCCGCCACTCCCGGGTGCGTGACGCCTAACTTGTCGCCCCACTACCAGGATGCGCTGCCGCATGGCGGCTTCAACCCCAACAACCTCTTCTACTCACCGGCGTAGGAGCAAGCGCCTCAGCGCGAGCCAAAACCCGGTTCAGACGGTGCCCCATTCACTGGCCGCAGGGGGCCGCTCGAATTCGACGGCAACGGTGCCGAGGAGGAGAAGGACGCAGCTGAGGAGGATGAGGAGGAGGAAGAGGAAGGGGCCGGTGGAGGACGACTACGACGACGAGGACGAAGAGGGCGGCGAGGAAGAAGACGAGGATGGCGCTGGTGAGGATGATCTTGTGGAGGTAGACGCGGACGGTGTGAGGACGAAGAAGAAGAAGGTGTCTGGCACACGAGGCCCCAAGTGGATGGTTTTGGAGGATCTATGTCTGTGCGAGTCGTGGGAGACGGCGAGCCATGACTCCATCATCCGCGCCAACCAAAAATACGGGAAGTATTGGGTGAGGATCAAGGCTGAGTTCAATGAGCGCAAGCTCTTTAACAGCGAATACAACAAAGTGACAATGAAGAGGAGCCAAAAGGCAATGTCGGCGCGATGGGTAATCATCCAGGCGTCGGTGAACTCCTTCCTTGGGTACCATCACAACTTAGTGACCAGAGGCGACAGTGGCGCCGACGTCGCCCAACTGGTACGACTATTTCTTACATAATCTGTAGTGCCTACATTGTGTTCGATGAAATGATTCCGCTTCCTTTGGTTAGTTTGACAAGGCCATGGATTTGTACCGGAAGAACTCGCAAGGTCACAAGTCTTCCACGCTGATGCATTGCTATAGCAAGCTCAAAATGAACCACAAATGGTGTCAACACCCAGATTTTTTAGTCCAGATGCCTATTATGCCATACATCGCAATCCCAGAAATATTTTTTTTGCGAGACATAATAGATTAATATCACAGAACATCATTCATTACAACTCATTATCGTCTTACATCAAAGGATCACATGATCCAGTCTTAATACAACATAGTGGATCTAAGGATCCAATACAAAACACACAGCGGAAGTAGCGTAGTAGCGGTCCATCTGTTCCACAGGCAACTGTTGACGTCAGGAGTAGTCCTAGTTATCATAGACGTCCTGCTGTCCATCTTCAGGGTACTGGTTCTCCTCTTCATAGTCTGGCCATTTGAATAGCCAGGGACAAAGACATGAGTACTTTAAAGTACTCGCAAACTAATACTAGTGTAAGCACTATCAACTTTAGTAATGGGGTTCTAAGATCTAGGTTCATTTGCATAAAGCCAGTTTATTTCATAAGCACTTGATAATAAAAGACTCTTTAGTTGTCTAACTAACTCAAGTGGGAACATTAGTGTCATTCCCACAACTCTATGTGATCAAGTCAAATTCACCTTTCAAGTTCAAGTCACGAGTCACCAATCATATGTCACATTTTGAAAAGTTCTGATGACGGAACAGTATGGCCTTTCCAATCGTCCATAACCGTGGACATGGCTATTCGAATAGTTTTACACTCTGCAGAGGTTGTACACTTGTGCCACAACTTTTGATTACATCCGCCAGGGATAACCCTGAATAATTATACTCAGTATGCGGATCATCGACCATAACCTTTCACTTACATACCCTAGTATAAGCACCTCTCCCCATGAGCTTGGCCTCCCAGTGAAGACAAACCGTCAGCCTGGGAACTGCACAGGGCTTGAGCCCCACGGGATTCGACCGATGAACCAGCAGCTAGCACGACTAAAGTGTTGTATGCGCGAACGACGGGGTACAAGGACGGGGTTTGCGACCCACTCAGTATGGATAACTTCTATTACAAAAACTGCCTCTAGTAACTTTGCTAGTCCCATTCCTATGGCGCGGCGTTTCTTATCTCCAAAGCGTCGCATAGCTTGCTTCACCGGTTTAGCCCCCGGATTTATGTTGAGGTAGTGCTCGGCGAGTTCCCTAGGTACTCTGGACATGTCAGAAGGTTGCCATGCGAAGATATCCATGTTAGCGCAGAGGAACTCGACGAGCGCGTCTTCCTATTTGGAGTCCATGTTGGCTCCGACTGAAACCTGCTTGGAGCTGTCGCCTACGATGAGGTCATGCTTCTTGGTTTGTATCGCGGCCTTGAACGAGGTCTTCTGTTCGGAGATCTGCTTCTTGGTGGTATGCATCTCTTGTGGATCCACCACGGCTCTGTAGCCGTGCAGCTCCTCTCCAGATATCACAGACTCTGCGAAGGCGGCTTCGCCTAACTCGCATTCGTGAGCCTTCTTGTAGTCTCCGGATACGGTAATCATACCCTTTGCACCCGGAATCTTGAGCTTTTTGTAGATGTAGCACGCTCTTGCGTGAAACTTGTGGTAGGTGGGCCTGCCGAAGATGACGTGGTAGGAGCTCTTGAAGGGCACGACCTCAAACGTGATCATCTCTTCGCGAAAGTTATTGGCATCGCCGAAGGCCACATGAAGTCTGATGCTGCCCAAGGAGTTTGCCTTTTTACCGGAAACTACACCATGAAATTCAGTGGTGCTGTGTTTGAGGTGTTCCTTGGTAAGGTTCATCCGCTCCAGAGTCTCCAGGTACATGATGTTCAAGCTGGCTCCGCCGTCCATGAGGCACTTGGAGAAGTCATACCTGTCAATGCGGGGACTCACAACCAAGGCATAGCACTTTTTTGGAATGACAGTGGGGTGATCCTTCCTATCAAACGTACACGGAGTTTCCGACCACCTGACATACTGCGGCACAGCTGGAACTGTGGCGTTCAGGATCCGGAGAGCTGATTTGCTTGCACGGACTGTTGGGGTTCCAAGGAAGGTGTGGTACGCGCCCACACTCTTTTTGTCGAAGGGGTTGGGTTTAGCTGCGGATCCACCTTTGGGATCCGGCGAAGCATCATCCTCATCCATCGCCTCGGAACTGTCTTCCTCCTTGTCCTTGTTCTTGCCCTTGCCTCCTTTGCCGCGTGGGCGGTGCTTCCGGGCTCGCTCGTATCCTGCTTCCGAGTCAGATTTAAGATCATTGACCCACTTGCAGTTGCGGTTAGTGTGAGTGGACTTCCCTGTAGCCGGATCCAGATGGGCCAGGCAGGGCATGTCTCTGTACTCCTCATAAGTTTGGGGGGCGCGGGTTCCGGCAGCAGTGACCTCGTCACCACGCTGCTGGCCCCTTCCAGCTCCGCCTCTGCGGCCGCGGCCTCTTCCGCCTCCTTGGCCTCCGCGCTGGAAAGCCATGGCGATCAAGTTGGATCCGCCACTTCTTTGGTCATCAGGGGGATTTTTCCGCTTGGTGCCACTGCTGCTGCCGTTATCACGGTTCTTCTTTTGCTGATGCAGGGGAATTGATGTAGCTGCTAGATCTCCGCCTGCGTCGTCGTCGGCGGCAGTGTGATCGCTGGCGATGGTGATCATGTCATCCAAAGTCAGTTTATTTGCATTGACCAAGAAAGTAAGCTTGTGTCGCAGCAGTCCTCCTCTCTGCAACCCACAAATAAAGGCATGCATTGTTGTGCGGTTATCAACGTTCTCGCACTCATTCCTGGTTTGCAACCATCGGGTGAGGAAGCTCCTTGATGTTTCACCCTTCTTCTGGATACATGCCTGTAGGTCGCTTGTCGTGGCAGGTCTCTTGTAGGTGCCCCTGAAGTGCTTCTCGAAGGCGTTCTTTAGGTCAAACCAGCAAAAGATGGAGTTCTTCTCGAGGTCACTGAGCAAGATCCGGGCTGGACCTACAAGGTACAGCTGGAGCATGCAGCAGGCGATGTTAGGGTTTCCACCGGCGAAGGTTACTGCATTGTAGTAATCCTCTATCCAGGTATCCGGCCTTTCGGTGCCATCATAATGCTTCAGGTTTCCGGGTAGCTTGAGGTTCATCCTTGGCTTTGGTTCCTCTCGAATCATCCTGCCAAAGCACTTTGGGCCGATGTAATCAGTTTTGTACTCGTTGAGGCGTTCCCGGGCATCGCGTGGGCCACCGTCCGGGGTTTTTGAGCGGGAGCGAGATCTCCGCCACCGCCTCCGCCTACCCCTCCTCCACTTGGTGGTGGTGAGGGAGACCTGCGAGGGGGCCTGTAAGATTTTTTGCTTCCGCCCTCGGATTCCCGGCGGTCTTCCCGTGGCTCGCTCCGGCTCCAGTGGCTACCTTCACCTTGGTGATAATCTCCTCCGTCATTCCGGCTTCGGCGGGGCTCCAGCTCGCGTTCCGCGTTCCGACTCCTCCTGGGCTCAGGTTCGCGATCATTGTTCCCGCTCCTTCCGGGCTCAGGCTCACGATCGTTGTTCTGGTTCCAGCGGGGTTCCGGCGTACGCTCCCTGATTCTCGGCGGCGGCATGTTGTCGCTGATATTGATTCCACCGTCCCCATGGGGCCTGGTGTTTCCGGCTGGACTACGGCGGCGAGGAGGCGGGGGACGCGGGTACCCGTTGGGCGGAGGTGACGGGTTCCGGTACTTGTTCCTGCCAGCGTACATTGCATCCTTTCCCTTCCTCGGATCTGATGGAGGCATCTTTGACGGTATGGGGATCGGATTTGGGTGTTCCCTGGTTTTTCTTCTGCGCTCCGTGGATCCGGTGCGCGATTCATCATCGGGATGGCGATTGGCGTGGGCGTCCTTCCGCGCGGTAGATACACAGTGATCCGGGTTGGATTCCAACCTGCGCGAAGTGTCGGCCTTGCTCTGCTGCTTCATGGCTGAGGCAACGAGCGTACGGACGTAGTCGATATCAATCTCCTAGTCCTTCTTTTTCAAGATCTCCGCAGCCTTTTTCATGTTATCCTTTGGAGTCGTGAATGGCTATTGCTCGGTTGGAGTCGCGAAGGTGATCTTGCGGGGAGCTACAGCTTCTCGCCTGAGTCTATCGTTCTCCTGTTGATTCTCGTTGATCTTGTCCTCCTAGTGCTTCCGGAGTTGCTTGACTTTTGCCAGTGACTCGTCGACCTGGCGCTCTCGCTGGAGGAAATTTTCCACGAATTGCGCGGCCTCTTTCCTTTCATCCAGCATTGCTGCTGCGGTGGTGGCGAATTTCTTGGCTGTTGCCAGCATCTCCTGCCTCTTGGCCTCTAGAGTCTCCGGATCTGCAGATTCCTCAGGAGTTATGGGTTTGTTGAGGATCTCTGAGTGTGTGATTGCGTCCATGCCTGCCTGGTCAACCAGTTCTTCTGGGGACAAGACTTCCTTATGCGGTCGTTCCCGCGATAGCGGAGATCCTGCATTGGATGGCTGTGGGTCGGAAGTGGTGTGTTCATCTGCCGATTCCTGCTGGTCCAGCGCCGCTAAGGTTGCGAGAACCTGTTTAGGCTGGGCGGAATCTACTTCGATTTGCTCACCGCCTCCGAGCTCTTTCAACTTGCGATCGTACTCTTCAGTGTCCATGGAGGAGGTATCGTCGGAAGTTGGGGTTAGGTTGCCCAGGATCGATTCTTCACCCGGGGCGTCGCTTTCTCCAACAGCCTCCTGCTGATCCGGAGCTTCGCCGTTTTCCGGTGCCTCAACCTGCATGGGGCCAGCTCCGGCTTCTTGAGGGGCGGCTACTGCGGTATGGGCTATGAAGTGCACGAAGTGACACCTTTGCTTCTCTAACACCTGGGAGACCCAGGCGGATCTGCATTGGTTTTCCACCTTTAGTTCCTGCTCAGGGGCGGATTGGGTGGGTTTTGATTTTTCCAGATCTAAGGCGGAATCTCCCTTAGGAAGTTCCTGCGACTCGGATCGGATCTTCGCGACTGCGTCCTGCTCGGCGGCGGTCGCGTCAGCGTTACTTACCAGTGCGTTCCCGTCGGAATCGATGGTCTCGCCGATGAAGAGGTGTATCCCGCCGATCGGGATGATGGAGAGCTTGACGGGGTTTGTCTTAGCCGGAATCCAGCACTCGTCCTCAGGGACGATCGGAAAGTTTCCGGCGTACTTGACGCGCCCCACGGCGATGGTGTCGCCGATGCCTCCGAAGGTAGAACCCTTCCGGTTCCGGCCTCCAGACGCCGCTGGCCCCACGGTGGGCGCCAACTGTCGTTGCATATTCGACGGTACTCCAGAGGAGGGATCCTCATGGAGGGGATAAGAAGTAGGGGCCATTGGGCGGAGAGTCCTCGGGACGGTGGTACGCGATTTACCCAGCTTCGGACCACCTGCACGATGGCAAGGCCTACTGCTGCTTGTCTGGATTATCTGGGCGCTTTCGCGTTGTTACAATGAGTTGTGGTTGTGCCTCTAGGGCTCCCGGGATCCGGCTTATAAAGGCGCATGGATCTAGGGTTTACATGGAGAGTCCTAGCCGGAATACAAGTTACCTAACTACGGTACAATGTCTTGCCGTGTACGTCAAGGATCCGCCTTCCATCAGGGTCGTGCATGATCCGGATACTTCATGGGCCTTCACGGATCCGGCCTCCTTCGTAGGTCGGTTGGGATCCGGCTTCCTGTTCCTTGGCCGGACTTCATCCTTCAGGATCTACAGCAACTGGGCCGCCCGATGGGCCACATGCCACATCACCGTCTGTGGACCACCCGGGCTTGCCGGATCTAGGCACTGCCGTTGATATACCCATAAAGTATACCCACAACACCGACACAGCGTGGTATGACGTTGACAAGAACATCACAGTAAACATTCTTCTCCCGAGATAACTTTCGATATAGATCATATTGAACTTTCATATTTAGCAGATTTTGGTTTTAGTCAAAACCTTCCCGAGATATAAATATACTCATAGTCCCTGAGTTTTGGGTTAAGTGAGAAAGACCTAGCACGAAACTTCAAAATTTTTGATACCCATAGTCCCCGAGTTTCGGGTTAAGTGAGAAACACTTAGCGCAAAACTTTGGAACTTTAAATGCTCATAGTCCCCGATTTTCGGGTTAACTGAGAAACACTTAGCACAAAACTTTGGAACTTTCGATGCTCATATTTCCTCCTAAGTAAACATTATTCCGGTTTAATTTTCCATAGGTGGTGCTTGAGTCCTGGAAAAAGTTCTTTGAAAATCTGCTGTGGGAGCACTTAGAGCTTTCGAACGCTCACCAATATCTGCAGGTTGCTTACCAACAGAGCCAAGGTTAGCTTTTGACCCCATTCTTTCTTTGCGCTAGTATGTTTTTCATGTCGCACTACAGTTTACCGATTTGCTTTTCTTCAGCTAAAATGAAGGACTCCTCCTAGCTTGATGAACTTGTCGATCGGTCGAGTAACATCCCTTCAAGGTTTGTTTCTTGTGCTTTGTCTTTGCACTCTAATAAAGTATGAAAAAATTTACATGACATAAATTTTTCTTACTTCATTATTCGAGTAGAACATAAGAAAAAATAGACCTTGCAAATCTTTATTTATGAGACGTAAAAAAATGTGACATAAAATAAATATTTTCGTCATTTTTAGACTAAAATTACACACACACAATGTGTTTTTTATGCCGATTTTTTGTGGTAAGTCAATATGAAGGTAATTATATGTATACAAAACATAATTTTATGAATGTAACAACGTAAAATCATGTTGGGTGAAAAATAACTTTTCTGCACTCTAGGGGTCAAATAGTTGAAAGGACGGGAATGTTCATATATGCATGATATAGGACATTTATCAAGGAAGTTTTTTTTGAGAACTTGTCAAAATTCAAGTTTTCATCAGTGCTAATATATGGAAACTAGTGCATATTAGAGGACCCCTAGATTGCGCGAGTGTTGGCCATCTATAAAGTTTGAATCCCAAGAATATCCATACATTATAGGCCATATTATGACGCCAGTTTATTTTAGAACGTGGGTGTCAAAATTCAAGTTTTTGTGCTAATGGAAACTAGTGCACACATTAGAGGACCCCCTTGCACACGTTAGAGGACCCCCTTGCGTGAATGTTAACCATGTAGTTTGAATCCCAATAATGTTTGATCATGCATGATAGGCCATATTGTGAAGCAAATTTTTCGAAAACTTGTCAAAATTTAATTTTATCGGTGCTAATGGAAACTAGTGCACACATTAGAGAACCCCCTTGCGCAAGTGTTCGATTTTTTATTTTCTCTTCATTCCATTTGACTATTTCAAAACGGGGTGGCATTTCTCGGCATGAGTATTAGTACCAAGTTGAAATTTTCAAATTTGTAGTGGGATCTACGATATAATGACTACTTGGCTACATTAAAAAGAAATATGCCGAATTTGGTGAGCATTCTATCACACACTTGTAGTTCAAAATTAGCCCTCTTTTCGGTTAATCGACAAAAAAACATCACTTGTATGTTGGAAAGTCCACGGTCATTGTCTTGTGGGTCCATGTGAGGTGGGCACCATATGTCAACGGTCCCGCGTTATTGTTGCCTAGGTTAGAAGAACATTGTTGTCGTTATGCTAGTAGCTTGAAATTCAAAATATCGTCCACGCGCCGAAGCATTCTGCCGCATCCATTCAAATATCACGCCGCATTTATTCAAACATTCTATGATCAATTTTTTAGCATATTCCCCGTTTAACCCTAGTCTGGAAGCTACAACCCACCGACCATGGAGGGCTCATTAGGTAAAAAAAATCCGTACATATATCCCCAACCTCCCCACACCCACCTACCATTCGCCCCATTCCCTCAAAAATATTCTTACACACCAAAACTCCGACTCGCCACAGTACTAGATCTGCTTCGCCGCTGGCATACTCCTCCATAGCCTAGCCTTGATCGTGTTGGTTGTCCACCAACCGGATCCGCTCCTCCGCCGCCCTTGCAACCAATCGGATCTACTTCACCGCCGACCTAGTCCCTCCATCCAGTCGCCGCTTTCCCCCAAATATTCTCACATCAGAGCTCCACCTCTCCACCGTACTGTAATTGCTTCAACGCCGGACTCATCCAAAACGTAGCAATCACCGCCTTTCCTGTCGACACACTGGATCCTCTCCAGTGGCACCCTTGTTCACGGAACCGGAGCTACTTCACCGCCGCCCCCCACCACAGCAGTCGATCTATTCCATCGACTACCTCGGCGCAGCGGCTGTATCAACTTCACCGAAGCCATTGCCAGCCCACCAGATCTGCTTCACTAACGCCCGCTTCTCCTGAAACATGGTCGCTTCATCCTCTCCCGCGGTCGCTGCCACTGGAATGCTTAGCTGTCTCCCCCGCCCACCCCGCCGCAGCTTGATAAGTACCCTGGCCCGTTTGATCGTGGTGTTTCGTGTCATGTTTTGCATAGTTATTTGCAGCTCTCCTATGCCATTAATTATCTTGATGTCTTGCTTCACATGCAGTTTGTTTTAATATTCTAAAAAAACATTAGCTGGTCGCTAACATCTTGTTCCTTCTTTTGACACTTGTGTGCATCCAGATATGGTTGGTCGTATACCCCTTCATTAGCCTCTACCTGTTTTTAACTGCCTGCTATTGCTATTGTTGCACTACTTTTGTAGTCATGATATGTGCATTCCAAATCTAGTTGCTCTTATACCATGACATTAGCTCATAGCTAGTTGCTACATGTTTTTTCCTGCTTGCTATTTTCGTACTTATTTTATAATCATATGCTATGTGCATTTCCAATCTGTTTGCTCTTATACCACGTCATTAGCTTATAGCTATTTTTTCATGAATGTTGTTGTCGCGCAACTTGTATAGTTATTGTTGCGTGTATGTCTCATCTTTGTATTATCGTAGCCTAAATTGTCAATGTTATTTTTCTAAGCGATTGAGCATGCGAATCGCTATTAGAAGCTCCAACATTAACAATGGTGACATCAAGAATGTTAAAATCTGAGTACTTGGTTGGTAATTGTGGCAGTTTACTTTTGTTATTATCTATAACATGTATGATTTGTTCCTTCTACCAGAGATTAACACTTCAAACCTTGCCATAACTATGCATTTCATCCTTTACTGTGTTTCTGCTTATTTAATATGCTTGTCATAGGAGCAACTTTGAAGCTACTGAAAGGACACGGATACCGCCTAGAGGGGGGTGAATAGGCGATTTTAAACTTTTACGAATATGGCTTAACAAATGCGGAATAAAACTAGCGTTTAATTTGTCAAGCACAAAACCTATATAACTAGGGTTCACCTATGTACACCAAGGACTTATGCTAAATAATACAAGTAACTATGTGATAGCAAGATATATAACTTCAAGCACGAAGGCTATCACAATGTAAAGTGCATAAGTAAAGAGCTCGGGTATAGGAATAACCAAAGTGACGCGGAGACAATGATGTATCCCAAAGTTCACACTCTTGCGAGTGCTACTCTCCGTTGGAGCGGTGCGGAGGACAAGTCACTCCAAATGCGCGAAGGCCACCGTATTCTCCTCGAGAATTCTCACCAAAAGGGATGTCCTCAATCCACTATGGAACCTTAGGGTGGTCACCGAACCCGCACAAAGCTTGGGGCTATCTCCACAACTTAATTGGAGGCTCCCAATAAATCGCCACAAAGGCCTTGTCCTTGAAGAATCTCCACAACTTAATTGGTGTCCCCAAGAACACCACAAAGACCACAAATATCACTAAGCCGTCTAGGGTCCAAAGATCCAAGAGGAACAAGCTCCGGAAGTGAATATCTCACGAACTTTCACCTCCACGTATCACCGCGTAGAAATCAAACCGATGCACCAAATGCAATGGCTAGAACACCACAAAGATGATCCAATTCTTCATTCTCAAATTCCAACAAAGCTACTAAAGATATTGGGGGAATAAGAGAGGAAGAACAAATAGGAGAACACAAAATTCTCCAAGATCTAGATCCCAAAGTTTTACTCACAAAGAGATGATTTGGTTTGGTCAAAGTGTGGATCTAGATCTCCTCAATCTTTCTCTAAAATAGATGCAAGAATCATGGGATGGGGAGAAAGATCTCAAGCTCAAATATGAACAACAATGGTGGAGAGAGAGGCTTGAGAGAGAGGAAGAAGAAGGACAAAAACGTGGGGAGAGAGAGTAGGAAGAAGGACTTAAAAGGGGTCTCAGATTTCTGCCCGTTGGGGCCAAAATCGCGACCGGCCGGTACTACCGGCCGTGGTACCTCCCGTGGTACCGCCCGCGGTCGCGAGGGTACTGTAAGTTTGGCCATATTTCCGGTACCCTGGGCGGTACCTCGGGCGGTACTACCGGCCGTGCACGGGCGGTACAACCGGTCGTGCTCGGGCGGTACTACCGGCCAGCCCAACTCCTCTCTTTGGGCAAACTTAGAAAATCAATAACTAGAGTTCGGAAACTCCGATCGACATGAAACCAATTTTGTTGGAAAGAGGACGAGAAGAGCTACCCCAACAAGTTAGGGATGATTTTATATTATTTTTAGAGTGAAACCTCTCAATACGAGAAACCGGGAAAATCACCGATATCGAAAACGCAACAAGTGATAAACCCAAAATCCATTTTCGATGAACTAGAGCTTGTCATGGAAATAAACACAAGCTCTAAAACACCACATGGATAAGATCCAAATAACAACCAAGAGATATGATGCAAGGATGCAAAGGTTTGACCGCACTCCGAATGATACGATCGAGTTACTCACTCGAGAGCCCCTTGATAGTACGACCATTATCCTATAAACCGTTCTCCCAACTAAACCACGAGACCAGTGAGAACGAAACCCTATCAACAGAAAACCTTAACCTTGCGCCTTCCATTTGAGCTCGATGATGATGATCTTGACCGCAACAAGATGAAACACCGTTCTTGATTGTGCTTGCTTGATGAAGATGAGACCTTGCGGATTGCTCCCCTATACTCCACTCATTTCTTCGTATTGCAATCTTGACGCCAACTAATCGTTCAACCATTGCATATGGACAAAACCTACACATATAACTCAATGCAATCATTAGTCCATAGGGATTGTCATTAATTACCAAAACCACACATGGGGGCTGTATGCACTTTCAATCTCCCCCATTTTGGCAATTGATGACAATCTCTTTGAGAGGGTTTATATAAGGAATTTAAGAAACAAAACAAGTTGAATATATAGAGAAAACTCCCCCATAATATATGCATGGGTGAATGAACTTGAATTTCATTGCATATATTGGAAATCAAAGCCTAGAGGAGTTTCCTCTAAATATTCAACCAAGCAAGGCAACAAGATGCAAAGCGTGAAGGGCAAATACTTTGGCACAAAGTAACAAGCATAAACCCAAGTCCCTTAAACCCTCCAAACTTCTCCCCCATTGGCATCCATTGCCGAAATGGGCGAAAAATCTAGAAAGGTCAATATAGTGAGACTTCCTCCACAAGGTGTGCATTTCTCATATTGTGAGTGGAATCAAATGCACGTATTCGATGATGAATACACAGAGGGATTCAAACTATACAAGGATCAAAGATTGCAAAAAGATAACAAAGTCAAGAAGCTTCAACACATGAAGCAAGCAATCAAATGAACCCAAACATGGAACCAAATGAAAGATAAATATTATGATAAAATCAAGTAGGGTGCTCTAAATAACATAAGGAAGCTCCCCAAGGTTTGTGCACAAAGATAGACAATTTTATTGGAATATAGGTGCACAAAAATGATATCATCACTCCCATAATGTCATTTAGAGAAAAAGGTACCAAGTGAAATAAAGTCTTATGATCACCGCAAAATAGTGCTTTAAATAAAATGAGGAAGCTCCCCCAAGGTACATGCATAAATTAGATTGTTGTATTTGAATACAATATGCATAACATGGAATCATCAGTGCCTCATTACCATCAAAACAAACAATTGCAATAGATCATAGATAAGAAATTAAGTTTGACACTTGGAGAAAATAAGTGGTTGAGCAATAAGTAAGAGATACCATAAGTAGAGGCTCAACCAAAAGAATATGTGAGAGGCATGGCCAAGCATATTACAAGACTAATACAAGAATGCGGAAATAGCATCATCATAGTCTTCAAAGAATGATTTTGCTTATCATGACCAATCAACACATATCAATTAAAAATGATATCAAATGGAGATGTATCACCTCTCATGTATATAAGTTACTCTAAGTAGACAATATCACGAAGATTTTTATCAACAAAGAAACATGTACACACAAAATAGATACAAAAAAAATTAAAACATGATATCCAAAGAAAAGTCATGTAATATACCAATAAGATCTTTGCTTAGTAGCATGCCCAAGGGCTCAATTTTATCTTATTGTACATTAAATAACTTCAAACATAAACACATCAAAGACATCACAAATATAAACAAGGAGAAGAAGATAGTTGGGATGTTTTGAGAAAAGCAACAGGTATCACAACTAAAGGATACCAAATGAAAGAACTCAATTTGCAATAAGGAGGTTTCATTAAGGTATTTGCAAATAGAGAGATTCATGCGAAGATGCAACCACGAGGTTGGTTACAAGAAAAGTATGCATGAAAAGATATTTGTTACCAAGATAGCATTGGTTTGGATGTAGTAGATATGAGTTCGTGGATCATCCTAGCTTGCCTCTAATAATCATTTAGTAACCACTTCTTCCTTATGAATTTGGCAAACATCCAATGCATCTTCATGTACCTAAAACAAATTTAAGTACAAAATGGTTCCCAAACTAAGTGGGTCCAAAGTAGTTAGACACTACAACATATAGAACAAACCCCACATAAATATGTGCATATTGATATGAAATTGAATTTCATGCACATCTTAGCCCATTTAGGATTTGTTGGAGTTTACCCTATATATTGGAACAAGAAAGCAAAGCATGCCATAGAATATACATTTAGTAAATATGCATGCATGAGACTCTCAAGAACCAACCGGAAATACAATTTGGACGAAACACCAATTAAATCAAGAACAATAGTTGTCCAAATTATATTGAAGAATCAAATCAACACAAGATTGATTTCAAAGACTTATCTCATTACAAGAAGCTAATTAAACCCAAAACAAGCAATGAGATAACCAACTCCCAAGAGAGCAAGGTTCCAACAAATAATCCAAACCCTCACACTTTTCATGATGGCACAAGTACCGAAAAGAAAAGATTTGTCTTCCAAAATCAAGTACTTGATATAGATCAAGCAATGAAATGATAGGATCATAAAAGTGGCATTGAAACATAAATATGAGAGCTCCCCCAAGATTAGTGCATTGTTTAGGATTTTTCATTTGAATACACAATCCACAAAAGTTCAAGTAACAAATTATATCCATAAAATGCAAGGAAGACACATGGGAGTCAAAGTCAAAACCATTTCATGGCAAGAAATAAAACAATTAAACACAAGAGCCATTGTAAAGATGATCAATAAATATTTCCTGGTAGTAGTTTCCAAGTATCCAAGATCATCTTCACACCAACGAATGCATATGGTAAAAGATACGAGTTAACCATCATGCAACGAGAGTCTCTTGATAGCTCCAATAAATTACACCATCATGCAAAGCAATGAATAGCATAACTTGAAGCACATGATTTCCCAAAAAGGACATGAGACACATATTGTGGAAAACCATGCCAAGAAAAGCTCTCACAAACAATATCCACAAGGATATTAGCAAAGAAGCCATTTAACCAATTTGGACTTGTTTGAGAAAACCATGCCACATAGGAACGAGATAATTTGCAATATCAATACTATGTGACACAACCTTAAATATGCACATTTTCATGGCTTGTATATGCACAAAGCATAATACTCCCCCATAAATGTGATATAGAATTTATTTTCGCAAGAGGCAACAAGGAACCAACAAGAGATAATTAATGGACATTATAGAATTTGAATTTCTCATGAGGATGACATACCACATAGAGACTAGATAAACCTGTAATATCAATTCTAAGTGGTATTCCTCATGTACACACATTTTTAGGGTTGTGACATTCCCAAGGGCATATCACTCCCCCAAAATGGGATAGTCCATTAATCACTCCCAAGAGCCATTATAAGATACAAAAAGACGCAACTAGGCTCCAACACAAACACAAATACATGGTGTGCAACCTAACATTCATAGACTTGATTTATCAAGATAAGTCAAGTAGGACGCACAACATATACAAGCATATGCAAGGTACAAAACCAACACATGCAAAAAGGGGTGAGTAACTTTCAATGTAAATAAGTTGAGTACAAATTACTGCAAGGAGGAACATTGGATATGATAGAAGTGAGATAACCCAAATGACTTGGCTTGAGACAATATAATTGTTGAAGATCCCTTATTTCTTCATGATATAGCCAAGTCTCCAATGCCCTCCAATCTCCACCTATTGATCAAGTTTTAGCTTGTTGGTCCCCAAGCAAGTTGGGTCCTAAGAGATTAGTCACAATAGGCTTCGCAACCCAAATGGTTCTTTTCTTGACACCACTTTGAGCACCAACGTATTTGGCAAACACATTTCCAACCTCATCCTTGCGAAGAGAATAAACATCATCAATGATGATAGAGTTGGATGAGTTACCAATAGTGCAAAAGGAGGAGATGTGGCGCTTCTCACGACATATGTAGCAAGTTCTTCTCTTCTCCTTCTTCTCACTTGATTTCTCCACAATGGGAGCACTAGCTTGAATCTTCTTGGGAAGTGGCTTTTCTTCAACCCGAGGTTGGGCATTTGTAAAACCCCAAAATTTTGAAACAAATAAGAACCATATTTTCAATTATCCAATTTTTAGGGTTAACAAAAACTTGCCTATTTCAAAATCTTTTCTATTATGTGAATGAATGAAATGTTTGCTATTGCCATGAATGTGTGTTTGAAGTATTTGAAATTGTTTCTAAGCCACAATCATGCAATTGGGATGAAAGAGAAACAAATCAAAAAGAAAATAAAATAGAAATAGAGGCACATGTGAGCCTATGGCCATATTTGTAAATTTAGGCCTATGCCATGTTCTACCTTGTTTAGATGGTTTGAAAACCTCAAAAAACCCAACCTAGTACTCACCAAGCCAAATCAAAAGTGAAACAAAAAGAAAATGAAAATACACATAGAGGCATATGTGGGTATATGGCCAAATTTCAAATTTGAGCATATGCCCTACTCTCTTTGTTGGAATTGTTGAAACACAATCCTAAACTCAAAATAGTACATAAGAACACCACACAACACCTTTGGGATCAAAGAAAATCAAAACAAAAGGGAAGAAAATGAAAAACCCTAAGTTACATATGGTAATGGTCAAATCTGCCAAAATTAAAATGATACCTACTTTGAGCCCCTTTGGTTAACTATTTCTAAACTAAACTTTCTAATATTTTGTCCAGATCACTAGTACTCATAAAAGTGAACAACTTGGTATAATTCAACCTTGCTGATTCAAAGTCAAACTCTTAATATAAGCATGCAAAGTGGCAACTTTGAATCAGATTCTAGATTGCCCCAAATTTTGGAATTTTCACAAACCAATTCCAAATTCCAAACCAAGGCCACAAATAGATGCCAAACATTATTTAGATCACACCTATGAAGTATTTTGGCCATTGCATCCAACATATGGTGATCAAGTTATTTAATAAAAAGGTACAACCACTATTCCTACCCACTATGCACCACCTCACTCCACTTTTCTTGTGCTCATCTATAGTGGACATTGTCCTCCAACCTCTCATGACTTCACCATGTCCTTGCCAACACTATTCCTTGCTCATTTGCACCATGCCAAGTCCATGTCATGGCATATGTCACTCATCTTGGCCATGATCCTTTGTGCATGCTCTAGCTCTCTCTAGCCTTGCCAACCATGTCACACACTCTTGCCTCACCTCACTAAAGATTGCATTGACCTCCTAGCCCAAGAAAAAGGCATGGAAGATCCCTAGCCAACCCATGTCACCCTCATGACCTCACCATGCCAACCCCCTATCCACTCCTCTCTAGCCTCACCAACCATGTCAAATAGGTTGACCTTGATCTCCTGAACCTACCTGTACCAGCCATTGGCCAATAGAGACCCTGCCCTGGCCAGCACGCGACGTGCCCGCGACGCCCAGAACGCGCTAGAGCGCGCATGGACACGCCCTGGACACGACAGAGCACCGCCTAGCCCCATCGCCACTTTCCCTCGCCCTCTCCTCTCTCCCACGTACTCTCCACGACGTCAGCTACCTCCCAGACACGCCCTCTCCCTCTCCCGTGCCCTACCACCGTCGCCATCATCAACGCCGTCCGCCACAGTACCTCCGGACATGACGATCGCCCGCATGCTCCCTTCCACCTCCTGCTGCGCCATGACGCTAGCAAGGACCGTCAAGCCATGCTGCACCGTCCCCTACCCTCGCCCACGCCTTTGCGCCGCTGTAGCATCGTCATCGACGACGACCTGCTCGTGCCGCGCTGTCCCTAGATGAAGCTATAAAAGGAGGCCTCCCCCTTGATGTTTCTCCACACCATCTCACTTCCCACTCCTCACTGAGCCTCCTCAACACCTCACCCCTCCACATTGCTCTCTCCCTTGCCGGAATTGCACCGGAGCCGCCGCGGCAATAGCAAGACGGAGACGACGCTGCCGTCCTCCTCAACCTCTCCCCCAACCCTCGTTCACCTCGCCGTCATATTCCATGCCGATTGCCCGCCTCGCCAAGCCTCGTCGGAGCCCTGGTAACCCCCTAGCCACCCTCCTCGCCGCCGGCAGGGTTAGCCCTCGTCGCCCTTCTGTCGCGGAAGGAGACGAGCGTCAGCCGTTCGATCTGTTTTAATCCTACGGCCTCCCTCTCTGCGTACCGATTCGGGTTTTAAACCCGCTGACATGTGGAGCCCACTGTGAGGCGGCCTGCTGCGTGCAAGACGCGTAGCTGGGCCGGCCTTCTCCCTTTCTCTCTCGCTGGCCCGTTTTGTTTCCCGCGTGAGCCCACAGATTTGAATTCTGTTTAATTCGTTTAATTCAAATTCAATACTGGTGCTTGATTCAAAATTAAATAGAACAAATTCTACTGAGCCAAATTTGATGAATTTTATATTGTTGGAAAGCTTATGAAATTATCAAGCAAACCCCACTGGTTTCAAACCCTAGTTCATTATAGATCACTGGCAAGAAAAATAACAAGTCAGAACCTTTTCCAAATTCAAACAATTATTAAAAATCAACCATAATGAATTTTGAGGTGATTCAAATTCTCATAATTCACATTTCAAAAACTCTAATTGTCTATACAAAAATATGATATAGTTGTTTCAGAGGATCATGGGCTAGATTCAACTAATGGCTATGTAGTCATTTCTAGCTCATTTAAAATATTTCAAAAATAGTATTTAAATTCTATGAGGTGTAGCATCTCCTTTAAATCATTTTTCTAAGTAATTCAATGTGAGGTGATGACATTAGTCTTCATGACCCCATATTTTATTACTTAAGAATATTAAATCCTTTTCTAAAATAGTAATGATTAAATGGTATGAGATATTTTATCGCATTTAAATCATTTTCCCCAAATGGTAAATGTGAGGTGGTGACTTTGGTCAACATGATCTCATACTTATTATTTGAGGATATTAAATCTTAGTAATGTTCAAGGAGAGGAAATTATTTCTCAAAGGAAATAAATAGAAACCCTAGTAAATATTTCAATAAGAGGAAATTACTTTTCAAAGTAAATAAAAGTAAAACTCTAGTATGGATGATTGTGATGATAATAGATCATCTTGTGTGGCAAATAGAATACTTAAGAATTGTTTGGTGATTGTGTACCCCGTATTCATTTATAGACGCTAGTACCGAGTGCTACGAGGAAGAAGACTTCTACGAAGAAGAAGAGGAAAACCTTGATCACTACACCAACCAAGGCAAGCTATATTATTGCAAGCTATTACCAAGCTACCCTAATGCAAAGCTCTACTAGAGCAAGGCACCATGGCAATATTATTTTGTGTTTAAGGATTCCGATCCCAAGTTTTTATCTTACAAGCTTTAACTTTGGTTATCAACGTTTATTTTATTTATAGTTAACTTTGGTCTAGATATGGAGGATCACAAGAGCATCAAATTTAGCCTAGAGAGCTACAAGTTAGTTAGCACCACTCATGACTAGTTGCTAGTGATAAAACTAAAATTTACTACTCTAGATGGGAACATGTGAATCAAATGACTTTGAAAACCTTAGGAGAGGAAATAAAACAAGTAAATAAACGCTAAGAAAGTTCAAGTAACAAATTTAATAAATGGGGAGAAAGATCTCAAGCTAAAATATGAACAACAACGGTGGAGAGAGAGGTTTGAGAGAGAGGAAGAATAAGGCCAAAAAACGTGGGGAGAGAGAGGAGGAAGAAGGACTTAAAAGGGGTCTCAGATTTCTGCCCGTTGGGGCCAAAATCGTGACCGGCCGGTACTACCGGCCGCGGTACCGCCCGTGGTACCGCCCGCGGTCGCGAGGGTACTGTAAGTTTGGCCATATTTCCGGTACCCTGTGCGGTACCTCGGGCGGTACTACCGGCCGTGCACGGGTGGTACTACTGGTCGTGCTCGGGCGGTACTACCGGCCAGCCCAAACTGCTCTCTTTGGGCAAACTTAGAAAATCAATAACTAGAGTTTGGAAACTCCGATCGACATGAAACCAATTTTGTTGGAAAGAGGACGAGAAGATCTACCCCAACAAAGAGTGAAAATATAGAAACTAGTTGGGGATGATTTTATATTATTTTTAGAGTGAAACCTCTCAATACGAGAAACCGGGAAAATCACCGATATCGAAAACGCAACAAGTGATAAACCCGAAATCCATTTTCGATGAACTAGAGCTTGTCATGGAAATAACCACAAGCTCTAAAACACCACATGGATAAGATCCAAATAACAACCAAGAGATATGATGCAAGGATGCAAAGGTTTGACAGCACTCCGAACGATACGATCGAGTTACTCACTCGAGAGCCCCTTGATAGTACGACCATTACCCCCACGATACGGAAAAAGTTCCAGAGACGCCGCCGCCGCCAATCCCATCTCGGGGGTTTCAGAAGATCGCCTCCGGCACCTTGCCGGAGAGGGGAATCATCACCGGAGGGCTCTACATCACCATGCCCGCCTCCGGACTTATGCGTGAGTAGTTCATCCTTGGACTATGGGTCCATAGCAGTAGCTAGATGGTTGTCTTCTCCTCATTGTGCTATCATGTTAGATCTTTTGAGCTGCCTATCATGATCAAGATCATCTATTTGTAATGCTACATGTTTTGTTTGTTGGGATCCGATGAATATTGAATACTATGTCAAGTTGATTATCAATCTATCATATATGTGTTATTTATATTCTTGCATGCTCTCCGTTGCTAGTAGAGGCTCTGGCCAAGTTGATACTTGTGACTCCAAGAGGGAGTATTTATGCTAGATAGTTGGTTCATGCCTCCATTGAATCCAGGGACGAGTGATGGAAAGTTCTAAGGTTGTGGATGTTCTGTTGCCACTAGGGATAAAACATCAATGCTTTGTCTAAGGATATTTGTGTTGATTACATTACGCACCATACTTAATGCAATTGTCCGTTGTTTGCAACTTAATACTGGAAGGGGTGCGGATGCTAACCCGAAGGTGGACTTTTTAGGCATAGATGCATGCTGGATAGCGGTCTATGTACTTTGTCGTAATGCCCTGATTTAATCTCATAGTAGTCATCATGATATATGTATGTGCATCTCTATTTGTCAATTTCCCAACTGTAATTTGTTCACCCAACATGCTAGTTATCTTATTGGAGAGACACCACTAGTGAACTGTGGACCCCGGTCCATTCTTTTACATCTGAAATACAATCTACTGCAATCTCTGTTCTCTGTTGTTCTTCACAAGCAAACATCATTCTCCACACCATACGTTTAATCCTTTGTTTACAGCAAGCCGGTGAGGTTGACAACCTCACTGTTAAGTTGGGGCAAGGTATTTTGGTTGTGTTGTGCAGGTTCCACGCTGGCGTCGGAATCCCTGGTGTTGCGCCGCACTGCACTCCTTCACCAACAACCTTCACGTGGCCTTCATCTCCTACTGGTTCGATAACCTTGGTTTCTTTCTGAGGGAAAACATGCTGCTGTACGCATCACACCTTCCTCTTGGGGTTCCCAACGGACGTGTGCTTCACGCGTTATCAGGGAGAACCATCCATGACTGCTTGGGCTGGTCATTTGAGTATATTTATCAGTGCAAAGCCTCCAAAAACCCATTGTGATTTTAAAGTTGGACTTTGACTCCATTGAGCATGAAGCTATTTACAGCATTATGAGGCATCTTGGGTTCCCTCTTATTTTTATTAATTGGGCTAAAAATCTCTTGGAGACATGCACTTCTTCTGTTTTGATCAATGGTGTTCCTGGCAGGAATTTTAGGTGTAAAAGAGGTGTCAGGCAGGGAGACCCTCTTTCTCCACTTCTGTTTGTGTTGGGGGCTGAAATTCTACAGTATGTGGTGAATGATCTTAAAGATAAAGGGTTGTTGAAGCTTCCTATCCAAGTGAATCAAACTGACTTCCCCATAGTACAGTGTGCAGATGACACGATTTTGATCTTGGAGGCTGATCCTGAACAGCTGGCAGTATTGAAGCAGGCTCTTCTGGATTTCTCAATATCTACTGGGCTTTCAGTAAATTACCATAAATATTGTATGCTGCCAATTAATATCTCTGATCAGCAAGTGCAGGTTTTGGCACAGGGTTTTGGGTGTGTGGTGGGCACTTTTCCTTTCACGTATGTTGGTCTCCCTATGGGTACTACTAAGCCTAGAATTGTGGATCTTATGCCTTTGGTGGATAGGCTAGAAAGAAGACTCACAGCAAGCTCCTCTTTTTTGGCCTATGGTAGGCGACTGCAGCTTATTGCATCGTGTTTATCATCAATGCCCATTTTTTCCTGTATTCCCTCGACATTCCTTTGGGCATAGTTGAGCAAGTTAATAGGATTATCGGGCAATGTTTATGGAGAAAGAAGGAAGGGAAATCAGCTGGTCATTCTCTGGAAGCCTGGGATATGATATGCAAGCCCAAGCAGAGTGGTGGACTGGGCATTATTTACTTTAAGAAACTGAATGAAGGGCTCCTTATGAAACATCTCCATAAATTCTATAATACGGAAGATATTCCTTGGGTTCATTTGGTTTGGCAGTACTATGGTCAATGTCCTCCTCATACAGCCTTGCCTTATGGGTCTTTCTGGTGGAGAGATATAATGAAACTTTTTCCCAAATACTCTCCTCTGTGCACCATCTCTGTGGGTAAAGGAGATACAGCTTTGTTCTAGTCTGATTGTTGGAATGGACTTATCATGAAATCTAGATTCCCCAGGCTGTTTTTTTTGCTCTGGATGAGAATATATCAGTCCAGGATGTGATGACACAGGTTGATCTATCAACCCTCTTTGAGCTACCCCTCTCTCAGCAAGCTTTTGTTGAATTTCAGACCTTGAGTCTGATGGTTTCTCAGTGGAATTATCTCCCGCAAACTAATGATAACTGGTGTACTGTCTGGAAGGATGGTGTTTTCACCTCAAGTTTATACTATCAACACTACTTCAAAGATATCAAGGCTAGTTGTGTGCTTAAGTGGATTTGGAAGAGTTGGGTCCTGTTGCGTATCAGAGACTTTGGGTGGTTGTTGGTAAATGACAGACGAAACACAAAGGATATGCTGAGAAGGAGACATTGGAATGTCACAAATGATTTACATTGTTTTATTTTCCCCACACATATGGATGAAGACTGGTTGCATTTGTTCTTTCATTGTAATTTCAGCCAGAGGGTCTGGAATTATCTGCAGATTGAGTGGGAGCCTGGTGATACTATGGAGGAGATCTTTTGCCTCCCTAAGAGGAACTTTGTCAAACCTTTTTTCACAGAGGTGGTGTTGCTGGCGACCTGGAACATTTGGAAACAAAGGAATGAGGCAATTTTCTAGGGGGTACTGCCTTCTTTTAGAGGGTGGAAGAGGAGATTTGTACATGATGCTCTTCTTCATGTTCATAGGATTAAAGACAAGCATGTAAATAGCTTCAAGCTTTGGGTTTGATGCGTGTAGTTGACACGTCCGTTGGGAACCCCAAGAGGAAGGTGTGATGCGCACATCGGCAAGTTTCCCTCAGTTAGAAACCAAGGTTTAATCGAACCAGTAGGAGTCAAGAAGCACGTTGAAGGTTGATGGCGGCGGGATGTAGTGCGGCGCAACACCAGAGATTCCGGCGCCAACGTGGAACCTGCACAACACAACCAAAGTACTTTGCCCCAACGAAACAGTGAGGTTGTCAATCTCACCGGCTTGCTGTAACAAAGGATTAACCGTATTGTGTGGAAGATGATTGTTTGCAGAGAAAACAGCAAAACAAGTATTGCAGCAGATTTGTATTTCAGTATTAAAGAATGGACCGGGGTCCACAGTTCACTAGAGGTGTCTCTCCCATAAGATAAAAGCATGTTGGGTGAACAAATTACAGTCGGGCAATTGACAAATAGAGAGGGCATAACAATGCACATACATGACATGATAAGTATAGTGAGATTTAATTGGGCATTACGACAAAGTACATAGACCGCCATCCAACTGCATCTATGCCTAAAAAGTCCACCTTCAAGTTATCGTCCGAACCCCCTCCAGTATTAAGTTGCAAAGCAACAGACAATTGCATTAAGTATGGTGCGTAATGTAATCAACAACTACATCCTCGGACATAGCGCCAATGTTTTATCCCTAGTGGCAACAAGACAACACAACCTTAGAACTTTTCGTCACCGTCCCAGGTGTCAATGCGGGCATGAACCCACTATCGAGCATAAATACTCCCTCTTGGAGTTAAAAGCAAAAACTTGGCCAGAGCCTCTACTAGTAACGGAGAGCATGCAAGATCATAAACAACACATATGTAATAACTTGATAATTTACATGACATAGTATTCTCTATCCATCGGATCCCGACAAACACAACATAGAGTATTACAGATAGATGATCTTGATCATGTTAGGCAGCTCACAAGATCCAACAATGAAGCACAATGAGGAGAAGACAACCATCTAGCTAGGGCTATGGACCATAGTCCAGGGGTGAACTACTCACTCATCACTCCGGAGGCGACCATGGCGGTGTAGAGTCCTCCGGGAGATGAATCCCCTCTCCGGCAGGGTGCCGGAGGAGATCTCCAGAATCCCCCGAGATGGGATCGGCGGCGGCGGCGTCTCAGTAAGGTTTTCCGTATCGTGGTTTTTTCACCTCAGGGGTTTTGCGACGGAGGCTTTAAGTAGGCAGAAGGGCAGAGTCGGAGACGTATCAAGCATCCCCAAGCTTAGTTCTGCTCGTCCCGAGCAGGTAAAACGATAACAAAGATAATTTCTGAAGTGATATGCCATCATAACCTTGATCATACTATTTGTTAACATATGTAGTGGATGCAGCGATCAAAACAATGGTAATGACATGAGTAAACAAGTAAATCATAAAGCAAAGACTTTTCATGAATAGTACTTCAAGACAAGTATTAATAAGTCTTGCATAAGAGTTAACTCATAAAGCAATAAATCAAAGTAAAGGTATTGAAGCAACACAAAGGAAGATTAAGTTTCAGCGGTTGCTTTCAACTTGTAACATGTATATCTCATGGATAATTGTCAACATAGAGTAATATAACAAGTACAATATGCAAGTATGTAGGAATCAATGCACAGTTCACACAAGTGTTTGCTTCTTAAGGTGGAGAGAGATAGGTGAACTGACTCAACATAAAAGTAAAGAGAAAGGTCCTTCAAAGAGGAAAGCATCGATTGCTATATTTGTGCTAGAGCTTTTATTTTGAAAACATGAAACAATTTTGTCAACGGTAGTAATAAAGCATATGAGTTATGTACATTATATCTTACAAGTTGCAGGTCTCATGCATAGTATACTAATAGTGCCCGCACCTTGTCCTAATCAGCTTGGACTACCGGATCTTTGCAATGCACATGTTTTAACCAAGTGTGACAATGGGGTACCTCCATGCCGCCTGTACAAAGGTCTAAGGAGAAAGCTCGCATTTTGGATTTCTCGCTTTTGATTATTCTCAACTTAGACATCCATACCGGGACAACATGGACAACAGATAATGGACTCCTCTTTAATGCATAAGCATGTGGCAACAATTATTATTCTCATATGAGATTGAGGATATATGTCCAAAACTGAAACTTCCACCATGAATCATGGCTTTAGTTAGCGGCCCAAAGTTCTTCTCTAACAATATGCATGCTCCAACCATAAAGGTGGTAGATCTCTCTTACTTCGGACAAGACGGACATGCATAGCAACTCACATGATATTCAACAAAGAATAGTTGATGGCGTCCCCGAAACATGGTTATCGCACAACAAGCAACTTAATAAGAGATAAAGTGCATAAGTACATATTCAATACCACAATAGTTTTTAAGCTATTTGTCCCATGAGCTATATATTGCAAAGGTGAATGATGGAATTTTAAAGGTAGCACTCAAGCAATTTACTTTGGAATGGCGGAGAAATACCATGTAGTAGGTAGGTATGGTGGACACAAATGGCATAGTGGTTGGCTCAAGTATTTGGGATGCATGAGAAGTATTCCCTCTCGATACAAGGTTTAGGCTAGCAAGGCTATTTGAAACAAACACAAGGATGAACGGTACAGACAAAACTCACATAAAAGACATATGGTAAACATTATAAGACTCCATACCATCTTCCTTGTTGTTCAAAACTCAATACTAGATGTTATCTAGACTCTAGAGAAACCAAATATGCAATCCAAATTAGCAAGCTCTAAGTATTTCTTTATTAATGGGTGCAAAGTATATGATGCAAGAGCTTAAACATGAGCACAACAATTGCCAAGTATCAAATTATCCAAGATATTTTAGAGTTACTACATGTAGCATTTTCCAATTCCAACCATATAACAATTTAACGAAGAAGAAACTTCGCCATGAATACTATGAGTAGAGCCTAAGGACATATTTGTCCATATGCTACAGCGGAGCGTGTCTCTCTCCCATAAAGTGAATGCTAGGATCCATTTTATTCAAACAAAACAAAAACAAAAACAAACCGACGCTCCAAGCAAAGTGCATAAGATGTGACGGAATAAAAATATAGTTTCAGGGGAGGAACTCGATAATGTTGTCGATGAAGAAGGGGATGCCTTGGGCATCCCCAAGCTTAAACGCTTGAGTCTTCTTATAATATGCAGGGGTGAACCACCGGGCATCCCCAAGCTTAGAGCTTTCACTCTCCTTGATCATATTGCATCATACTCCTCTCTTGATCCTTGAAAACTTCCTCCACACCAAACACGAAACAACTCATTAGAGGGTTAGTGCATAATAAAAATTCACATGTTCGGAGGTGACACAATCATTCTTAACACTTCTGGACATTGCATAAAGCTACTGGACATTAATGGATCAAAGAAATTCATCCAACATAGCAAAAGAGGCAATGCGAAATAAAAGACAGAATCTATCAAAATAGAACAGTCCGTAAAGATGGATTTTATTAGGCCACCAGACTTGCTCAAACGAAAATGCTCAAATTGAATGAAAGTTGCATACATATCTGAGGATCATGCTCGTAAATTGGCTTAATTTTCTGAGCTACCTACGGGGAGATAGACCCAGATTCGTGACAGCAAAGAAATCTGGAACTGCGCAGTAATCCAAATCTAGTACTTACTTTTCTATCAAAGACTTTACTTGGCACAACAAAACTCAAAACTAAGATAAGGAGAGGTTGCTACAGTAGTAAACAACTTTCAAGACACAAATATAAAACAAAAATACTGTAGTAAAAACATGGGTTGTCTCCCATAAGCTCTTTTCTTTAACGCCTTTCAGCTAGGCGCAGAAAGTGTAACTCAAGTATTATCAAGAGACGAAGCATAAGCTTCATAATTTGTTCTAATAATAGAATCATAAGGTAACTTCATTCTCTTTCTAGGGAAGTGTTCCATACCTTTCTTGAGAGGAAATTGATATTTAATATTACCTTCCTTCATATCAATAGTAGCACCAACGGTTCGAAGAAAAGGTCTTCCCAATATAATGGGACAAGATGCATTGCATTCAATATCCAAGATAACAAAATCAACGGGGACAAGGTTATTGTTAACCATAATATGAACATTATCAACTCTCCCCAAAGGTTTCTTTTTAGCATTATCAGCGAGATTAACATCCAAATAACAATTTTTCATTGGTGGCAAGTCAAGCATATCATAGACTTTCTTAGGCATAACAGAAATACTTGCACCAAGATCACATAAAGCATTACAATCAAAATCTTTGACTCTCATTTTAATGATGGGCTCCCAACCATCCTCTAGCTTTCTAGGAATAGAAGTTTCAAGTTTTAGTTTCTCTTCTCTAGCTTTTATGAGAGCATTTGTAATATGTTTTGTGAAAGCCAAGTTTACAGCGCTAGCATTGGGAATTTTAGCAAGTTTTTGTAAGAACTTTATAACTTCAGAGATGTGGCAATCATCAAAATCTAAATCATTACAATCTAAAGCAATGGGATTATCATCCCCAAGGTTGGAAAAAATTTCAGCAGTTTTATCACAGGCAGTTTCAGCAGTTTTAGCAGTTTCAGGTAATTTTGCGCGCTTTGCACTAGGAGTAGAAGCATTGCCAACACCAATTATTTTATCATTGATAGTAGGAGGTGCAGCAACATATGAATTATTAGCATTGCTAGTGGTGGTAATAGTCCAAACTTTAGCTACATTTTCCTTTTTAGCTAGTTTTTCATTTTCTTCTCTATCCCACCTAGCACGCAGTTCAGCCATTAATCTTATATTCTCATTAATTCTAACTTGGATGGCATTTGCTGTAGTAACAATTTTATTTTCAATATCCCTATTAGGCATAACTTTTCATTTCAAAAGATCAACATCAGAGGCAAGACTATCAACTCTAGAAACAAGAATATCAATTTTATTGAGCTTTTCCTCAACAGATTTGTTAAAGGCAGTTTGTGTACTAATAAATTCTTTAAGCATAGCTTCAAGTCCAGGGGGTGTATTCCTATTATTGTTGTAAGAATTCCCATAAGAATTAGCATAACCGTTACTATTATTATAAGGATATGGCCTATAGTTATTACTAGAATTGTTCCGATAAGCATTGTTGTTGAAATTATTATTTTTAATGAAGTTTACATCAACATGTTCTTCTTGGGCAACCAATGAAGCTAATGGAACATTATTAGGATCAACATTAGTCCTATCATTCGCAAGCATAGACATAATAGCATCAACCTTATTATTCAAGGAAGAGGATTCTTCAACAGAATTTACCTTCTTACCTTGTGGAGCTCTTTCCGTGTGCCATTCAGAGTAATTAACCATCATATTATCAAGGAGCTTTGTTGCTTCACCAAGAGTGATGGACATAAAGGTACGTCCAGCAGCTGAATCCAATAAATTCCGCGAAGAAAAATTTAGTCCTGCATAGAAGGTTTGGATGATCATCCAAGTAGTCGATCCATGGGTTGGGCAATTTTTAACCAAAGATTTCATTCTTTCCCAAGCTTGAGCAACATGTTCATTATCCAATTGTTTAAAATTCATTATGCTAATCCTCAAAGATATAATTTTAGCAGGGGGATAATATCTACCAATAAAAGCATCCTTGCATTTAGTCCAGGAATCAATACTATTCTTAGGCAAGAGATAGCAACCAATCTTTAGCTCTTCCTCTTAATGAGAAAGGAAACAATTTGAATTTTATAATATCACCATCTACATCTTTATACTTTTGCATTTCACATAATTCAACAAAATTATTGAGATGGGCAAGCAGCATCATCGGAACTAACACTGAGAAAATTGCTCTCGCATGACAAGATTAAGTAAAGCAGGTTTAATTTCAAAGAATTCTGCTGTAGTAGCAGTGGAGCAATAGGTGTGCATAGGAAATCATTATTATTTGTGCTAGTGAAGTCACACAACTTAGTATTTTCAGGGTTGGCCATTTTAGCAGTAATAAAGCAAACTAGATAAAGTAAATGCAAGTAAACTAATTTTTTTGTGTTTTTGATATAGAGTGCAAGACAGTAAATAAAGTAAAACTAGCAACTAATTTTTTTTTGTGTTTTGATATAAGTGCAGCAAACAAAGTAGTAAATAAAATAAAGCAAGACAAAAACAAAGTAAAGAGATTGAGAAGTGGAGACTCCCCTTGCGAGCGTGTCTTGATCTCCCGGCAACGGCGCCGGAAATTTGCTTGATGCGTGTAGTTGACACGTCCGTTGGGAACCCCAAGAGGAAGGTGTGATGCGCACAGCGGCAAGTTTCCCTCAGTTAGAAACCAAGGTTTAATCGAACCAATAGGAGTCAAGAAGCACGTTGAAGGTTGATGGCGGCGGGATGTAGTGCGGCGCAACACCGAGAGATTCCGGCGCCAACGTGGAACCTGCACAACACAACCAAAGTACTTTGCCCCAACGAAACAGTTGAGGTTGTCAATCTCACCGGCTTGCTGTAACAAAGGATTAACCGTATTGTGTGGAAGATGATTGTTTGCAGAGAAAACGAGTAAAACAAGTATTGCAGCGAGATTTGTATTTCAGTATTAAAGAATGGACCGGGGTCCACGGTTCACTAGAGGTGTCTCTCCCATAAGATAAAAGCATGTTGGGTGAACAAATTACGGTCGGGCAATTGACAAATAGAGAGGGCATAACAATGCACATACATGACATGATAAGTATAGTGAGATTTAATTGGGCATTACGACAAAGTACATAGACCGCCATCCAAGCTGCATCTATGCCTAAAAAGTCCACCTTCGGAGTTATCTTCCGAACCCCCTCCGGTATTAAGTTGCAAAGCAACGGACAATTGCATTAAGTATGGTGCGTAATGTAATCAACAACTACATCCTCGGACATAGCGCCAATGTTTTATCCCTAGTGGCAACAACACAACACAACCTTAGAACTTTACTCGTCACCGTCCCGGTGTCAATGCGGGCATGAACCCACTATCGAGCATAAATACTCCCTCTTGGAGTTAAAAGCAAAAACTTGGCCAGAGCCTCTACTAGTAACGGAGAGCATGCAAGATCATAAACAACACATATGTAATAACTTGATAATTAACATGACATAGTATTCTCTATCCATCGGATCCCGACAAACACAACATAGAGTATTACGAGATAGATGATCTTGATCATGTTAGGCAGCTCACAAGATCCAACAATGAAGCACAATGAGGAGAAGACAACCATCTAGCTACTGCTATGGACCCATAGTCCAGGGGTGAACTACTCACTCATCACTCCGGAGGCGACCATGGCGGTGTAGAGTCCTCCGGGAGATGAATCCCCTCTCCGGCGGGGTGCCGGAGGAGATCTCCGGAATCCCCCGAGATGGGATCGGCGGCGGCGGCGTCTCGGTAAGGTTTTCCGTATCGTGGTTTTTTCACCTCGGGGGTTTCGCGACGGAGGCTTTAAGTAGGCGGAAGGGCGAGTCGGGGCCCGACGAGGGGCCCACACCACGGGCGGCGCGGGCCCCCCTTGGCCGCGCCGCCATGTGGTTTGGCCACTCGGTGGCCCCACTTCGTATGCTCTTCGGTCTTCGGAAGGTTCGTGGCAAAATAGGCCCACTGGGTCTTCGTTTCGTCCAATTCCGAGAATATTTCGTTACTAGGATTTCAGAAACCAAAAACAGCGAGAAAACGGAAACTGGCACTTCGGCATCTTGTTAATAGGTTAGTTCCAGAAAATACACGAATATGACATAAAGTGTGCATAAAACATGTAGGTATCATCAATAATATGGCATAGAACATAAGAAATTATCGATACGTCGGAGACGTATCAGGGTTCACTCACTATTCTAGTTTTCTTTTTTCCTCTCTGTAAATAACTTTTGGTGGTTGGTTTAATAAAGTACTGTGGGGCGCAAGCCATAGAGTTCTTGCTCAAAAAAAGGGTGCCTGATCCAGCCCCGCACCCGTGCCCGTGCCATTGCTTCCCCTTTCTTTCCCCACGCCCCATTGTTCTTCTCCGCCAGCGGCATCCCTTCTCCGGCAGGCGGGTGATGTCTAGTTTCTCTTCGACCTCCCGGTCTTCATGGCCGCAGTATGGACCCGTGCCTTTGATAAGATGCCCTGACTGCCCACGCCAGTAGCCTCTGAAGCGGTAGATCTGTAAGAGAGACGACAACTGGAACCGTGGATGTGAGTTCCTTGCATGATAGAGCTTGCCATATAGAGAGGGGGATAAGGTTAGATCTCGCTCCAATTGCTCTATTTTCTCTCGATTTTCTTGTTATTCCCTCGAATTTGGGATTTTGGGTTCACGTTGTTGTTTTCAGATTCTGGAGAAATGCAGGCATTTCGAGTGGATCGATGTGTACGTTCAGAGGCTTCAATTGGAGGAATCAATTGGCGCTATAGGGGAGCGCAATTTGGGAGGGGGGACTTGCTGTAGAGAATGCGGCGGAGAGAGGAGCCGTTCCGATTATGCATAATGCTCCCAATGCAGAACTGGTGGAAATGAAGGGAGAACTAAAGAAAATGAACAAGTAGTTAAGGCAGCTGATCGAGTTGAAGAAGCAAGCTAATCTGATGGCTGGTTTTTTTTGTTGTATAATTGCGATCGAATTCTTAACATTGCTCATCAGGCGCTAGAAGTTGCTACAAGGGATCCCTTGTTACAAATCCATTATTCAGTTACATGTACTTGTAGTTGTTTTCAAAGTTAGTGTGTGCATTCACAGAAATTACCAAAAAAATTTAAAAATACGTGTTAGGGAATATAGGAATGCTAAAGATAGTTGATAATTGTTAGAGGGGTGACAAATAATGCATTCACCAAAATCTCACAAATATGTATGTCTCATGTTTATACCAAAATTATACCACTTTTGGGACGTTTCAAATAACCAAAACTATATCCCAAACTATATTCCCTAAAAGAAAAGGAATGGTTAAGAAAGTTGATAATTGTTAGAGGGGTGATAAATAATCCATTCACCGAAATCCCCCAAATATGCCAAATATGTATGTCTCATGTTTCTACCAAAATTATACCACTTTTTGGCCATTTCAAATTACCAAAATTGTATTTCCTAAAAGAAAAGGAATGGTAAAGATAGTTGATATTTGTTAGAGGGGTGACAAATAATGCATTCACCAAAATCCCACAAATATGTATGCCTAATGTTTATACCAAAATTATACCACTTTTGGGACGTTTCAAATAACCAAAACTATATCCCAAACTATATCCCCTAAAATAAAAGGAATGCTAAATAAAGTTGATAATTGTTAGAGGAGTGCTAAATAATCCATTCACCGAAATCCGCCAAATATGCAAAATATGTATGCCTCATGTTTATACCAAAATTATACCACTTTTGGGCCGTTTCAAATTACCAAAAATATATTCCCTAAAATAAAATAAATGATAAAGATAGTTGATAATTGTTAGAGGGGTGACAAATAATGCATTTACGAAATTCCATAAATATGTATGCCTCATGTTTATACCAAAATTATACCACTTTTGGAACATTTCAAATAACCAAAACTATATCCCAAACTATATTCCCTGAAAGAAAAGGAATGCTAAAGAAAGTTAATAATTTTTAGAGGGGTGATAAATAATCCATTCACCGAAATCCCCCAAATATGCCAAATATGAATGTCTCATGACGTTTCAAATAACTAAAACTATATTACCTAAAAGAAAAGTAATGCCTAAAAGAGTTTATATTTTTTAGCGCGTGAAAAATAATACAGAAAACCAAACTTGCTAGAGGGTGGAAGCTAGCTGCCGACAGAGAGAGAGAGGGTGGTGGCCCCGATCAGAAAGAGAGGCGTTATCCTGCCCGTTAGATCATACGATCAACGGTCGGCGGGCACGATCCACGTGACAAGGGCTAGACCAATCAGGGCAAGGTTGGGCGTCTGTGAGAATTTGTGAAGGGAGAGGGCAAAACTGAGTAGTATCAAGAAACCAAGGGCACGTGAGTAGTAAACAAACTAAGGGATTCAAATATGAGATTTAAAAAATGGAAAATGCGTGTTTTGTACAATGAAACCCATCTTGGCCTACCTCAAACTATTTGCAATACAAATATACATGAGTGTGAAATTTGTGGCCTCATTCAGACAAAGTATGTTTTGGGGAAAGCTGTTTTGGGATGGGCTTATTGTGGAAAGCCATGCACCTTCATAGCTACTAGGTGATTTGAGAAGTGGAAATTTGTGGTAAACTTGATTTATCTATGATTGTTATGGTTCCCAACGTGGCAGGTCGTGTAAGAAGAATCCATGAGTAAGTGCCACTATGGTTTTATTTTTGGGATTTCTATTGTCGTGCCCTTTGGTCCTTAGTTGTACTCAGTTTTCCCCAGCCCCTTAGTTTTTCCTCAGTTTTTCCCAAGCCTTTGTCTGAAACCCGCAAGAAGGAGCTCGGACAGAAGGAATCCCGTTTAGTTGAATGTTCCTTGCTGAAGTGTGGGCCGCGTCGTTTGTGGGGCCGCATCGTGTGGGGCTGGTAGGAAGGGTCCGTGTGGGACAGAACGAGACCGTGTTTGGTTGTACGTGAGAGCTGGGTTTTCTCTCTCGGCCCAAATTGGCATTTTTAAGAGCACCTTGTCCCTCTTTCATTCTCTCTCTGCCTTTTTCACCAAATTAGTATCAAATCTAGAGAAGCTTCTATTTCTGTCTTTCTTCAATTATTTATGCCTTTTGGCTCTCGTTTTTTGCCCAATATGGCAACAAATCTAGTAGCAAATCTAGAAGCTAGTATATGATAAATTCACAGCAGCATAATCAAAAAACTAAGTATAATACATAAACTGCATACAGCAGCCAATAACGTTGTTATTGTTCACGACAAACTAAGCTAAAAAAATACAAGACACATGCAATGTATGGCCAACATGAAGATTAGGATACCCCAGGATGAATGAATTTGTTCTTCATTCCTCATATATTTTTTCGCCGCTCCATTCGTGCAGCATCCCAAGGAAATATTCATTGAACTCCTTCCGTTTGTAGTGTGCAGTCAATACATCCTCCAAACGGTATGGCCTTTGTTCATTTCTCAGACCGTAGTTTCCTATTCTATCCACAGGTAGTGGCCACTCATCCCAAGCATTTGTCTCATGAAAGTACTCTCTGATATAACCCAAATCCACGTAGTAGATGCAGCCAGGTCGAAGTGTCGGGTGCACTCTGGTGTCGACGGAGATACACCGAATATAATGCACGAAGAAGGCATGCCTGCCAATGTTACTGACCGCATGGAGAGAGCTGCTCTGAGTGTCCACACGGTACACCAATGGTTTGTCCTCCAAAAGCATGTTGTCCAACAACACAAGCAGCAGATCACCATCCGACTTCACAAGGTAGAACTTGTCATTTCCAAGTTCTAGAAATGAAATTAGTGTCTCCATCTTGACAGTGCTCGCGCGCTGCTCCAACTGTACATTGGTGCACACTAATTGTCCGACCCCAGAATTGTCCACAGCTATTGCATACAATTCACCATTGAATGGGGTAATGCAACGCAGAGAATGGCGCTCGATCGAAAATCTTCCTTCTCCCCAATCTTCATATATATATCCTTAGTTGGAGTTCTCTCATCGACCCAAGCAATTCCATCCGGGTAATGTGCAGAAACGAAGCCATAGTCGGGAATTTCATTACAGCGACTGAATCCAGAAAAACAGATGGCATCTGCGCCTCAAACATAGTGTTCGATGTCTTTGTGAGTGGGTTCAGAAGCCGTATCTTGTGTGGCTGGTTCTTCTGGGAAAGCACGATGACGCCACAGCAAAAGCCGACGAAGTAGTATCTAAAATATATTGATGAAGATAACATTCAGCACTAAGATGTTTACGATTGAAAATAAAAATAGATTAACCCTATAGATATGGAGGAATTTGAACCTTGCATGAACTTCCGATAGATCTATGGTGACGTAGCGGGATGTGCCGAGTTGGAGGAAGGTGAACTCAGCGGCGCGTGGAAGGGCGTGGTCTACCATGATCCATTCGTGCAGGTGCACGTCGGGCTCAGGTAAACCTGAGCGCCAATTTCTACAGACTTGCCTCGTAGCAGAGTAGGTGTCCACGTACTCCTCGTTCGCCAGTAAGCATTCGCCGATATTGTGAAGTGGTCCGTCAGTCAAGCGAGAGGCCCAGTTCATGGAGGCGCCGCGCTTGGATGCGCCGCCCTCAGAGGCGACGGGCTCGGCGGCGACTGCCTCGAAGGCGACGGGCTCGGAAGCGACGGGCTCGGAGGCGACGGGCTCGGAGGAGACAGGCTCAGGGGCAACGGCCGCCAGCGCATTCTTCTTCTCCATCGCCGGCAGGGGAGCCCGCGTATGGCGGTTGGGGTTTTTTCCTTCTATTTGGAGAAGTTGATGGGACGTGAGAGGTGTGGTTTCGTGCGTGAGCGAGAATGAGACGTACTATGTGTAGAGGGAGGGAGAGAGGGGCTTACGCGTCCTAAATGCGACCCGCGTCCTACGCGTCCACTATTGCACGTCGGCACCGCGACACGCGTCAACAATTGCACGTCTTCCACTTCTGCACTGCAACACGCGTCCTCGAGTCTAACCCTGGAAATTTAGATATACTCAGTTATACCCTCGAGTCTTATACTAGAATTTTTTGTTTCCTCAGTTTTTCCCTTGAGTGCTAATACTGGCTAGTGCAATATACTCAGTTTTACCCTCAAGTGGCTGGTCAACAGAGAGTCAACAAATGGGATTAACTAGTTAAATGAGTCATTTAGTGTGCAAAAAATTCCAAAAAAGAGTGGCACTTACTCCTGGAGTCTTCTTACGCGACCTGCCATGTTGGGAACCATAACAATCATAGATAAATCAAGTTTTACCACAAATTTCCACTTCTCAAATCACCTAGTAGCTATGAAGGTGCATGGTTTTCCACAATAAGCCCTACCCAAAATAGTTTTCCCCAAAACATACTTTGTCTGAATGAGGCCACAATTTTCACACTCATGTATATTTGTATTGCAAATAGTTTGAGGTACGCCAAGATGGGTGTCATTAAAAAAAACACACATTTTCCATTTTTTAAATCTCATATTTGAATCCCTTAGTCTGTTTACTACTCAGTTTCCCTTGGTTTCTTGATACTACTTAGTTTTGCCCTCTCCCTTCACAAATTCTCACAGACGCCCAACATTGCCCTGATTGGTCTAGCCATGTCACGCGGATCGTGCCCGCCGACCGTTGATCGTATGATCTAACGGGCAGGATAACCCCTATCTCTCTCTCTAGTCGGGGCCACCACCCTCTCTCTCTCTGTAAGCGGTTAGCTTCCACCCTCTATGTATGCTAAAGGGCGGTTACCCAGTACGCTAAAGTTTGGTTTTCTGCATTATTTTTCACGCGCTAAATTATAAACTCTTTTAGGTATTATTTTTCACACAATAAATGATAAACCATCACCGATTTGTTGTAGCCATTACTTTTCACGCAAAAAATGATAAACCATCACCGATTTGTTGTAGACATTACTTTTCACGCAAAAAATGATAAACCATCACCCATTTCTTGTAGCCATTACTTTTCACGGAAAAAGTGATAAACCATCACCGATTTGTTGTAGCCATTACTTTTCACGCAAAAAATGATAAACCATCACCCATTTCTTGTAGACATTACTTTTCACGCAAAAAATGATAAACCATCACCGATTTGTTGTAGCCATTACTTTTTACGCAAAAAATGATAAACCATCACCCATTTCTTGTAGCCATTACTTTTCACGCAAAAATGATAAACCATCACCGATTTTTTGTAGCCATTACTTTTCACGCCAAAAATGATAAACCATCACCGATTTCTTGTAGCCATCCCTCCGGTCTTATTTAATTGACTCAAATTTAGTATAAAGTTGTACTGAATCCAAGTCAATTAAAAGAGAACGGAGGGAGTACTTTTCACGCTAAAAATGATAAACAATCACCGATTTCTTGTAGCCATTACGGTAAAATGATAAACTATGATGAATTACCATTTCTTTCAGCCATTACTTTTCATGGTAAAATGATAAACTATATCACGAAGTTCCATTTCCGTCAAGATAGTCCGCATTACTTTTTTGTTGAGATATAAACCCCCACAACGCTCATCTCCTCCTTAATTTATTGTGTAAACCCCCACAATGGTCACCTCCTCCTTAATTATTGTGTAAACCCCCACAACGGTCATCTCTCCCTTATAAACACCCACAACGGCCATCCCTTGTGTCAATAGGTTCTGCCTCTCTCTTCTTCGTTCACATACACTTGATCCATTGCCATGGCTTCCACGTCTCGGACGCCAACCGGAAGGGGAAGGGGAAGGGGAAGGGGTGGCCGGGGTGGTGGATCATCATCATTGCCACCTCCACCGTCAACACTGCCATTGATCATAGAGGAGTTCTTCATCGTCGTCTATGAAGACCCTTTGGTCAATAAGGTACGTACGCGTTCCCACATATATGATGCATGAGATTAATTATGGGCATGTTCTAAAAAATCTTTAATTTCAAACGATCGGCGCTCGATCTCTTTGCAGGCTCTCCCAAAAAAGTTTGCGGAATATCTTGATGGCCAGGAGCCAGCTAAGGTGTATCTGGGAGCAGCTGACTGCGGTCCTTGTCTCTGGACCATGGAGGTCCTATTTGACGGACAAGGCCGGATGTACCTCCACAAGGGCTGGGAGAATTTCGCCATCGCGCACGGTGTGGATTTCGGCTGCTTCCTACACTTCAAATATGAAGGCGATGGTGTGCTCACAATGAAGGTGTTCGACGGAACAATGTGCAGGAAGTACTACTACTCGGACGACGAAGATACTGACGATGAAAGCGACGACGATGTGAAGCCATGCATCCATCCCCTTTAGATAAGGGGATTATGACCAAGAATATATATGTAGCTTCATATGCATCGATTTATAGATCTAGCTATTTTCTATATATTATGCATGTCAAAATAATATCGCAATGTCCACCATGATTCGAGCACCACAGCCTCAAAACAATGCCGGTGCCGATATCGGCATGGTCAGAACGGCTATGCTCGGTGCCACTGCTAGGTCACCGTCGAAACGCAAAAATAGTCACCTGCCATTGGCTGAGGCGGCCCCATAGAGCGGCTCTATATGATATTCTCTAAATAAATAGATGACCCCAGCGGTCATTGGCTGCGGAGGCCCCACAGAGCGTCAATATATGATTTTCTCTAAATAAATAGACGACCCCACTGGTCATTGGTTGCGGCAGCCCCACAGAGCGGCGATATATGTCTTTTCCTGAAAAATAGACGACCCCACTAGTCATTGGCTGCGGCAGCCCTATAGAGTGGCCCCATTTGTCATTGGCAGTACCACGTATACAATCAGGAAATAAAACGGCCCACACGTTAGCGATAGATGGATGGCTACCCGTCAGCACGAGACGGTCAGAGAGGAACTGCCCTCTGTGCAGCCCCACCCGTCAGATTAACGGTAACGGTAAGGCCTCTGACCTGACGGCAACCCTCCCGTCCGAGCATCTGCGAGGGGTTTCAAACTAGAGGGAGGGGAAAACTGAGGAAAAGTTAAGCGGCTGGGGAAAACTGAGTACAACTAAGGACCCGAGGGCACGAAAATAGAAATCCCTTTATTTTTTTGGAATTTTTTGCACATTAAATGACTCATTTAACTAGCTTAATCCCATTTATTGACTCTGTTGACCAGCCACTTGAGTGTAAAACTGAGTATATTGCACTAGCCAGTATTAGCACTCAAGGGAAAAACTGAGCACACAAAAAATGCTAGTATAAGACTCGAGGGTATACCTGAGTATATCTAAATTTCAAGGGTTAGACTCGAGGACGTGTGTTGCGGTGCAGAAGTGGAAGACATGCAATTGTTGATGCGTAGGACGTGGGTCGCGGTGCAGAAATTGAAGACGTGCAATCATGGACGTGTGTCGCAGTGTAGAAGTCGATGACGTGCAGACGTGAAACCGTGCACGCGTAGGACGCGGGTCGCATTTCGGACCCCTCGCCTTTATAGATGCATCTCCCTGTTCGCCTCCTCGCATTATCTCACTATCACTCTCACTCCCTCACGCAACGCCGCCTCTCATGTCCCATCATCTTCTCCAAAGCAAAAAATCCTCTCCCTCTCCTTCTACCGGCGATGGACAAGGAGAATGCGAATCCGTCCTCCATCCTCGACGCCGTCCCCTCTAAGCACGGCGCCTCCATCTTTGACGCCGTCCCCTTTACGGCCGTCGCCACCGCCGGTGCGTTGGCGGCTCCCGCCGGTGCGTCGGAGGCTACTGCCAGTGGCGGTCAGATCCCGCCGGAATGGGACCCCTACGAGAAGGTGTCGTACATCTGTCCAACGAACCCCTACGACACCTGCATGGACGACCCTTGGAACGAGGTAACTACGGTTTGGTCCCTTGTTGTTCCCCTTTCCTTTTTGAACCCTATTTTTGTTGGTTCCCTAGTAACTAGTAGTGCCGATCTGTAGGTAGGATGAGTATTGGGGGTTAATATTTGCGCCGATTTTATTCCATTTTGATTTGATCCCTTCTTTATTTATGCAAGTAATCATGGGATCTCAGTCAGTTAAGATTTGGGGTTTGGACGTTCGGTTAATTTATGCGAGTAATCATGTGATCTCAATCAGTTAAGATTTTGGGTTCGGCCGTTTGGTTAATTTATTCAGATCTAGAATTTGTTTCTTTGCCTGTGATGAATCGTTGGGCACAAATTTGTACAGGCCGGGCGGGTTCAACGAATCATTGCTATGTACAAATCTGTTGTGCATGATCTTTGGTTCTCTAACCCCGTCCTGCAGATATATAATCGTGTTCAATCCAACTGAGGCTGCCACCGTTTTTCCTAACTTTGTTATGTTGCAACTCATTCACTCATAGTTTCCGTTTGATATGGATCAGGTGTCTGGCAGCGACGTCGGCAGCGACGAGGAGGATCAACAAACCAAGGCTTGGCAGGTGCTGCGGAGGCTGCAGGTCAGCCAGTTCGCCTCCAACTTCGCCAAAGGTGTCTACAAGTGCCCCTTCTGCACTAGGAGACTCGGTGGCACGGACTTCAACTGCCTCCTCACGCATGCCGAGGACATCGGAATGACCTTCCCCAAACTTGGCGTGATAGTGAACGTCTACGCCTTCCGCGCCAACCACAAGGCGCTCGGCATTCACCTCCACAACTTCCATCGGGCGGAGATTGTCGTCGGGCGCATGCCTCTGATCAAGCCCAAGGTGCCCAAGATCAAGGGACAGGGGAGCAAAACTATAGGAGGAGCCAGATGGAGTAGGCGGAGTCCAGGACGTGTGCTGCTGCAAAGCAGCTTTTTATTTTGTTGTTGTTAATATGTTGGTGTTGTGAAGAACCTAAGAACCTGTTATTATTTTGGCTGTTGTATGCAGCTTATTATCTACATATTATCTATCCATATTCTACTATACTTTGTTGGCACTACTTTTTTTCTCGATTTATTATGACGATGTGAACTTATCGTACATTAGCATCGAGATTTGCTTCTAGATTTAACTAGATACTCTCTCCATTTAGAAATATAATATTGTTAGATGTTTTAAGAGTGGATTGCATTCAAACTAAAAAGAGTGAACCTACACTAGTGGAGAAGAGGCCTTTGGTCCCAAGCAAATGTCCCAGTGTAGAACCAAACCGGGACCAATGGGGAGCATTGGTCCCGTTTCATTTTGCCCAGGGCGATCCCACTAGCTCAGAGCCTGTCCGGTAGTGGCCTTTGGACCCGGTTTGTAATACAAACCGGGACTAAAGGGTCCACGGCAGGGCGCGGCAGGCCGTGTCAGGCGTGGGGAACCTTTAGTCCCGGTTTGTATTACAAACTGGGTCCAAAGGCCTCCCTCTGGACCCGGTTTGTAATACAAACCGGGACAAAGTCCCCAATCTGGCTATATAACCTTGCCCCTGCCCAAGTGTGAGCCACACTTGGCCATTTTTTCACTTTCTTCACAAGAGGGGTGTATTGGTCTCCTCTCTTCTTCACATGCACAAGAGGTGTTTGATGAAATGCTTAAGAGGATTTGCCACTTGAGTTTACACAAATCAAGCCACACTTAACTTGCTTTTTTCTTCTTCATCGAGGTTAACAACTTTATCCTTTTCATCTGTAATTGATAAAATGCATGCGTATATATACATCGTGATGTTACGTAATGGTTTTGATCAGCTTAATTATATCATGCAGATGAATCGGCAATGGATGTACATTGACCGACGGTTTGACGAGTTCACTTCGGGCCTGGATAATTTTATGGCCGTGGCGGAGGCAAACAAACATGGTGGCTTCATGTATTATCCATGTGTCAACTGCAAGAATACCGTAAATTACGCTCACTCGAGGCTCATTCACAGCCACATTCTGCGATCCGGTTTCATGCCCAGTTACTATTGTTGGACCAAGCACGGAGAAAGAGGGGTTATGATGGAAGACAATGAAGAAGAGGAAGAGGATGATGACGGTTATCCCAATTTCCCCGAATACGATGATACTGCGGAAGGCAATGAAGACAATGAAGTAGAAGATCAAGAGGCACCGGATGAGCCTGCCGATGATGATCTTGGTCGGGCCATTGCTGATGCAAGGAGAGAATGTGAAACTGAAAAGGAAAGGTTGGCCTTCGACCGGATGATAGAAGATCACAACAAATTGTTATACCCAACTTGCGAAGATGGCCATAAAAAGCTAGGCGAGCACACTCGGAATTGTTGCAATGGAAGGCGGAGAACGGTGTCACCGACTCGGGATTTGGAAAGTTGCCGACAATAATTAAGAGGAAGCTTCCAAGGGGTAACGAATTGCCCGCCGATACGTACGAAGCGAAGAAGATTGTCCGCCCTCTAGGATTAGATGTGCAAAAGATACATGCATGCATTAATGACTCGCATCCTCTACCACGGTGAGTACGAGAATTTGGATGCATGTCCGGTGTGCACTCGCATTGCGGTATAAGATCAGACGAGATGACCCTGGTGATGTTGAGGGCGAGCGCCCCAGGAAGAGGGTTCCTGCCAAGGTTATGTGGTATGCTCCTATAATACCACGGCTGAAACGCTTGTTCAGAAATAAAGAGCACGCTAGGTTGTTGGGATGGCACAAAGAAGACCGTAAGAAAGACGTGATGTTGAGGCACCCTGCTGATGGATCCCAATGGAGAAAAGTCGATAGAGAATTCCCAAACTTTGCACAGGATGCAAGGAACTTAAGGTTTGGTCTAAGTACAGATGGCATGAATCCTTTTGGAGAGCAGAGCTGCAGCCATAGCACTCGGCTCGTGAGTCTTTTTATATATAACCTTCCTCCTTTGTTGTGCATGAAGCGGAAGTTCATTATGATGCCGAGTGCTCATACAAGGCCCGAAGCAACCCGGGAACGACATTGATGTGTACTCGAAGCCATTAGTCGAAGAACTTCTACAGCTGTGGTCCCTAGCAGGTGTACGTGTGTGGGACGAGCACAAGCGGGAGGAATTTGACCTAAGAGCGATGCTTTTCGTAACCATCAATGACCGGCCTGCTCTTGGTAACATTTCAGGACAGTCAAGCAAGGGATACAATGCATGCACGCACTGTTTACATGAGCTCGAAGGTGATTATTTGGAAAAAGGTCAGAATGTCGTGTACCTGGGGCATCGTCGATTTCTTAGGACTACCCATCCCGTAAGAAAGAGAGGCAAGCATTACAATGGTGAGGCTGATCACCGGAGGAAGCCTCCCCATCGTGATGTTGTTGATATATTTGGTATGGTCAAGAATCTAGATGTAATATTTGGAAAGGGTCCTGGCGGACGGTCTGTTCCGAATGACGATGCTGGACACACGCCCATGTGGAAGAAGAAATCTATTTTTTGGGAGCTAGAATATTGGAAAGTCTTAGAGGTCCGCTCTTCAATCGATGTGATGCACGTGACGAAGAATCTTTGCGTGAACCTGCTAGGATTTCTGGGCGTGTAAGGGAAGACAAAAGATACACCAGAAGCACGGGAGGACCAGCAACGTTGGAAAGACCCCAAAAAGCTGCATGAGAGAGTTAAAGGACGTCATTTCTCCAGCTACGCTCTTACAAAAGCGAGAGAAGGAAATATTTTTTGAATGTCCGAGCAGTATCAAGGTCCCGTCCGGCTTCTCCTCCAATATAAAGGGAATAATAAATATGGAGAAGAAAACTTTCTAGAACCCGAAGTCTCATGACTCGTCACGTGATAATGACACGCTTGCTTCCGATTGCATTGAGGGGGCTTCTACCGGAAAATGTTCGACTGCCCATTGTGAAGCTATGTGCATTCCTCAATGCAATTTCTCAGAAGGTAATAAATCGAGAAATTCTACCGATGTTGCAGAATGATGTGGTCCAATGTCTCGTTAGTTTTGAGCTGGTGTTCCCACCATCCTTCTTCAATATTATGACACATCTCCTCATTCACCTGGTCGATGAGATTTCCATTCTCGGTCCTGTATTTCTACACAATATGTTCCCCTTCGAGAGGTTCATGGGAGTCTTGAAGAAATATGTTCATAACCGTGCTAGGCCAGAAGGAAGCATCTCCAAGGGCCATGGAACAGAGGAGGTCATTGAATTCTGTGTTGACTTTATTCCTGACCTTAAGCCGATTGGTGTTCCTGAATCGCGGCATGAAGGGAGACTAAGTGGAAAAGGCACGCTAGGAAGGAAATCAATGATATGTAGGGACGGGATTTCTTTGACTCAAGCACACTACACAAGTCTACAAAGTTCCACCATGGTGGCTCCGTATATCGGTGACCACAAGAACTTTCTACGCTCCCAGAACCCGGGGCAGTCGAACGATTGGATTAGACGTGAACACATGTCGACTTTCGGCGGTTGGTTGCAAAAACATCTCCTGAATAACAAAGATATTGAAGATCAGTTGTACTTGCTGGTCCAGACACCATCTTCGACTGTAGTGACTTTCCAAGGGTACGAGATAAATGGGAATACATTTTACACGATCGCCCAAGATAAAAAGAGCACCAACCAAAACAGTGGTGTCCGCTTTGATGCAATAATGAATGAAGGCCCAAATGACACATATTATGGTTACATACAGGATATATGGGAACTTGACTATGGACCTTCTTTTAAGGTCCCTTTGTTTAGGTGCAAATGGGTCGTGGAACGCGACGTCGACCCCAAACCGGCCCGAACGCGGTCGTGACATTATATGTTATAAATATTTGTTAGTACAAAAGTTGTGAAGTTTTTTTTATTTAGCACAATATCATGTTTTTTATTTATATCTGTACATATATGATTTGTTTTCGTAGCTACGATGCCGCGACAGCCGCCGCGCCGTGGTCTGACTCTTCTAGAGGAGATGCAGCAGCTGGGGGAGGTCCGGGACTGGGCTCCGCCGGGGTGGCACTGGGAGGTCTTAGCTTCCAGGTCGCGCACCTTGGTGCGGAATCCGGGTCCCGTCGTCGACCCGGATATTCTTTGGTGGAGGTCTTATGGGCCACGGTCGTTTCAGAGGGAGTCGGCCCCGCCGGAGGAGGTAGCTCAGCGCATTGCGGCGGAGGACGAGCACGTTCGCCGTTACATGTATGCATTAGACAACATGTATAGGACCGGATGGAGCATTATGCAGGGATCTGATGTTAGCTATGCTCCCGTGACTGTTCCGTGGCTTTGGGGGTTCACCCGGCGCGGCTCAGGTCCCGGTCGGCGCGGTTGAGAGGTTGTAGTATTGATTGATGTATTAGGGTTAAATAAACATGAACCCGATCTATGTATGCATGTAACTGCACTATCTGCTTTCAGCACTATATTATCGATCCTTAGTTAAGAACTACATATGTAACTCCATTTTCAGTTTTCTCGCATTATCCTTAATTTGATCATATGATGGTTCCTATATATAGCTTGCAGGTCGTTGTAGAAAGCATGGAGAGAGATGAAACTCAAGAAAATTTCATGGCTGACCTCATAGCCCACGGTACTCTGGATCCACGCGACGACGACGTTATTCCAGATGATGGCGATGACGATGTCACCGCAACTTTTTTGAATGACTCCGGTGAGGGAGCGGAGAATATTGAGGAAGAAGATCCTAATGGCGCCGGTGAGGAAGAAGATCATCATAATGGCTCCGGAACCGTAGTTATCACCCAGGTATATAAATTAATAAAGCCGTTGTTGATCGACTAGATGCATTAACTAATTAAATTGTACTGACTATGAATTATTTCTTTTTTAGCCCTCCGGATCGAGCACTTCTTCTGTAGAGTCGAGGAAGCGAGGCCCGGCCAAAAAGTTGGACGACGGTGTTAGGCACGACATCACCCACATCGCTAAGGATGGTAAACCGATTGCTCCAGAGAAAGCTCCAAAGGCATTTATAGCTCAATGTGGAGTGCTTGTTAGGGACCACGTCCCGATCACCGTTCGAGAATGGAACAAGCCGAAGGGACTAGTGCTGTCTGCAGAGGAAGAAGCTCAAGGTCTTTATATCGATGATGTAGCCAAAAACAGCATTCTGACCAAGCTCATGTCACATTTCAACATAGTACCTGATACGTCTCCAACGTATCGATAATTTCTTGTGTTCCATGCCACATTATTGATGTTATCTACATGTTTTATGCACACTTTATGTCATATTCGTGCATTTTCTGGAACTAACCTATTAACAAGATGCCGAAGTGCGAGTTGCTGTTTTCTGCTATTTTTGGTTTCAGAAATCCTAGTAAAGAAATATTCTCGGAATTGGACGAAATAAAAGCCCAGAGGCCTATTTTTCCACGAAGCTTCCAGAAGTCCGAAGGAGAGACGAAGAGGGGCCACGGGGGAGCCAAACCCTAGGGCGGCGCGGCCCCCCCCTTGGCCGCGCGGCCCTGTGGTGTGGGCCCCCCGTGCCGCCTCTCGACTTGCCCTTCCGCCTACTTAAAGCCTCCGTGACGAAACCCCCAGTACCGAGAGCCACGATACGGAAAACATTACTGAGACGCCGTCGCCGCCGATCCCATCTCGGGGATCCCGGAGATCGCCTCCGGCACCCTGCCGGAGAGGGGAATCATCTCCCGGAGGACTCTACACCGCCATGGTCGCCTCCGGAGTGATGAGTGAGTAGTCTACCCCTGGACTATGGGTCCATAGCAGTAGCTAGATGGTTGTCTTCTCCCCATTGTGCTATCATTGTCGGATCTTGTGAGCTGCCTATCATGATCAAGATCATCTATATGTAATTCTATATGTTGCGTTTGTTGGGATCCGATGAATAGAGAATACTTGTTATGTTGATTATCAAAGTTATGCTTATGTGTTGTTTATGATCTTGCATGCTCTCCGTTTCTAGTAGAGGCCCTGGCCAAGTTTTTACTTTTAACTCCAAGAGGGAGTACTTATGCTCGATAGTGGGTTCATGCCTACATTGACACCTGGGACAGTGACATAAAGTTCTAAGGTTGTGTTGTGCTGTTGCCACTAGGGATAAAACATTGATGCTATGTCTAAGGATGTAGTTGTTGATTACATTACGCACCATACTTAATGCAATTGTTCTGTTGCTTTGCAACTTAATACCGGAGGGGGTTCGGATGATAACCTCGAAGGTGGACTTTTTAGGCATAGATGCAGCTTGGATGGCGGTCTATGTACTTTGTCGTAATGCCCAATTAAATCTCACTATACTCATCATGATATGTATGTGCATGGTCATGCTCTCTTTATTTGTCAATTGCCCAACTGTAATTTGTTCACCCAACATGCTTTTATCTTATGGGAGAGACACCTCTAGTGAACTGTGGACCCCGGTCCAATTCTCTTTACTGAAATACAATCTACTGCAATACTTGTTTTTACTGTTTTCTCTGCAAACAATCATCTTCCACACAATACGGTTAATCCTTTGTTACACAGCAAGCCGGTGAGATTGACAACCTCACCTGTTTCGTTGGGGCAAAGTAGCTTGGTTGTGTTGTGCAGGTTCCACGTTGGCGCCGGAATCTCCGGTGTTGCGCCGCACTACATCCCACCGCCATCAACCTTCAACGTGCTTCTTGGCTCCTCCCGGTTCGATAAACCTTGGTTTCTTTCTGAGGGAAAACTTGCTGCTGTGCGCATCATACCTTCCTCTTGGGGTTGCCCAACGAACGTGTGAAATACACGCCATCAAGCTCTTTTTCTGGCGCCGTTGCCGGGGAACTGAAGAAAAGCTACACCAAAAGATTTCTAACTCCCACGTCAACTACGCGCCAGCAGCTCTTTTTCTGGCGCCGTTGCCGGGGAGATCAAGATACGCTGCAAGGGGAGTCTCCACTTCTCAATCTCTTTACTTTGTTTTTGTCTTGCTTTATTTTATTTACTACTTTGTTTGCTGCACTAAATCAAAATACAAAAAAATTAGTTGCTAGTTTTACTTTATTTGCTATCTTGTTTGCTATATCGAAAACACAAAAAAATTAGTTTACTTGCATTTACTTTATCTAGTTTGTTTTATTTACTATTGCTAAAATGGCCAATCCTGAAAATACTAAGTTGTGTGACTTCACAACCACAAATAATAATGATTTCTTATGCACACCTATTGCTCCACCTGCTACTACAGCAGAATTCTTTGAAATTAAACCTGCTTTACTGAACCTTGTCATGAACAATCAATTTTCTGGAATTAGTTCTGATGATGCTGCTGCCCATCTTAATAATTTTGTTGAACTATGTGAAATGCAAAAATATAAAGATGTAGATGGTGATATTATTAAACTAAAATTGTTCCCTTTCTCATTAAGAGGAAGAGCTAAAGATTGGCTGCTATCTCTGCCTAAGAATAGTATTGATTCATGGACTAAATGCAAGGATGCTTTTATTGGTAGATATTATCCCCCTGCTAAAATTATATCTTTGAGGAGTAGCATAATGAATTTTAAACAATTAGATACTGAACATGTTGCTCAAGCTTGGGAAAGAATGAAATCTCCGGTTAAAAATTGCCCAACCCATGGACTCGACTACTTGGATGATCATCCAAACCTTCTATGCAGGACTAAATTTTTCCTCGCGGAATTTATTGGATTCAGCTGCTGGAGGTACCTTTATGTCCATCACTCTTGGTGAAGCAACAAAGCTTCTTGATAATATGATGATCAACTACTCTGAATGGCACACGGAAAGAGCTCCACAAGGTAAGAAGGTAAATTCGTTGAAGAATCCTCTTCCTTGAATGATAAGGTTGATGCTATTATGTCTATGCTTGCGAATGATAGGACTAATGTTGATCCTAATAATGTTCCATTAGCTTCATTGGTTGCACAAGAAGAACATGTTGATGTAAACTTCATTAAAAATAATAATTTCAACAACAATGCTTATCTGAACAATTCTAGTAATAACTATAGGCCATATCCTTATAATAATGGTAACGGTTATGCTAATTCTTATGGGAATTCTTACAACAATAATAGGAATACACCCCTGGACTTGAAGCCATGCTTAAAGAATTTATTAGTACACAAACTGCCTTTAACAAATCTGTTGAGGAAAAGCTCAATAAAATTGATATTCTTGTTTCTAGAGTTGATAGTCTTGCCTCTGATGTTGATCTTTTGAAATCAAAAGTTATGCCTAATAGGGATATTGAAAATAAAATTGTTACTACAGCAAATGCCATCCAAGTTAGAATTAATGAGAATATAAGATTAATGGCTGAACTGCGTGCTAGGTGGGATAGAGAAGAAAATGAAAAACTAGCTAAAGAGAAGAATATAGCTAAAGTTTGGACTATTACCACCACTAGTAGTGCTAATGCTACACATGTTGCTGCACATCCTACTCATACTAATAAAAGAATTGGTGTTAGCAATGTTTCCACTTCTAATGCAAAGCGCGAAAACCGCCTCGAAACTCGCTAAAACTGCTGAAACTGCCTGTGATAAAGCCGCTGAAATTTTTTCCAACATTGGGGATGATGATCCCATTGCTTTAGATTATAATGGTTTGAATTTTGATGATTGCCACATCTCTGAAGTTATAAAGTTCTTGCAAAAACTTGCTAAAAGTCCTAATGCTAGTGCTATAAATTTGGCTTTCACGCATCATATTACAAATGCTCTCATAAAAGCTAGAGAAGAGAAATTAGAGCGCGAAGCCTCTATTCCTAAAAAGCTAGAAGATGGTTGGGAGCCCATCATTAAGATGAAGGTTAAAGATTTTGATTGTAATGCTTTATGTGATCTTGGTGCAAGTATTTCTGTTATGCCTAAGAAAATTTATAATATGCTTGACTTGCCACCGCTGAAAAATTGTTATTTGGATGTTAATCTTGCTGATCATTCTACAAAGAAACCTTTGGGTAAAGTTGATAATGTTCGCATTACCGTTAACAATAATCTTGTTCCCGTTGATTTTGTTGTCTTGGATATTGAATGCAATGCATCTTGTCCAATTATATTGGGAAGACCTTTCTTCGAACTGTTGGTGCTACTATTGATATGAAGGAAGGTAATATAAAATATCAATTTCCTCTCAAGAAAGGTATGGAACACTTCCCTAGAAAGAGAATGAATTTACCTTATGATTCTATTATTAGAACAAATTATGATGTTGATGCTTCATCTCTCGATGTTACTTGATACACACTTTCTGCGCCTAGCTGAAAGGCGTTAAAGAAAAGCGCTTATGGGAGACAACCCATGTTTTTACCTACAGTACTTTGTTTTTATTTTGTGTCTTGGAAGTTGTTTACTACTGTAGCAACCTCTCCTTATCTTAGTTTTGAGTTTTGTTGTGCCAAGTTAAGCCGTTGATAGAAAAGCAAGTACTAGATTTGGATTACTGCGCAGTTCCAGATTTCTTTGCTGTCACGAATCTGAGCCCACTGCCCTGCAGGAAGCTCAGAAAATTATGCCAATTTACGTGCATGATCCTCAGATATGTACGCAACTTTCATTCAATTTGATCATTTTCATTTGAGCAAGTCTGGTGCCATTTTAAAATTCGTCAATACGAACTGTTCTGTTTTGACAGATTCTGCCTTTTATTTCGCATTGCCTCTTTCGCTATGTTGGATGAATTTTCTTTGATCCACTAATGTCCAGTAGCATTATGCAATGTCCAGAAGTGTTAAGAATGATTGTGTCACCTCTGAATATGTCAATTTATATTGTGCACTAACCCTCTAATGAGTTGTTTCGAGTTTGGTGTGGAGGAAGTTTTCAAGGATCAAGAGAGGAGTATGATGCAACATGATCAAGGAGAGTGAAAGCTCTAAGCTTGGGGATGCACCCGGTGGTTCACCCCTGCATATATCAAGAAGACTCAAGCGTCTAAGCTTGGGGATGCCCAAGGCATCCCCTTCTTCATCAACAAATTATCAGGTTCCTCCCCTGAAACTACATTTTTATTCGGCCACATCTTATGTGCTTTTTCTTGGAGCGTCGGTTTGTTTTTGTTTTGTTTGAATAAAATGGATCCTAGCATTCACTTTATGGGAGAGATACACGCTCCGCTGTAGCATATGAACAAATATGTCCTTGGTTTCTACTCATAGTATTCATGGCGAAGTTTCTCCTTCGTTAAATTGTTATATGGTTGGAATTGGAAAATGATACATGTAGTAATTGCTATAAATGTCTTGGGTAATGTGATACTTGGCAATTGTTGTGCTCATGTTTAAGCTCTTGCATCATATGCTTTGCACCCATTAATGAAGAAATACATAGAGCATGCTAAAATTTGGTTTGCATATTTGGTTTCTCTAAGGTCTAGATAATTTCTAGTATTGAGTTTGAACAACAAGGAAGACGGTGTAGAGTCTTATAATGTTTACAATATGTCTTTTATGTGAGTTTTGCTGCACCGTTCATCCTTGTGTTTGTTTCAAATAAGCCTTGCTAGCCTAAACCTTGTATCGAGAGGGAATACTTCTCATGCATCCAAAATACTTGAGCCAACCACTATGCCATTTGTGTCCACCATACCTACCTATACTACATGGTATTTTCCCGCCATTCCAAAGTAAATTGCTTGAGTGCTACCTTTAAAATTCCATCATTCACCTTTGCAATATATAGCTCATGGGACAAAATAGCTTTAAAAACTATTGTAGTATTGAATATGTAATTATGCAATTTATCTCTTATTAAGTTGCTTGTTGTGCGATAACCATGTTTACTGGGGAACGCCATCAACTCATTGTTGAATTTCATGTGAGTTGCTATGCATGTTCGTCTTGTCTGAAGTAAAGGCGATCTACACTGAGTTGAATGGTTTGAGCATGCATATTGTGAGAGAAGAACATTGGGCCGCTAACTAAAGCCATGATTCATGGTGGAAGTTTCAGTTTTGGACAAATATCCTCAAATCTCTAATGAGAAAAGAATTAATTGTTGTCAAATGCTTAAAGCATTAAAAGAGGAGTCCATTATCTGTTGTCTATGTTGTCCCGGTATGGATGTCTAAGTTGAGAATAATCAAAAGCGAGAAATCCAAATGCGAGCTTTCTCCTTAGACCTTTGTACAAAGCGGCATAGAGGTACCCCTTTGTGAAACTTGGTTAAAGCATATGTATTGCGGTGATAATCCGGTAGTCCAAGCTAATTAGGACAAGGTGCGAGCACTATTAGTACACTATGCATGAGGCTTGCAACTTATAAGATATAATTTACATGATGCATATGCTTTATTACTACCGTTGACAAAATTGTTTCATGTTTTCAAAATCAAAGCTCTAGCACAAATATAGCAATCGATGCTTTTCCTCTATGAGGACCATTCTTTTACTTTCAATGTTGAGTCAGCTTCACCTATTTCTATCCACCTCAAGAAGCAAACACTTGTGTGAACTGTGCATTGATTCCTACATACTTGCTTATTGCACTTATTATATTACTCTATGTTGACAATATCCATGAGATATACATGTTACAAGTTGAAAGCAACCGCTGAAACTTAATCTTCTTTTGTGTTGCTTCAATATCTTTACTTTGAATTATTGCTTTATGAGTTAACTCTTATGCAAGACTTATTGATGCTTGTCTTGAAGTGCTATTCATGAAAAGTCTTTGCTTTATGATTCACTTGTTTACTCATGTCATACACATTGTTTTGATCGCTGCATTCTCTACATATGCTTTACAAATAGTATGATCAAGTTTATGATGGCATGTCACTCCAGTAAATTATCTTTGTTATCGTTTTACCTCGCTCGGGACGAGCAGTAACTAAGCTTAGGGATGCTGATACGTCTCCAACGTATCGATAATTTCTTGTGTTCCATGCCACATTATTGATGTTATCTACATGTTTTATGCACACTTTATGTCATATTCGTGCATTTTCCGGAACTAACCTATTAACAAGATGCCGAAGTGCCGCTTGCCGTTTTCTGCTGTTTTTGGTTTCAGAAATCCTAGTAAAGAAATATTCTCGGAATTGGACGAAATAAAAGCCCAGAGGCCTATTTTTCCACGAAGCTTCCAGAAGTCCGAAGGAGAGACGAAGAGGGGCCACGGGGGAGCCAAACCCTAGGGCGGCGCGGCCCCCCCTTGGCCGCGCGGCCCTGTGGTGTGGGCCCCCCGTGCCGCCTCTCGACTTGCCCTTCCGCCTACTTAAAGCCTCCGTGACGAAACCCCCAGGACCGAGAGCCACGATACGGAAAACATTACCGAGACGCCGCCGCCGCCGATCCCATCTCGGGGATCCCGGAGATCGCCTCCGGCACCCTGCCGGAGAGGGGAATCATCTCCCGTGAGGACTCTACACCGCCATGGTCGCCTCCGGAGTGATGAGTGAGTAGTCTACCCCTGGACTATGGGTCCATAGCAGTAGCTAGATGGTTGTCTTCTCCCCATTGTGCTATCATTGTCTGGATCTTGTGAGCTGCCTATCATGATCAAGATCATCTATATGTAATTCTATATGTTGCGTTTGTTGGGATCCGATGAATAGAGAATACTTGTTATGTTGATTATCAAAGTTATGCTTATGTGTTGTTTATGATCTTGCATGCTCTCCGTTTCTAGTAGAGGCTCTGGCCAAGTTTTTACTTTTAACTCCAAGAGGGAGTACTTATGCTCGATAGTGGGTTCATGCCTCGCATTGACACTCGGGACGAGTGATGTAAAGTTCTAAGGTTGTGTTGTGCTGTTGCCACTAGGGATAAAACATTGATGCTATGTCTAAGGATGTAGTTGTTGATTACATTACGCACCATACTTAATGCAATTGTCTCGTTGCTTTGCAACTTAATACCGGAGGGGGTTCGGATGATAACCCGAAGGTGGACTTTTTAGGCATAGATGCAGCTTGGATGGCGGTCTATGTACTTTGTCGTAATGCCCAATTAAATCTCACTATACTCATCATGATATGTATGTGCATGGTCATGCTCTCTTTATTTGTCAATTGCCCAACCGTAATTTGTTCACCCAACATGCTTTTATCTTATGGGAGAGACACCTCTAGTGAACTCGTGGACCCCGGTCCAATTCTCTTTACTCGAAATACAATCTACCGCAATACTTGTTTTTACTCGTTTTCTCTCGCAAACAATCATCTTCCACACAATACGGTTAATCCTTTGTTACGAAGCAAGCCGGTGAGATTGACAACCTCACTGTTTCGTTGGGGCAAAGTAGCTTGGTTGTGTTGTGCAGGTTCCACGTTGGCGCCGGAATCTCCGGTGTTGCGCCGCACTACATCCCGCCGCCATCAACCTTCAACGTGCTTCTTGGCTCCTCCTGGTTCGATAAACCTTGGTTTCTTTCTGAGGGAAAACTTGCTGTTGTGCGCATCATACCTTCCTCTTGGGGTTGCCCAACGAACGTGTGAAATACACGCCATCAGTACCCGAAGAGGGGGATGACGCTGAAAAGGCCAAGATGGAGCAGACCCTCCGCGAGTTTGCCAAGATGAAGATGGCCGAACTATTCAAGAACCACAAGAAAAGATTGCGCGGCCTTATCAAGAAAAAGAAGACTCCGGACAGTGAGAAGGTAAAAAATCACTGGGACGAATTCGTGAAGTACAGCACCGAGTCAGAAGAATTTAAGAAAAGGTCGGCAACAAAAAAGGCAAATGTTGCGTTGAAGCTATATCACCAAATTCTGGGTCCAGGTGGATACAGGGCTAACCGTCCTAAGTGGCAAGCAGCAGAGGCGGAACTGACCAGGAAAGGGATCAGATTAGGGACACACGGTTGGATCGAACGGTGTAAGGAGTGGTTCTACGGGATTGGGGAACGTTGCATCCAGAAACAGGGAAGTGCATCTATAAGAAAGCTCATCTGAAGTTTCCCATTGAAGCCCTGGAAAAAGCACATAAGGACGTGGAGGAGGGGAGGTTCCAGCCCGAAAGAGAGAACGATGAGCTGACACGCGCCCTTGGGAACAAAGAACACGGCGGACGAACACGAGGCACATAAGGCTCCGTTCCGTGGAAGTATGGCTTTCCTGCGGAAAGGAAAAGATTTCCTGATAAAAGCCATGAGAGGAGAAAGGCAAGGGAAACAGGCCGCATAGCGTCCTTAGAGGAGGGTTTTAGCACCATGCAAGCCCAATTAACCATGGTAACCCAAGTACTTACATCCCAGATGGCTCAGGGGCAGGCTGTAGATCCTGCATTGCTCAATGCCCTCGTCCCGCTGCAATCTCAACAACACCGGCAAAGCAGCGTGGCTTCCACTCAGCAGGAGGATAATGATGATGATGACCGGGTGGTCGAGCCTCCTCGCTACCCCCCCCCCCCCGTGGATGATTGATACGTCTCCGACGTATCGATAATTTCTTGTGTTCCATTTCACATTATTGATGATACCTACATGTTTTATGCACACTTTATGTCATATTCGTGCATTTTCTGGAACTAATCTATTAACAAGATGCCGAAGTGCCAGTTCCTGTTTTCTGCTGTTTTTGGTTTCAGAAATCCTAGTAACGAAATATTCTCGAAATCGGACGAAATCAAGACCTGTGTTCCTATTTTCGCCGGAAGCATCCGAACACCCGGAAGGACCGCAGGGGGGCATCGGGCCCCTGCACCATAGTCCGGCGCGGCCCGTGCCCCCGGCCGCGCCGCCCTATGGTGTGGCCACCCCTTCGACCCTCCTGCGCCGCCTCTTCGCCTATATAAAGCCTCTGTCGCGAAAACCCCGATGCGAAAAACCACGATACGGAAAACCTTCCGCAGCCGCCGCCATCGCGAAGCCAAGATCCGGGGGACAGGAGTCTCTCGTTCCGGCACCCCGCCGGAGCGGGGAAGTGCCCCCGAAGGCTTCTCCATCGACACCGCTGCCATCTCCACCGCCATCTTCATCACCGCTGCCTGCTCCCATGAGGAGGGAGTAGTTCTCCATCGAGGCTCGGGGCCGTACCGGTAGCTATGTGGTTCATCTCTCTCCTATGTACTTCAATACAATAATCTCATGAGCTGCCTTACATGATTGAGATTCATATGATGATGCTTGTAATCTAGATGTCACTATGCTAGTCAAGTGAGTTTTACTTATGTGATCTCCGGAGACTCCTTGTCCCACGTGTGTAAAGGTGACGATGTGTGCACCGTGTGGGTCTCTTAGGCTATATTTCACGTAATACTTATTCACCGTTGAATGGCATAGTGAGGTGTTTATTTA
>NC_061512.1:37407447-37432933 GCF_022539505.1 Lolium rigidum
CCACTTGCTATATGGTTGTTATCACCAGAATTTGACCGAGTCAGAGGTGGGCCGCGATCAAGATGGGCTTGGAAGATTACACGTGGAAGATCTCGCGAAGCGGCCTTGCTTCGGGGAATTTGGGCTAGATTGCCCATGTATCTTTAATTACAGTAGATTGTATCTAGATTAAAAGTTAGAGTTTGTCTCGTACACGGTGGGGATCTCCCACGTTAGAAAGTCCCTTGGACTATAAATATGTATATAGGGTTTATGGAATAAACAACAACCAACGTTCAACACAAACAAATCTCGGCGCATCGCCAACTCCTTCGTCTCGAGGGTTTCTCCGGTAAGCACCATGCTACCTAGATCGCATCTTGCGATCTAGGCAGCACAAGCCTGCCCACGTTGTTCATGCGTTGCTCGTGCTGAAGCCTTTTTGATGGCGAGCAACGTAGTTATCTTAGATGTGTTACGGTTAGCATTGTTCTTCGAATTACATGCTTTCGTTATGCGACCCTTGCACATCTAGCCGCCCTTACACCTATCTTAGGTGTAGGGGCGGCACCCCGCTTGATCATAGTTTAGTAGATCTGATCCGTTATGGTTGCTCCTTGTTTCATCAAGGATTAGTTTAACATCCGCAATAGTTAGGCCTTACAAAGGGTTGGAGGATCCAGCGGCGTGTAGGGTGACGTTTGCTAGCCCTAGAAAGGACGTTCAGAGGATCAACCTCGTGTTGGTTTTTAGGCCCTATCTAGGATCGGCTTACGGTCACCATGCGCGAGCGCGAGGCCCAATCGTGAGTAGGATGATCCGATTATGCGGTGAAAACCCTAAATCGTCGTAGATCTAATCAGCTTTATCTTGATCAAGCAGGACCACCATATATTCGGACACCTCGTTCGAATCATGGGTGGATCGGCTCTTTGAGCCGATTCACAGATAACCTCGAGAGCCGATCGAGGCTCGTATTTAATGTTTACGTGTATGCCATGCAGGAAACTAAGCGAGGCATCATCCACACCTTCCCGACCGGGTATAGGTCAGGTGGCATGCCCTTGCGATAGCATCGGACGTGCGACCAGGAGGCTTTGCGGGCCGTCGCTCTGAGGGACTGGGGCCAGCCGCAGCCCTAGTTGTTCCCGGCTCTACGGTGTTGCCCGTCTCTGCCCGCCAGGGGGTTTCTGACGACAACACATTCTGGCACGCCCGGTGGGACTCCCTTCGACATCCACTACATCGCCATCTACATCCGAGATGGCGGAAAGCACTCCGGTCAAGTACGAGGATCTGCCTGATGAACTCAAGAAGAAACATGACGAGATCAAGGCAACCCTCGAAGCCGAACTCATCGGCTCTTTCCACCGAACCCGCTCCCATGGCGTCAGGTGGAAGGGTTTCACACCTGAAGGCGCACTCGATGGAGTGGACCTGTCCGCCCCGTCGAAGAACGCACCGTGTCGCTGCGGCAGAAATCAACTACATGGTGGCTCATTCGTTGCACCGCCACTCTGAGAGCCTGGTGAACACTTTGGAGCGTGTCGCTCTGCGCGTGGTCCAGGAAATCATGAGCCACCGGTATTCTCCGTCGGGACCAGCGCTGGGGACTTTCAAGGGAGAGATGCCACTCCAGCCCCAGCCGTTCGCATGGGCGGCACCGGAACTGCCGAACTCATCGGCATACGTCGTCTACAAGATTGGTGGTGATCCTAGTGACTACCAATTCCTACCTGAGGCACCCAAGGAGATCCCGCACGGATACGCGTGCGCATACGTACCGGACTGCAACACCTGGGCACTCTCGAACCGAGGCCGCAACATCGGGGGCCTCCGGAACGGCAGGGAGGGACGTCGGGAGCCGATCCCGAGAAGCAATCGTGGCTAGCTAAGTACGCCACTCCGACAAACCTCCAGAGCCCAGCTCCTGCAGCTTGGCTTAGAACCGGAAAAGCAAGCATGGCTGGTTAAGTATGCCACCCCGGCGAATCTTCGTGGTTCGTCACCTTCAGCCATCACAGCGGATCAGATTTGTGCAATCCTTGAAAGATCAGTTCGGCATGATGCCGAAAAGGAAGACGTTCGGCTACACCAAGCCGTACCCCAACGACTACGAACTGATCCCGCTACCACCCAAATATCGGCTCCTGGACTTCACAAAGTTTAGTGGATCAGATGGTTCCAGCTCCATCGAGCATGTGAGCCGATATTTGGCACAGCTGGGCACGATCTCAGCATCAGACGAGTTGCGTGTGAGGTTCTTCGCACAGTCCCTCACAGGATCGGCTTTCGGGTGGTACACATCGCTGCCACCGAACTCCATCCGAACTTGGAAGCAGTTGGAAGAGCAGTTCCATGAGCAGTATCACTCAGAGGCTTCCGATGTTGGCATTGCCGATCTTGCACAAGTACGACAGAAGCGCGGGGAAACAGTGGCAGAATACATCCAGCGCTTCAGGACCATTAGGAACCGATGCTTTTCGGTTCACGTAAGCGAAAAAGAAGCAATCGAGTTGGCGGTGGTGGGTCTCTCATCATCGATCAAGGACGTGGCCTCCCAAGCAGACTACCCTTCGTTGGCGCACATGGTGCAGAAGCTGTCAGCATACGAACAGCGCCACCCAGATGTTTACCAGGACAAATTCAAGCGTGCGGTGGCCCTGGTTGAGGCAGACGAAGACGAAGGTGCTATGGGAGATCAGGAGGTAGCAGTGGCTGAATGGACTCGGACGACAAGCCCCGTGTCCTGTAAATGGGTAAAACCACAAGTTCCTCCAAAAGGGTTCGACTTCGACGTGACCAAAGCTGAGCAGATTTTCGATCTCTTACTCACGGAGAAGCATATAAAGGTACCCGAAGGCCACAAGATCCCCACGGCGCAAGAGCTGAACGGAAAGCCATACTGCAAATGGCATAACACGTTCTCCCACACCACCAAAGACTGCAGGGTGTGGCGACAGCAGATCCAAATGGCAATAGAAAATGGACGGTTAATTTTTAACCAGTACGCCATGAAGGTCGACACACACCCCTTCCCCGCCGTTAACATGGTGGAGTATGCTTACCATGGAGGGTGCCAGCCAGATTTCTCGTGCAATATCAACATGGTAGAGCTTGGGCACCACTCTGGTAAGGATGGAAATGAGAGCAGCTGCTCTCATAGCAAAGACACAGAGGAAGCCGCTCCAAGCGATCGGCTCCGTCAAGATGGCAAGCGCTACGTCACAGAGGGAGAAGTGAAGAATATAAGATATCAGCGACCTCTCTCTGATCACCTCCTCAACAAGTATGTGAGTCAGTATGACCAGCGCCGACGATCCAGCGTTGATAATGAAAGAGATCGTCTGGCGAGAGAAGCTAGGAGACGTCGTCGGCACGATCGTGATGAGGAGGAGCACGTGCGCCGTGCCAAGGAAAAGTTGGGGGAGCGAGTCGACGAGGATAGGCACTGGGACTGTCCCTTCTTCAGACACTGCTGGGATTCAGGAATGAGCCGATTGCCCACAATCGGCAAGCGCCCGAATGCAACCGGAAGAAGGAGACAGCCAACGTGTCCGTGTTCAAGCGCCTAGGGCCTCTCCCGCCACAAAGTAAACGCGCCGAGTCCCCTCGGCCGAAAGATCTCGAAGATTCGGAAGACGAGGGAGAAGAAGAAGACAGGTACCACCGGCCAAGGTGGTGCCCTGATGGACTCAGCCGTTCCCAGAAACGCAGGGTTCAGCGATTGCGCGGCCTGGAGGAAGCCGAGAGGTTATACTTGCATACATTGAGGAAGGCAAGGCCCGATCTGGCTGCGAAGGTTCAGCGAACCCTGGATGAAGAGGGTCGTCCACGGAAAATGGAGTGGCGCCCCAAGCAAAGGAAAGCCGATGATGAAACATCGGCTGGCACAAACATGGTGCTCGTCCTTCCGACGAAGCTTAGTGCTCCACGTTTGCACGATGCGCTAAAGGTGGACGACAGCAAGCGCGCCAACAGGATAAAGTCAGAGATTGGGCTGGTTTTATCTACCGGCCTAAACGAGTAGCAAGAGCACGTCAATAAGCAAACGTGGTGAGGCTGATCCTTGTGATCGGCCCCAAAAAGTTTATGAAGGAACATTACAAAACCTTCATCGAACAAGCAACGTGGAGGCCGATTCCAGCAATCGGCCAAAATTATCCTCACCATTCATTCTGCCTGGGTTCAACATGCAATCTAACAGAGCCGATACCATCAATTCTCTTGACAGAATCGGCTCGGGGGGGCACCCAGGTGGATAAAACACGAGGGCATGCAGTGGAAGCGCCTCATCCTTTGGTGATGAGTATTAAAGTATGGGGGCCGATGCATAAATCGGCCGTAAAAATTGAAAAAATTCGAAATTTTTTGAGCACAGCCGATGCAGCAGACATCGACTTAAGGATATGAAAGCCGACGCATGGCCATCGACTCAAGAGGAATAGCTTTTACGATCAGAGGGTCATTGGAGCACGAAGGGAGATTTTAATGGAAGAACTCCTCAATGGAGTGGTTCAAGGGCTCGGATCCTCTCTTCAAAAACAATGCCAAGAGCAGCAGGGATGTGCAGATCAGGCTAAGGGTGGTTTGCCTCAGACAAAGAAGTGGACTGAAGAAGCTCTGGGGCAGCTCGCCCTGAAGGTTCTCTGCTTTGGTGAGACGATGTTGTTAAAATCGGCTGGCAACATCATGATTTGAGGCTAATGGCGGCACATTTAGCTGATTCGCCTTGATTAAGGCTCGGGGGGCAGCTCGCCCTAAAGGTCCTTGCTCTGGGGAGCCGGTTTGGTTGGAACCGGCTAGTCCTGCATCGCGACTGGTCTGGAGAGTGGTGTTTTTTACGGAGTCATCAGTTTGAGCATCCAAGACAGTGCCAGGGCTCTCTTAAAGATGCCTGCTCAAGATCAAATCGCCAGCTTACTAAGATCAGATGTGCCACCGTCATCGGCAGAAATGGCTAGCTTGGATAGATGACTGAATTGGCCTGCCTCGCCGATTATCGTAAGAAACTGATGTGTTGCCATCAGTCATTAAGCGTGGATTAGGCCAACAGTCGACAAGGTCAGATGAGGAAAAATCGGCTAAATCAGCATGAAAGAAATCGGCGAAATCAAGTTAAAAGGAAATTTTTCATTAATATTGGGATTCCTTACAATGAAAAGCCGATTGCTTAAAAGAAGAACAAAAGAAGAGCCGGTTGCTCAAGGGGCTACTGGTCCTACATAACTACTCCTCGCTAGCGTCGTCATCGTCGGCGTCGCCATCGGCGCTACTGCCGGAGAAGTCCTCGCCGCTGCTGTCCCAACCATCGGCTGGAGTTTCCTCCTCCTCCTCGTCATCATCATCATCCTCGCTATCCGCCCAGCTGCGGAAGCGCTTCGTTGGAGGATACCCAGCGGAGGAGGAGGAATCATCTTCTTCCTCCTCATCTTCTCCTTCCTCGTTGTCATCATCGTCTTCGCTGTCCGCCCACATGCGGGAGCGCTTCTTCGGCGGAAGCCTAGCGGAGGGGGAGGCCTTGGTCTTCTCCGCTTCTCCTTCTTTCTTCTCCTTGTCAGAGGAGATGGGGTCCGCCCCGGAGCGGGGATCGTCCTCTTCCTTGTTCTTCGACGGCGATTGGAGAGGGAGGCTTGAAGCGGAGGAGGAAGAGGAAGACACGGCTACGCGGGGGAGAGGGTTTTTTGGTTTGGTGAACGAGAGCGAGCAAGGGGATGGAGTGGTGAACCGTTTGGCAAAGATAAATAAAGAGAGTGTAGTGGAGATTTAATGCCATGACGGTTCTCGAGGGCGTGATGCCGAAATTGTCAATTCGTACGGGGAAGCCCGGGAGGCGAGGCGTAATGATGGAAGATTCCGCGGCAGTTCTGCTCTGCCACGACATGACCCGACGAAAGAAGAGCATAATGATTTTGGAAATATCATTTCCAAAACCAGGGGGGCATGTGTTATCACCAGAATTTGACCGAGTCAGAGGTGGGCCGCGATCAAGATGGGCTTGGAAGATTACACGTGGAAGATCTCTGAAGCGGCCTTGCTCGGGGAATTTGGGCTAGATTGCCCATGTATCTTTAATTACAGTAGATTGTATCTAGATTAAAAGTTAGAGTTTGTCTCGTACACGGTGGGGATCTCCCACGTTAGAAAGTCCCTTGGACTATAAATATGTATCTAGGGTTTATGGAATAAACAACAACCAACGTTCAACACAAACAAATCTCGGCGCATCGCCAACTCCTTCGTCTCGAGGGTTCTCCGGTAGCACCATGCTGCCTAGATCGCATCTTGCGATCTAGGCAAGACAAGCCTGCCCACGTTGTTCATGCGTTGCTCGTCGCCGAAGCCTTTTTGATGGCGAGCAACGTAGTTATCTTAGATGTGTTAGGGTTAGCATTGTTCTTCGAATTACATGCTTTCGTTATGCGACCCTTGCACATCTAGCCGCCCTTACACCTATCTTAGGTGTAGGGCGGCACCCCGCTTGATCATAGTTTAGTAGATCTGATCCGTTATGGTTGCTCCTTGTTTCATCAAGGATTAGTTTAACATCCGCAATAGTTATGCCTTACAAAGGGTTGGAGGATCCAGCGGCGTGTAGGGTGACGTTTGCTAGCCCTAGAAAGGACGTTCCGAGGATCAACCTCGTGTTGGTTTTTAGGCCCTGTCTAGGATCGGCTTACGGTCACCGTGCGCGAGCGCGAGGCCCAATCGTGAGTAGTATGATCCGATTATGCGGTGAAAACCCTAAATCGTCGTAGATCTAATCAGCTTTATCTTGATCAAGCAGGACCACCATATATTCGGACACCTCGTTCGAATCATGGGTGGATCGGCTCTTTGAGCCGATTCACAGGATAACTCGAGAGCCGATCGAGGCTCGTATTTAATGTTTACGTGTATGCCATGCAGGAAACTAAGCGAGGCATCATCCACACCTTCCCGACCGGGTATAGGTCAGGTGGCACGCCCTTGCGATAGCATCGGACGTGCGACCAGGAGGCTTTGCCGGCCGTCGCTCTGAGGGACTGGGGCCAGCCGCAGCCCTAGTTGTTCCCGGCTCTACGGTGTTGCCCGTCTCTGCCCGCCAGGGGGTTTCTGACGTCAACAATGGTGGACCCCACATACTAAATGGGCCGGCCCTTTAGCAGGAAAGTGGGACCCACCTGTGTTTTTGGCCCGGCCCACCATCTTGTTGGGCCGGCCCAATTGCTATATGGTGGACCCCACATACTAAATGGGCCAGCCCTTTAACTGGAAAGTGGGACCCACCTGTGTTTTTGGCCCGGCCCACTATCTTGTTGGGCCGGCCCACTTGCTATATGGTGGACCCCACATACTAAATGGGCCAGCCCTTTAACTGGAAAGTGGGACCCACCGGTGCTTTTGGCCCGGCCCACTGGCTTGTTGGGCCAGCCCATTTGATCTAATGTGGACCCCACGTACTAAATGGGCCGGCCCGATAGCAGGAAAGTGGGACCCACATGCTAATTGGGCCGGCCCACTAAATTCTTGGGCCGGCCCAGTTGCTTTAATGTGGACCCCACTTTGTAAATGGGCCGGCCCGATACCAGGAAAGTGGGTCCCCCATGTCTCTTGGGCCGGCCCTTTTGCCTGTTGACCGGTCAAACGAGTACATTCGGCCCGGCCCACATGCTTAGTGGGCCGGCCCATTAAAGTTTTGACCAGTAGACCTTAGAGGTTAGGCCCGGCCCACGTAACTAATGGACCAGCCCAGCTATATAGTTGACCGGTCAAACTAAGTCAGCTGGCCCGACCCGCAAACTTAATGGGCCGGCCCGCTTAAGACGTGGCAGGCCTCGTGTGGGCCTACCATCTACCACGGGGTTTCAGCCGGTTAACGCCGTTAACTGCCAGTTAACGGCGTCTGCCACGTGTCAGTTTGCATGACGTCAGCGGTCAACGGGCTCCCGGAAACACTTGGGCAACGGTCCGATTTTCCGTGGCGGAAGGGCGCCCAAGCGCGACGGACCGAAAAAATCGTCGTAGGACTTTGCCTGACGCAGTTTCCACAACAGAACCCATATCATCGGATTAGGCCCATAGGCGACGAAAAATACCCCTTAGCGGATGATTTTGAGACGTTGTCTATCAGAACTTTTCTTGTAGTGCCACTATCGAGCATAAATACTCCCTCTTGGAGTTAAGAGCAAAAACTTGGCTAGAGCCTCTACTAATAACGGAGAGCATGCAAGATCATAAACAACACATAGGTAATAGATTGATAATCACCATAACATAGTATTCTCTATCCATCGGATCCCGACAAACACAACATATAGTATTACAGATAGATGATCTTGATCATGTTAGGCAGCTCACAAGATCCGACAATGAAGCACATGAGGATAAGACAACCATCTAGCTACCGCTATGGACCCATAGTCCAGGGGTGAACTACTCACTCATCACTCCGGAGGCGACCATGGCGGTGAAGAGTCCTCCGGGAGATGATTCCCCTCTCCGGCAGGGTGCCGGAGGTGATCTCCAGAATCCCCCGAGATGGGATTGGCGGCGGCGGCGTCTCAGTAAGGTTTTCCGTATCGTGGCTCTCGGTACAGAGGGTTTCGCGACGAAGGCTTTAAGTAGGCGGAAGCGCAACACGGGGGGGCACACGAGGGCCCCACACGCTAGGCCGGCGCGGCCAGGGCTTGGGCCGCGCCGCCCTAGTGTCGCGGCGCCTCGTGGCCCCACTTCCTTTCCCCCTTGGTCTTCTGGAAGCTTCGTGCAAAAATAGGACCCTGGGCGTTGATTTCGTCCAATTCCGAGAATATTTCCTTACTAGGATTTCTGAAACCAAAAACAGCTAGAAAACAAAGAATCGGCTCTTTGGCATCTTGTTAATAGGTTAGTGCCGGAAAATGCATAAATACGACATATAATGTGTATAAAACATGTAGATATCATCAATAATGTAGCATGGAACATAAGAAATTATCAATACGTCGGAGACGTATCAGCATCCCCAAGCTTAGTTCTCTCGTCCCGAGCGGTGTAAACGATAACAAAGATAATTTCCGGAGTGACATGCCATCATAACCTTGATCATACTATTGTAAGCATATGTAATGAATGCAGCGATCAAAACAATGGTAATGACATGAGTAAACAAATGAATCATAAAGCAAAGACTTTTCATGAATAGTACTTCAAGACAAGCATCAATAAGTCTTGCATAAGAGTTAACTCATAAAGCAATAAATCAAAGTAAAGGTATTGAAGCAACACAAAGGAAGATTAAGTTTCAGCGGTTGCTTTCAACTTGTAACATGTATATCTCATGGATAATTGTCAACATAGAGTAATATAACAAGTGCAATATGCAAGTATGTAGGAATCAATGCATAGTTCACACAAGTGTTTGCTTCTTGAGGTGGAGAGAAATAGGTGAACCGACTCAACATAAAAGTAAAAGAAGGGTCCTTCAAAGAGGAAAGCATCGATTGCTATATTTGTGCTAGAGCTTTGGTTTTGAAAACATGAAACAATTTTGTCAACGGTAGTAATAAAGCATATGAGTTATGTAAATTATATCTTACAAGTTGCAAGCCTCATGCATAGTATACTGATAGTGCCCGCACCTTGTCCTAATTAGCTTGGACTACCGGGATCATCACAATACACATGTTTTAACCAAGTGTCACAAAGGGGTACTTCCATGCCGCCTGTACAAAGGTCTAAGGAGAAAGCTCGCATTTTGGATTTCTCGCTTTTGATTATTCTCAACTTAGACATCCATACCGGGACAACATGGACAACAGATAATGGACTCACCTTTAATGCATAAGCATGTAGCAACAATTAGTGTTCTCATATGAGATTGAGGATATATGTCCAAAACTGAAACTTCCACCATAATTCATGGCTTTAGTTAGCGGCCCAATGTTCTTCTCTAACATTATGCATGCTCTAACCATTAAATGAGTGGTAAATCTCCCTTACTTCAGACAAGACTGGACATGCATAGCAACTCACATGATATTCAACAAAGAGTTGATGGCGTCCCCAGGGAACATGGTATCGCACAACAAGCAACTTAATAAGAGATAAAGTGCATAAGTACATATTCAATACCACAATAGTTTTTAGGCTATTTTGTCCCATGAGCTATATATTGTAAAGGCGAATGATGGAATTTTAAAGGTAGCACTCAAGCAATTTACTTTGGAATGGCGGAGAAATACCATGTAGTAGGTAGGTATGGTGGACACAAATGGCATAGTGGTTGGCTCAAGGATTTTGGATGCATGAGAAGTATTCCCTCTCGATACAAGGTTTAGGCTAGCAAGGTTATTTGAAACAAACACAAGGATGAATGGTGCAGCAAAACTCACATAAAAGACATATTGTAAACATTATAAGACTCTACACCGTCTTCCTTGTTGTTCAAAACTCAATACTAGAAATTATCTAGACTTTAGAGAGACCAAATATGCAAACCAAATTTTAGCAAGCTCTTCGTATTTCTTCATTAATTGGTGCAAAGTATATGATGCAAGAGCTTAAACATGAGCACAACAATTGCCAAGTATCAAATTAATCAAGACATTTTAGAATTACTACATGTAGCATTTCCCGATTCCAACCATATAACAATTTAACGAAGAAGATTCAACCTTCGCCTTGAATACTATGAGTAAAGCCTAAGGACATATTTGTCCATATGCAACAGCGGAGCGTGTCTCTCTCCCACACAATGAATGCTAGGATCCATTTTATTCAAACAAAAACAAAAACAAAAACAAACGAGACGCTCCAAGCAAAGTACATAAGATGTGACTCGAATAAAAATATAGTTTCGGGGAGGAACTCGATAATGTTGTCGATGAAGAAGGGGATGCCTTGGGCATCCCCAAGCTTAGACGCTTGAGTATTCTTAAAATATGTAGGGGTGAACCACGGGGGCATCCCCAAGCTTAGAGCTTTCACTCTCCTTGATCATATTGTATCATACTCCTCTCTTGACCCTTGAAAACTTCCTCCACACCAAACTCGAAACAACTCATTAGAGGGTTAGTGCACAATAAAAATTAACATGTTCAGAGGTGACATAATCATTCTTAACACTTCTGGACATTGCATAAAGCTGCTGGACATTAATGGATCAAAGAAATTCATCCAACATAGCAAAAGAGGCAATGCGAAATAAAAGGCAGAATCTGTCAAAACAGAACAGTTCGTAAAGACGAATTTTAAAATGGCACCAGACTTGCTCAAATGAAAATGCCCAAATTGAATGAAAGTTGCGTACATATCTGAGGATCACGCACGTAAATTGGCATATTTTTCTGAGCTACCTACAGAGAATTAGGCCCAGATTCGTTACAGCAAAGAAATCTGTAACTGCGCAGTAATCCAAATCTAGTATGAACCTTACTATCAACGACTTTACTTGGAACAACAAAACATAAAACTAAGATAAGGAGAGGTTGCTACAGTAGTAAACAACTTCCATGACTTAAATATAAAACAAAGTACTGTAGTAAAAACAATGGGTTGTCTCCCATAAGCGCTTTTCTTTAACGCCTTTCAGCTAGGCGCAGAAAGTGTGTATCAAGTGTTGTCGAAAGATGATGCATCTTCAGCGGGGTTTGGAGTTTTCTCAACCATGCATAGTATATTGGATACATAAGTTTCAGCGGCTCCCTTTTCATTAGTCTTGGGCTTGCTACTCTCATCAAACAATTTTTCAGGAACAAGCCAAGCATAGTTTTTTTCTAGTGCTTCATTCATCGCTAGGAGCTTACATGGTATTGGTGCTTTGATCTCCCCACCATCATTAATATTATTAGTGTACCTTACTCTCTCCATGTCCATCTTTTCAAGGATACTAAAAAAATTGGTATAAGAACCAAGCATCTTATATTTAATAAAGACCTTTCTAGCCTCTCTTGCTATACTACCAAATTCTCTAAGAAGGGTTTCTAAAACAAAATCTTTCTTTTCCCCTTCTTCCATATCACCGAGTGTAAGAAACATGTGTTGGATTATAGGATTGAGATTAACAAATTTAGTTTGCAACATGTGTACTAAAGCAGCAGCAGCAATTTCATAAGTAGGAGCAAGTTCTACCAAGTGTCTATCTTCAAAATCTTCAACGGTACTAACATGATTGAAAAATTCTTCTATATTATTTCTCCCAACTATAGACCCACGTCCTACCAGTATGTCTTTTACGGTAAAATTAAAAGGAAACATGTTGAAATAAGTAAAGCAAATATAAGTAACTAATTTTTTTGTGTTTTTGATATAGAGTGCAAGATAGTAAATAAAGTAAAACTAGCAACTAATTTTTTTGTGTTTTGTTTAAGTGCAGCAAACAAAGTAGTAAATAAAATAAAGCAAGACAAAAACAATGTAAAGAGATTGGATTGTGGAGACTCCCCTTGCAGCGTGTCTTGATCTCCCCGACAACGGCGCCGTAGAAAAGAGCTTGATGGCGTGTAACTCACACGTTCGTTGGGAACCCCAAGAGGAAGGTATGATGCGCACATGCAGCAAGTTTTCCTCGTAAAGAAACCAAGGTTTATCGAACCGGGAGGAGCCAAGAAGCACGTTGAAGGTTGATGGCGGCGGGATGTAGTGCGGCGCAACACCAGGGATTCCGGCGCCAACGTGGAACCTGCACAAGACAACCAAAGTACTTTGCCCCAACGAAACAGTGAGGTTGTCAATCTCACCGAGCTTGCTGTAACAAAGGATTAACCGTATTGTGTGGAAGATGATTGTTTGCGAGAAAACAGTAAAGAACAATTGCGATGAGATTGTATGCGATGTAAAGAATAGGACCGGGGTCCACAGATCACTAGAGGTGTCTCTCCCATAAGATAAATAGCATGTTGGGTGAACAAATTACAGTCAGGCAATTGACAAATAGAGAGGGCATAACAATGCACATACATGATATGATAAATATAGTGAGATTTAATTGGGCATTACGACAAAGTACATAGACCGCTATCCGAGCATGCATCTATGCCTAAAAAGTCCACCTTCAGGTTATCATCCGAACCCCTTCCAAGTATTAAGTTGCAAAACAACGAGACAATTGCATTAAGTATGGTGCGTAATGTAATCAATAACTACATCCTTAGACATAGCATCAATGTTTTATCCCTAGTGGCAACAAAGACATCCACAACCTTAGAACTTTCCGTCACTCGTCCCGATTTAATGGAGGCATGAACCCACTATCAAGCATAAATACTCCCTCTTGGAGTTAAGAGCAAAAACTTGGCCGAGCCTCTACTAATAACGGAGAGCATGCAAGATCATAAACAACACATAGGTAATAGATTGATAATCACCATAACATAGTATTCTCTATCCATCGGATCCCGACAAACACAACATATAGTATTACGGATAGATGATCTTGATCATGTTAGGAAGCTCACAAGATCCGACAATGAAGCACATGAGGAGAAGACAACCATCTAGCTACTGCTATGGACCCATAGTCCGGGGGTGAACTACTCACTCATCACTCCGGAGGCGACCATGGCGGTGAAGAGTCCTCCGGGAGATGATTCCCCTCTCCGACGGGGTGCCGGAGGTGATCTCCGAATCCCCCGAGATGGGATTGGCGGCGGCGGCGTCTCGATAAGGTTTTCCGTATCGTGGCTCTCGGTACGGAGGGTTTCGCGACGAAGGCTTTAAGTAGGCGGAAGGGCAACGCGGGGGCCACACGAGGGCCCCACACGCTAGGCCGGCGCGGCCGGGAGCTTGGGCCGCGCCGCCCTAGTGTGGCGGCGCCTCGTGGCCCCACTTCCTTTCCCCTCGGTCTTCTGGAAGCTTCGTGCAAACATAGGACCCCGGGCGTTGATTTTGTCCAATTCCGAGAATATTTCCTTACTAGGATTTCGAAACCAAAAACAGCGAAAACGACAGAACTGGCTCTTCGGCATCTTGTTAATAGGTTAGTGCCGGAAAATGCATAAATACGACATATAATGTGTATAAAACATGTAGATATCATCAATAATGTAGCATGGAACATAAGAAATTATCGATACGTCGGAGACGTATCAGGGATGAAACTTCGCCTCCTATCGTCGTGGTGAACAGACAGATGCCGTAGGATGGCTTAGATTGGGGCCGAATGGACGCTAGAGGATTCGGGGAAGGGTTTGCGATTAGATGGGAAGAACTTCCGGATGCTTTCCTCAAGAACACAACCAAAGGTCGGTAAACAAGAAGAGAGACAAGAGGAAGAACTCTTTACTAGATCGCTAGCTTCATTGATCTCAACATCGTTACAAGCTCTATTCACTGATCTCCTTGTGGTCTCGCGCCTGTAAGAGGCAGTACCCCCTCTCCTTATATAGGGGAGAGGGTGGCTTACATTGGAACAAACCCTAATGGAATCTTTGACTGGACAAATTACTTTACCAAGCTACTTTACAAAGCTACTTTAATCATAGGTGACGCCGGAGTCCTCTTTAATCAGAAATGCTGACGTCCTCCGGCTTCTTTCAGCGTCACCTCTCTCTTTGGCGCCGTGGCTCGATTAAAGTCACTTTGCTTAGCTCATCCTTGTCTTCTTGCTCTGAGGAGAATCTTTGACCAGTCCTGCCGACAGGCCCTCCCTTCCGGTATCTTCTTTACCGGGCTCCGGCATACCCCTTCGGGGATACCGGCTTAGCCTCACTTATCCTAAGTTCCTACCTTGCCTCCGGTAAGAACATTAAACCGGTATCTTGACGGCTCAAACCATCCGGTTTGGCATGCCTTTGGCATACCGGGGATTATCCCCCCAACATTAGTCCCCGAAGCTGGTACAGTCTGGAGGATTCTATCCCACAGACTATGCCAGGTTTCCGAGTTTTTTAGGATACCGGTTTAATCCCTTAGGCTTAAGCTTGGTTCCGACACCTTTTACTCTTCTTCACTTTCCTCTCTTCACAAGGCACGTTCCGGCACCTTTTTTCTCCGGTACCATTCGCATTTATTTCTTCCTCGGCGAAGTCGAGAATATTTTGGGCCCCGCGCCTGTCAGTGACATGCGCACTGTGACTGTCGCGCCAGTGTCAGTTGTCACTTCGCTTCGACTCCCGCGCGCCCATTTAATGCACCACCTGCGGATCCCACTAGCCGCCTTGGATCCCGTGTGCGCCTCCGTGTGGCCTCCTCTTTTCTCGCGTGTACCTCTTTGCCACGTGGCGGCCCGTGGCGCGAACCGTCGCGGCCCGCGAGGCGAACCGCCGCGGCCCAGCGGTTTTCAGCCCATCCTCTCTCCTTTATAAGCACAACTGCTCCTTCTTCTTCCTCTTCTTCGCATTCCTCATCCTTCGCGCACAGTGCTCCTCGCCTTTGTGCTTCCGCCGCTCTCCGTCCGCCGTCGCTTGCTCCAGCTCCGGCGCCCGGCGAACTCACGCCGTGCTTCCGCCGGACCTCGGCCGTGCGGGAATCTCTAGCGACAGCTCCACCGCGCCCGCTGCATTCTCGCTCCTTCGCGAGCTTCTCCGCCTCGCCGTCGACGGTGCCCGTCGGCGACCGCAGTTCCGCTCCACCACCGGCGAACACCTTCCTCAGCGACTGCGCCGCTCAAGGTTGGTACCAATCTTGCTTTGCTCGCTATTTGCTTGCTTTTCAGATCTTGGGTCTACGGTGTTCTTATTTCCTCTTTTTCTTCTTACTCGTAGATCTTCACGCGGGGTCCAAGTGTGGGATTTCTGTTTTTTTTTTCGCCTTCCCATCCAATGTCTGACGAGGAATCTTCCTCCGCATCTTCTTCTTCCCTTTCTGTTAGACACCGTGATCAATCTCCCGATGAATCCACTGCTCCAGATCCGATGGAGACCGATTCCGGCAACCAGCAGGGATCCGGTAGCCATCAAGAATCCGGTGGCCATCTAGAATCCGGTAGCTTTAGCCAAGCTTCCGGTAGCCAAGAAGCGAGTAGCTCTGGCCGAGCCTCTAGCAGCTCTAGCCAATCTTCCGGCGCAGAGCCTTCCCCAATCACCCGCGGAGCTCGGATGGGCTCCAATGTCACTCGAGTATGAGATCGATTGGTTGTACCGGTCCCGCGAGATTCCGGCGAGAGTCACTTGCCGGATTCCCGATGACGAAATTGAACCGGACCCGAGCCCGACGAATATGTTGTTTTTCTTGCTCACTTTGAGCGTGGCTTCGGCCTTCCTGCCTCCCCTTTTTCCGGGAGTTTCTAGATTTCTATAAACTCCAACCTCACCACCTTCCTGGCAACGCCATCTTCTACCTTTCTTGCTATGCCACCTTCATGGAGGCCTATATCGGCATTCGTCCCACTCGTGAGACTTTTGCCCACTTCTTTGCTCTTCGGATTAACTCCGTTCAGGGCTTAGATATCCCCAAACCTAAACCTCCCGTGCAATGCGGGTCTTGCATAATCGGCACCCGGCAAGGGAGCCCCTTTTTTAAGTTTTCCGGCCTCGAATCTTGCCGGTTGTGGCAAGGGACTTTCTTTTACGTGAAGAACAACGGCGCCGCGGATCTTATTGATCCGCCTCTTTTTGATCCCGCGCCGCCCACGAAGGCCAATTGGGGCTACAATCCGAAGGAGTCTCACAACGAGACTAACCGGATTATACGCTTCATGAAGCAGCGGATGAAGGACACCAACATCTGCTCTGACGATATCGTCCGCACCTTCGTTTCTCGCCGGGTGCTTCCTTTGAAACGTCGTGCGCATAGGATGAGCGAGATGTATGGCCCTGGCGATCCTACCAAGATCACAGGCCATCCCCTTAGCAAGAAAGACGTTGTCCTCAAGGCTAAGCAGATTTGCCAAACTGCTATGCCATTTAACTGGGAATGGGGCCTCCTTCCCTTCAGCACTACTAACCCTCCGACCCAAGAAGTAAGGGATTATGCAATTAGGGTTGTTTTTTGCCGGTGACTTTCTGCTCTTGTTAACCCTCTTTTTTCATGTTTTAGGCCAAGGACCGCTTCCCCTCATTGAAGCGGAGCGGCGAGGAGCTTGCCGGAAGCGCGCCCTTGACTCCTTCGACCCAGATCCCTACGTCTTTTGGAAGGATCTGAAGATGGGCAAGACTCCGGCTGCGCGTCTCGGCCGGTCTCCGCCAAAGCCAACCGGGTCCTCCGATGACCTGACCATGCTTGAGGTAATTTCTTTTCCGGTTTCTTTTACTTTTCCATTATTGCCTTCCTGCGAATTGCTCCTTAGCCACATTCACTTCATAGATCCACGAGCACATGCCGCCCCTGCGCGCCGAGGCGGGCTCTGAGTTTGTGGACAAACTCATGGCCCAGGGCCAAAAGAACAAACAGCCGGCATCTGATGCCGGTTCCAGCCAGGCCCCTCCCTCCAAGCGCTTCCGGACTGAGCCCTTGGGGGAGAAGCAAGTGGGCATGCGCCGCTACGGGCGCAAGCAGATGCCAACTGCTTCCGGGTAAGTCTTTCATCTTCTGGCTTGCCTCTTTTTGCCAAGTTCTTTTTCCGGTTGCTTTTTTCCAACCATCTTTCTTTCTTTTTCTCAGCCCTGCGCTCAAACTTGGCTCAAGGCCATCGGGCTCTGAAGGTTCCGCAAGGACTTCAACCCCTCCTCCTCGCTCAAGCCCGGCACCATCTCGGTGCCGAGCAACACCTCCGCCTCCCTTTCGGGGGCACAACAATCTCGGGGCGTGCGGCCCCTTCATCATCGGATCACCGCACGGAGGAGGATCTTTCCTTCCTCCCAGAGAACCAGGATACCGGCACCAGCAACATCGGTGCCGGAGAAGAAGAAGCTGCCGGGCGGGCGGAGCCTCCGGCTCCTCCCGTCCCCGAAAAGACAACAACTTCCGCGCCGGAATCTTCCGCGCCGGAAGGTTCCAATCCGGGTGATGCGCCTAGCGCTCCCCCTTCTCCACGAACTATCCTCATGCCGCCGCCAGGTGCTCCTCGCGCCAAGCCTTCCGGGGCCGCTCCTACCGCGCCGCCGCCCAAGACCTCCAAGCTTATCAAGGGGAAGGCGACGGCCTCTAGCGCCCCTTCTGTCGGCCAGCAGCCTGCGGTGCTGCATGTCTCCAAGGCCGCCAGGGATACCGCCACGAAGGCCACCGGTCTTCTTGGCCGTATATCGAGTTCCAACGCCAAGGCCGGGACCTGGGGCATCTCCCGCCCTACGCCCAAAAGTGGAACGCCGCGGACATGACTCCGGCGACCCGCGGTCCGGGCAAGGACCGGCTGCCGGCACTGACCCTGTCGGGGACCGGTCTTCCGAGGAGCACTTCATGCGGCTCCGCAGCGCCGTGAAGGAGCTCGACAGCGCGTGGTACGATGCCACGAACAACCTGATGGTACGTTTTTCTAACTTTTCTCAACCGCTACCGGTTTCCCTGCTTCTGGATTAGTTCTATCTTTTCTTTAGTGTCATGCCGGTTTCTCTCTTGTCTATCTTCCCAGTCCCCGAGTTTTGTGGTGAGAGCGCAGCTTTTAGCGCAAAACTTAGCTTAAAAACTTAGCGTGAAACCGGCACTGCCAGTCCCCGAGCTTCGTGTTAAGAACCTTGTTCTTAGCGCAAAACTTTATCTTAGAAACGCGCGAAACCGGCACTGCCAGTCCCCGAGTTTCGGGTTAAGAACTTTGTTCTTAGCGCAAAACTTCATTTTAGAAACGCGCAAACCGGCACTGCGATCCCGAGCTTCGGGTTAAGAACTTTGTTCTTAGCGCAAAACTTTATTTTAGAAACGCGCGAAACCGGCACTCGCGATCCCGAGTTTCGGGTTAAGAACTTTGTTCTTAGCGCAAAACTTCATGTTAGAAACGCGCGAAACCGGCACTGCCAGTCCCCGAGCTTCGGGTTAAGAACTTTGTTCTTAGCGCAAAACTTTATTTTAGAAACGCGCGAAACCGGCACTCCCAGACCCCGAGTTTCGGGTTAAGAACTTTGTTCTTAGCGCAAAACTTTATTTTAGAAACGCGCGAAACCGAGCATCGCGCGGTCCCGAGTTTCGGGTTAAGAACTTTGTTCTTAGCGCAAAACTTCATGTTAGAAACGCGCGAAACCGGCACTGCCAGTCCCCGAGCTTCGGGTTAAGAACTTTGTTCTTAGCGCAAAACTTCATTTTAGAAACCCTAATGGCATCTTTGACTGGACAAATTACTTTACCAAGCTACTTTAATCATAGGTGACGCCGGAGTCCTCTTTAATCAGAAATGCTGACGTCCTCCGGCTTCTTTCAGCGTCACCTCTCTCTTTGGCGCCAGTGGCTCGATTAAAGTCACTTTGCTTAGCTCATCCTTGTCTTCTTGCTCCGAGGAGAATCTTTGACCAGTCCCGCGACAGGCCTTCCTTCCGGTATCTTCTTTACCGGGCTCCGGCATACCCCTTCGGGGATACCGGCTTAGCCTCACTTATCCTAAGTTCCTACCTTGCCTCCGGTAAGAACATTAAACCGGTATCTTGACGGCTCAAACCATCCGGTTTGGCATGCCTTTGGCATACCGGGGATTATCCCCTCAACATTAGTCCCCGAAGCTGGTACAGTCTGGAGGATTCTATCCCACAGACTATGCCAGGTTTCCGAGTTTTTTAGGATACCGGTTTAATCCCTTAGGCTTAAGCTTGGTTCCGGCACCTTTTACTCTTCTTCACTTTCCTCTCTTCACAAGGCACGTTCCGGCACCTTTTTTCTCCGGTACCATTCGCATTTATTTCTTCCTCGGCGAAGTCGAGAATATTTTGGGCCCCGCGCCTGTCAGTGACATGCGCACTGTGGTCTGTCGCGCCAGTGTCAGTTGTCACTTCGCTCGACTCCCGCGCGCCCATTTAATGCACCACTGCGGATCCCACTAGCCGCCTTGGATCCCTTGTGCGCCTCCGTGTGGCCTCCTCTTTTCTCGCGTGTACCTCTTTGCCACGTGGCGGCCCGTGGCACGAACCGTCGCGGCCCGCGAGGCGAACCGCCGCGGCCCAGCGGTTTTCAGCCCATCCTCTCTCTCCTTTATAAGCACAACTGCTCCTTCTTCTTCCTCTTCTTCGCATTCCTCATCCTTTGCGCACAGTGCTCCTCGCCTTTGTGCATCCGCCGTTCTCCGTCCGCCGTCGCTTGCTCCAACTCCGGCGCCCGGCGAACTCACGCCGTGCTTCCGCCGGACTTCGCTGTGCGGGAATCTCTAGCAGCAGTTCCTCAGCGCCCGCTGCATTCTCGCTCCTTCGCGAGCTTCTCCGCCTCGCCGTCGACGGTGCCCGTCGGCGACCGCAGTCCGCTCCACCATCGGCGAACACCTTCCTCTGCGACTGCGCCGCTCAAGGTTGGTACCAATCTTGCTTTGCTCGCTATTTGCTTGCTTTTCAGATCTTGGGTCTACGGTGTTCTTATTTCCTCTTTTTCTTTGGTTTTCTTCTTACTCGTAGATCTTCACGCGGGGTCCAAGTGTGGGATTTCTGTTTTTTTTTCGCCTTCCCATCCAATGTTTGACGAGGAATCTTCCTCCGCATCTTCTTCTTCCCTTTCTGTTACACACCGTGATCAATCTCCCGATGAATCCACCGCTCCAGATCCGATGGAGACCGATTCCGGCAACCAGAAGGGATCCGGTAGCCATCAAGAATCCGGTGGCCATCTAGAATCCGGTAGCTTTAGCCAAGCTTCCGGTAGCCAAGAAGCGAGTAGCTCTGGCCGAGCCTCTAGCAGCTCTAGCCAATCTTCCGGCGCAGAGCCTTCCCCAATCACCCGCGGAGCCTGGATGGGCTCCAATGTCACTGAGTATGAGATCGATTGGTTGTACCGGTCCTGCAGGATTCCGGCAGGAGTCACTTGCCGGATTCCTGATGACGAAATTGAACCGGACCCCGAGCCCGACGAATATGTTGTTTTTCTTGCTCACTTTGAGCGTGGCTTCGGCCTTCCTGCCTCCCCTTTTTTCCGGGAGTTTCTAGATTTCTATAAACTCCAACCTCACCACCTTCCTGGCAACGCCATCTTCTACCTTTCTTGCTATGCCACCTTCATGGAGGCCTATATCGGCATTCGTCCCACTCGTGAGACTTTTGCCCGCTTCTTTGCTCTTCGGATTAACTCCGTTCGGGGCTTAGATATCCCCAAACCTAAACCTCCCGTGCAATGCGGGTCTTGCATAATCGGCTCCCGGCAAGGGAGCCCCTTTTTAAGTTTTCCGGCCTCGAATCTTGCCGGTTGTGGCAAGGGACTTTCTTTTACGTGAAGAACAACGGCGCCGCGGATCTTATTGATCTGCCTCCTTTTGATCCGGCGCCGCCCACGAAGGCCAATTGGGGCTACAATCCGAAGGAGTCTCACAACGAGACTAACCGGATTATACGCTTCATGAAGCAAGCGGATGAAGGACACCAACATCTCGCTCCGACGATATCGTCCGCACCTTCGTTTCTCGCCGGGTGCTTCCTTTGAAACGCCGTGCGCATAGGATGAGCGAGATGTATGGCTCCGGCGATCCTACCAAGATCACGAGGCCATCCCCTTAGCAAGAAAGACGTTGTCCTCAAGGCTAAGCAGATTTGCCAAACTGCTATGCCATTTAACTGGGAATGGGGCCTCCTTCCCTTCAGCACTACTAACCCTCCGACCCAAGAAGTAAGGGATTATGCAATTAGGGTTGTTTTTTGCCGGTGACTTTCTGCTCTTGTTAACCCTCTTTTTTCATGTTTTAGGCCAAGGACCGCTTCCCCCTCATTGAAGCAGAGCGGCGAGGAGCTTGCCGGAAGCGCGCCCTTGACTCCTTCGACCCGCATCCCTACGTCTTTTGGAAGGATCTCGAAGATGGGCAAGACTCCGGCTGCGCGTCTCGGCCGGTCTCCGCCAAAGCCAACCGGGTCCTCCGATGACCTGACCATGCTTGAGGTAATTTCTTTTCCGGTTTCTTTTACTTTTCCATTATTGCCTTCCTGCGAATTGCTCCTTAGCCACATTCACTTCATAGATCCACGAGCACGTGCCGCCCCTGCGCGCCGAGGCGGGCTCTGAGTTTGTGGACAAACTCATGGCCCAGGGCCAAAAGAACAAACAGCCGGCATCTGATGCCGGTTCCAGCCAGGCCCCTCCCTCCAAGCGCTTTCGGACTGAGCCCTTGGGGGAGAAGCAAGTGGGCGTGCGCCGCTACGGGCGCAAGCAGATGCCAACTGCTTCCGGGTAAGTCTTTCATCTTCTGGCTTGCCTCTTTTTGCCAAGTTCTTTTTCCGGTTGCTTTTTTCCAACCATCTTTCTTTCTTTTTCTCAGCCCTGCGCTCAAGCTTGGCTCAAGGCCATCGGGCTCTGAAGGTTCCGCAAGGACTTCAACCCCTCCTCCTCGCTCAAGCCCGGCACCATATGGTGCCGGCAACACCTCTGCCTCCCTTTCGGGGGGCACAACAATTTCGGGGCGTGCGGCCCCTTCATCATCAGATCACCGCACGGAGGAGGATCTTTCCTTCCTCCCGGAGAACCGAGATACCGGCACCAGCAACATTGGTGCCGGAGAAGAAGAAGCTGCCGGGCGGGCGGAGCCTCCGGCTCCTCCCGTCCCCGAAAAGACAACAACTTCCGCGCCGGAATCTTCCGCGCCGGAAGGTTCCAATCCGGGTGATGCGCCTAGCGCTCCCCTTCTCCACGAACTATCCTCATGCCACCGCCAGGTGCTCCTCGCGCCAAGCCTTCCAGGGCCGCTCCTACCGCGCCGCCGCCCAAGACCTCCAAGCTTATCAAGGGGAAGGCGACGGCCTCTAGCGCCCCTTCTGTCAGCCAGCAGCCTTTGGTGCTGCATGTCTCCAAGGCCGCCAGGGATACCGCCACGAAGGCCACCGGTCTTCTTGGCCGTATTACTGAGTTCCAACGCCAAGGCCGGGACTGATACGTCTCCGACGTATCGATAATTTCTTATGTTCCATGCCACATTATTGATGTTATCTACATGTTTTATGCACACTTTATGTCATATTCGTGCATTTTCTGGAACTAACCTATTAACAAGATGCCGAAGTGCCGATTCGTTGTTTTCGCTGTTTTTGGTTTCAGAAATCCTAGTAAGGAAATATTCTCGGAATTGGACGAAATCAAAGCCCGAGGGCCTATTTTTCCACGAAGCTTCCGGAAGTCCGAAGACGAGACGAAGAGGGGCCACGGGGTGGCCAAACCCTAGGGCGGCGCGGCCCCACCCTCGGCCGCGCCGGCCTATGGTGTGGGCCCCCGTGCCGCCTCTTGACTTGCCCTTCCGCCTACTTAAAGCCTCCGTGACGAAACCCCCGCACCGAGAGCCACGATACGGAAAACCTTCCGCAGACGCCGTCGCCGCCGATCCCATCTCGGGGGATCCAGAGATCGCCTCCGGCACCCTGCCGGAGAGGGGAATCATCTCCCGGAGGACTCTACGCCGCCATGGTCGCCTCCGGTGTGATGTGTGAGTAGTCTACCCCTGGACTATGGGTCCATAGCAGTAGCTAGATGGTTGTCTTCTCCCCATTGTGCTATCATTGTCGGATCTTGTGAGCTGCCTAACATGATCAAGATCATCTATCCGTAATTCTATATGTTGCGTTTGTTGGGATCCGATGAATAGAGAATACTTGTTATGTTGATTATCAAAGTTATGCTTATGTGTTGTTTATGATCTTGCATGCTCTCCGTTACTAGTAGATGCTCCGGCCAAGTAGATGCTTGTAACTCCAAGAGGGAGTACTTATGCTCGATAGTGGGTTCATGCCTCGCATTGACACTCGGGACGATGATGAGAAAGTTCTAAGGTTGTGTTGTGTCTGTTGCCACTAGGGATAAAACATTGATGCTATGTCTAAGGATGTAGTTGTTGATTACATTACGCACCATACTTAATGCAATTGTCTCGTTGCTTGCAACTTAATACTCGGAGGGGGTTCGGATGATAACTCGAAGGTGGACTTTTTAGGCATAGATGCGGTTGGATGGCGGTCTATGTACTTTGTCGTAATGCCCAATTAAATCTCACTATACTCATCATGATATGTATGTGCATTGTCATGCTCTCTTTATTTGTCAATTGCCCAACTGTAATTTGTTCACCCAACATGCTCGTTCGTCTTATGGGAGAGACACCTCTAGTGAACTGTGGACCCCGGTCCAATTCTCTTTACTTGAAATACAATCTACTGCAATACTTGTTTCATCTGTTTTCTCTGCAAACAATCATCTTCCACACAATACGGTTAATCCTTTGTTACAGGCAAGCCGAGTGAGATTGACAACCTCACTTGTTTCGTTGGGGCAAAGTACTTTGGTTGTGTTGTGCGAAGTTCCACGTTGGCGTCGGAATCCCTGGTGTTGCGCCGCACTACATCTCGCCGCCATCAACCTTCAACGTGCTTCTTGACTCCTACTCGGTCCGATTAAACCTTGGTTTCTTACTGAGGGAAACTTGCCGCTGTGCGCATCACACCTTCCTCTTGGGGTTCCCAACGGACGCGTGTCGAACGAAAAGACAATACGTCAACCACGCGCATCAGGGACCTGGGGCATCTCCTGCCCTACGCCCAAAAGTGGAACGCCGCGGACATGACTCCGGCGACCCGCGGTCTGGGCAAGGACAGGCTGCCGGCACCTGACCCTGTCGGGGACCGGTCTTCCGAGGAGCACTTCATGCGGCTCCGCAGCGCCGTGAAGGAGCTCGACAGCGCGTGGTACGATGCCACGAACAACCTGATGGTACGTTTTTCTAACTTTTCTCAACCGCTACCAGTTACCCTGCTTCTGGATTAGTTCTATCTTTTCTTTAGTTTCATGCCGGTTTCTCTCTTGTCTATCTTCCCAGTCCCCGAGTTTTGTGGTGAGAGCGCAGCTTTTAGCGCAAAACTTAGCTTAAAAACTTAGCGTGAAACCGGCACTGCCAGTCCCCGAGCTTCGTGTTAAGAACCTTGTTCTTAGCGCAAAACTTTATCTTAGAAACGCGCGAAACCGGCACTGCCAGTCCCCGAGTTTCGGGTTAAGAACTTTGTTCTTAGCGCAAAACTTCATTTTAGAAACGCGCGAAACCGGCACTGCCAGTCCCCGAGCTTCGGGTTAAGAACTTTGTTCTTAGCGCAAAACTTTATTTTAGAAACGCGCGAAACCGGCACTGCCAGTCCCCGAGTTTCGGGTTAAGAACTTTGTTCTTAGCGCAAAACTTCATGTTAGAAACGCGCGAAACCGGCACTGCCAGTCCCCGAGCTTCGGGTTAAGAACTTTGTTCTTAGCGCAAAACTTTATTTTAGAAACGCGCGAAACCGGCACTGCCAGTCCCCGAGTTTCGGGTTAAGAACTTTGTTCTTAGCGCAAAACTTTATTTTAGAAACGCGCGAAACCGGCACTCGCGATCCCGAGTTTCGGGTTAAGAACTTTGTTCTTAGCGCAAAACTTCATGTTAGAAACGCGCGAAACCGGCACTCGCCAGTCCCCGAGCTTCGGGTTAAGAACTTTGTTCTTAGCGCAAAACTTTATTTTAGAAACGCGCGAAACCGGCACTGCCGATCCTCGAGTTTCGGGTTAAGAACTTTGTTCTTAGCGCAAAACTTTATTTTAGAAACGCGCGAAACCGCACTGC
>NC_061512.1:37433033-37452756 GCF_022539505.1 Lolium rigidum
GAAGGGCACCCAAGCGCGACGGACCGAAAAAATCGTCGTAGGACTTTGCCTGACGCAGTTTCGACAACAGAACCCATATCGTCGGGTTAGGCCCATAGGCGACGAAAAATACCCCTTAGCGGACGATTTTGAGATATTGTCTATCAGAACTTTTCTTGTAGTGTTTTCAAGTTTTGAAATCATATAGAGAGAATAAAAGTAAAGTTTTGAGAGGTGTTTGTTGTTGTCAACGAATGGTAGTGGGTACTCTAACTACCTTATCAACCAGACTTTCAAGAGCGGCTCCCATGAAGGACGTTATTTCTACCACCATGGTAGATCATCCCTCTTCTCTTTTATTTACACATGCATTTATTATTTATGGATGACACTCCTCCCCACCTTTCCTTTCTCAAGCCATGGCTAACCGAATCCTCGGGTGCCTTCCAACAATCTCATACCATGGAGGAGTGTCTATATTTTTTTCTTTTCTTTTTTTGTTTGCAAAATTAAGTTGCTCACTGATTGATCAGGGCAAAGCATGTGAATAGAATTATTAATGCAAGTTAATTAATCGGGGTTGGGAACCCCATTGCCAGCTCTTTTTGCAAAATTATTGGATAAGCGGATGAGCCACTAGTCCATTGGTGAAAGTCTGTCCGAAGTAAATGACAAGATCGAAAGATAAAACACCACATACTTCCTCATGAGCTATAAAACATTGACACAAATAAGAGGTAATAACTTTTGAATTGTTTAAAGGTAGCACATGAAGTATTTACTTGGAATGGCGAGAAAAATACCATGTAGTAGGTAGGTATGGTGGACACAAATGGCATAGGTGTTGGCTCAAGGTTTTGGATGCACGAGAAGTATTCCCTCTCAGTACAAGGCTTTGGCTAGCAAGGTTGTTTGAAGCAAACACAAGTATGAACTGGTACAACAAAACTTACATAAGAACATATTGCAAGCATTATAAGACTCTACACTTGTCTTCCTTGTTGTTCAAACACCTTAACCGAGAAAATATCTAGACCTTAGAGAGACCAATCATGCAAACCAAATTTCAACAAGCTCTATGTAGTTCTTCATTAATAGGTGCAAAGTACATGATGCAAGAGCTTAAACATGATCTATATGAGCACAACAATTGCCAAGTATCAAATTATTCAAAACAATATACCAATTACCACATGCGGCATTTTCCGTTTCCAACCATATATCAACGAACGAAGTAGTTCAATCTTCGCAATGAACATTAAGAATAAAGCTAAGAACATATGTGTTCATACGAAACAGCGGAGCGTTTCTCTCTCCCATATAAAGAATGCTAGGATCCGAGTTTATTCAAACAAAACAAAAATAAAAGCAAACAGACGCTCTAAGTAAAGCACATAAGATGTGACTGAATAAAAATATAGTTTCACTAGAGGTGACCTGATAAGTTGTCGATGAAGAAGGGGATGCCTTGGGCATCCCCAAGCTTAGATGCTTGAGTCTTCTTGAAATATGCAGGGATGAACCACGGGGGCATCCCCAAGCTTAGACTTTTCACTCTTCTTGATCATATTATATCATCCTCCTCTCTTGACCCTTGAAAACTTCCTCCACACCAAACTCAAAACAAACTCATTAGAGGGTTAGTGCATATCAAAAATTCGCATATTCAGAGGTGACATAATCATTCTTAAAACTTCTGGATATTGCACAAAGCTACTGAAAGTTAATGGAACAAAGAAATCCATCAAACATAGCAAAACAGGCAATGCGAAATAAAAGGCAGAACAGTCCGTAAAGACGAATTTTACAGAGGCACTTAACTTGCTCAGATGAAAATTCTCAAATTGAATGAAAGTTGCGTACATATCTGAGGATCACGCACGTAAATTGGCAGAATTTTATGAGTTATATACAGACGGGGCTGCTCAATTTCGTGACAGTAAGAAATTTGTTTCTGCGCAATAATCCAAATCTAGTATCAACATTGCTATCAACGACTTTACTTGGCACACCAATGCAATAAAATAAAGATAAGGAGAGGTTGCTACAGTAGTAACAACTTCCAAGACTCAAATATAAAACAAAAGTGCTGTAGTAAAATGATGGGTTGTCTCCCATAAGCGCTTTTCTTTAACGCCTTTCAGCTAGGCGCAGAAAGTGTGAATCAAGTATTATCAAGAGATGAAGCATCAACATTACCTCGAGCTTTACGCCTACCCTTCTTACTCTTTTTCTTACTCTTTGGTTTAGGGAATACATGTCTGCCTCCCGGTGTAGAGGTGAATTTTAGGGTGCCTTCTCCCACATCTATGATTGCTCCCAATAGTTTCAGCAGGGATCTTCCAAGTGTGATTTGTCCTGTTCCTACACATTCAATAACAAGATAATCAGTGGATACCGTTCTTCCAAGAATGGTTGTATGCACACCCTCGGCTATTCCCTTAGGAATTATAACAGAGTTATCAATAAGAGTTATTCCTTCTCCCCCTTCAACTAGTCCCCAAAGTGTCAAAGATTCATAAATACTCTTAGGCATCAGGCAAAATTCAGACATAATATCACAATGGGCATGAAAAGTTTCACCACCAATAATAACTTTAATAGTAGGGTCCCACATTGAAGGTTCGAGTTCACTAAAACTTGATCAAGACGGTTACGAACATAACTATACTTTTCTTTCAAGCAAGATGCACTTGTCTCAAGAGTGTTTAATCTATTATAAATGCTAATAAGAGGCTGAATCAAAGTTATTAGCTGAACTATGTGATGCAACCAATTTTTTTATGGCATTAAAAGCTTGATCACCATTGCAATGAAGGAAATCTCCTCCCACTACAGACATCTAAGGCATATCTATAGCGAATCATAAGCCCAAAATAAAAATTACTAAGGAGCGAGACTTAGAGTCATTTGAGGTTCAACTTTACGATAAGAATCAAAAATTCTAGACCAAGCATCTTTAAAACTCTCCTCATTCCCTTGTTTAAAAGTAAAAACTAATTCCTCGGGTGAAGAAGTAACAGGTACAGAGCTAGACATGATAACAAAAGTAAACTAAATGCAAGTAACTATTTTTTGTGTGTTTTTAATATGGGGAACAAGACAGTAAATAAAGTAAAGCTAGCAACTAATTTTTTTTGTGTTTTTGATATAGAGAACAAACAAAGCAGTAAATAAAGTAAAGCAAGATAAAAACAAAGTAAAGAGATTGGATGTGAGAGACTCCCCTTGCAGCGTGTCTTGATCTCCCCGGCAACGGCGCCAGAAAAAGTGCTTGATGCGTGCAATTGACACAGGTCCGTTGGGAACCCCAAGAGGAAGGTGGGATGCGTATAGAAGCAAGTTTTCTCTCAGTAAGAAACCAAGGTTTATCGAACCAGTAGGAGTCAAGGATCACGTGAAGGTCGTTGGTGACGGAGTGTAGTGCGGCGCAACACCAGGGATTCCGGCGCCAACGTGGAACCTGCACAACACAATCAAAGTACTTTGCCCCAACGTAACGGTGAGGTTGTCAATCTCACCGGCTTGCTTTGTAAACAAAGGATTAGATGTATAGTGTGGAAGATGATGTTTGTTTGCGAAGAACGAGTAAAGAACAATTGCGAGTAGATTGTATTTCAGATGTAAAGAATGGACCGGGGTCCACGAGTTCACTAGTGGTGTCTCTCCCATAAGATAAATAGCATGTTGGGTGAACAAATTACGGTTGGGCAATTGACAAATAAAGAAGGCATAACAATGCACATACATATATCATGATGAGTACTATGAGATTTAATCGGGGCATTACGACAAAGTACATAGACCGCTATCCGACGATGCATCTATGCCTAAAAAGTCCACTTTCGAGTTATCATCCGAACCCCTTCCGGTATTAAGTTGCAATCAACGAGACAATTGCATTAAGTATGGTGCGTAATGTAATCAACACAAATATCCTTAGACAAAGCATCGATGTTTTATCCCTAGTGGCAACGACACATCCACAACCTTAGAACTTTACGTCACTTGTCCCAGATTTAATGGAGGCATGAACCCACTATCGAGCATAAATACTCCCTCTTGGAGTTACAAGTATCAACTTGGCCAGAGCCTCTACTAGCAACGGAGAGCATGCAAGAACATAAACAACACATATGATAGATTGATAATCAACTTGACATTGTATTCAATATTCATCGGATCCCAACAAACACAACATGTAGGATTACAAATAGACGATCTTGATCATGATAGGCAGCTCACAAGATCTAACATGATAGCACAATAAGGAGAAGACGACCATCTAGCTACTGCTATGGACCCATAGTCCAGGGGTGAACTACTCACACATCGATCCGGAGGCGATCATGGCGATGAAGAGCCCTCCGGGAGATGATTCCCCTCTCCGGCAGGGTGCCGGAGGCAGGCCCGACCCTGAGGGGGGGCGAGCGGGGCGGCCGCCCTGGGCCCTGGAAACCTAGGGCCCCAAGTCCCAACTTTCTAAGGGTTATGCTGAAGCTGAGGAGATGATACCGATGTGCGGCGGCGCCATTGAAGGCAGACATAAGTTTCTCTGAAAGGCACACAACGATGAAACGAAACGTTATGCTACTTCCTAGTGGGATGCAAGTTGGGCCTATTTTCTCTCCGTTGGTTGTCTTGGTCTTTTTTCTCCTTCAGCGTGTTTGGGCCCTTTAAATTACAGTTAACTGTACAAGGATTAGGTGTGGTGGGCCGGTGGGATAAATTCTTGGGATAGACCATGGCACATAGATTGATCCTAGCGCCTTCACTTGAAAGAAGGGATTCCCTAAAAAAAGAATCTTGAAAGAAAGGAATTGTATCCATGTCAAAAAGAAAAGGAAAAGGAAATGTAGCGCCCAACTGACAAGTTTTTCTTTTTAGTCAAGCACATTAGTTGGTTTGTCTCATGGTTTGCTAAGGAAAAATTTCAAACCGTTGTTAGTATGTGTCTAATTCTCCTTCTCCCTACAGTTGTGAGTGCGCGATGTTGACAAAAGCGCATGTGCAACGTTGGCAAAAGCTAGAGATGATCCATTGCGATATTCTACGACAATGCCGAGAAGCAAGAGGATACCACATTGCGCCCACGACCTTCGTGATAGCGCAGATGCAGATTGTTGTGCGTGCATCACAACAACATTTTTCCGAGTAGAGTTACATGATAATCATTACCATCAATATTTACATATTATTATACAAATATTTTTTTCCCATGCACTTTTGTATGTACTACATAAGTTTTAGTATTTATAGGGCCCCATGTTTTGGTTTCGCACCGGGCCCCTAAATTCTCAGGACCGGCCCTGGCCGGAGGCGATCTCCTAAATCCCCCGAGATGGGATTGGCGGCGGCGGCGTCACAGTAAGGTTTTCCGTATCGTGGCTCTCGGTACCGGGGGTTTCGCGACGAAGGCTTTAAGTAGGCGGAAGGGCGGAGTCGGAGGAGTCACGGGGGCCCCACACGCTAAGGCCGCGCGGGCCCCCCTTAGGCCGCGCCGCCCTAGTGTGGCGGCTCCCCGTGGCCCCACTTCGTTTCTCCCTCGGTCTTCTGGAAGCTTCGTGGAAAAATAAGCCCCTGGGCGTTGATTTCGTCCAATTCCGAGAATATTTCCTTTGTAGGATTTCTGAAACCAAAAATAGCAGAAAACAAGAATCGGCTCTTCGGCATCTCGTCAATAGGTTAGTGCCAGAAAATGCATAATAATGACATATAATGTGTATAAAACATGTGAGTATCATCATAAAAGTAGCATGGAACATAAGAAATTATAGATACGTTTGAGACGTATCAGCCGCCGACAGCCCCTAAAAGAATGGCCAAGAAAGCGGCCAAGAAGCCGCCAGGCAATGAGACGAAAGGGGCGAAGGCGCCCTTCCCGAAGCAGCGGAAGGCGCCGGCTCCAAAGAAGAAGCCGGAAGGCTGGACCGATGATCAGTGGCATCATGACTGTCTGCACCGGAAGTTGTCGACGGCGGAGCGGAAAGGACGGAGGGCGGCGCAGCAGGAGAAGAAGGCGTTGGCGGCGCGTGCGCAGCTCACGCGCTGGCCGGGTGTATCGCTGCCACCAACACGATCCCATGGAGTACGTCGGCGCCGGTGTACGTTCCGGGAGTGGTCTCTCCGTTGACATCCGGGTTCTACAATGACAGCCCCTCCGCCACTCCCGGGTGCGTGACGCCAAACTTGTCGCCGCACTACCAGGATACGCTGCCGCCTGGCGGCTTCAACCCCAACTCCGTCTTCTACTCCCCGGCGTACGAGCTAGGGCCCCAGCGTGAGCCAGGACCCGGTGCGGACGGCGCCCCGTTCATTGGCCGTAGGGGCCCGCTCGAATTCGACGGCGTCGGTGCTGAGGAGGAGGAGGAGGAGGAGGGAGAGGAGGACGAGGAGGATGAGGGGGTGGAGGACGACGACGAGGACGAGGACGAAGAGGGCGGCGATGAAGAGGACGACGAGAGTGTCGGTGAGGATGCTGATGATCTCGTGGAGGTTGACGCGGCCGGCGTGAGGAAGAAGAAGAAGGCGTCGAGCACACGAGGTCCCAAGTGGACGCCTCTGGAGGATCAATGTCTATGTGAGTCGTGGTCGAGGTGAGCCATGACTCCATCATCGACGCCAAACAAAAGTACGGAAAGTATTGGGTGAGGATCAAGGACGAGTTCGATGAGCGCAAGCTGATCAACAACGACTACAACAAAGTGACAATGAAGAGGAGCCAAAAGGCAATGTCGACGCGATGGTCCATCATCCAGGCGTCCGCGAACATGTTCCATGGGTTCCATCACGATATCGAGACTAGAGGCGACAGCGGCAACGACGTCAGCCAAATGGTAAGACTTTTTCTTAGATAATCTGTAGCGCCTACATTTTGTTCGACGAAATGATTGTGTTTCCTTTGGTTAGTTCGACAAGGCCATGGATATGTACCGGAAGTTCTCGGAAGGGCATAAGTCGTTCGCGTTGATGCATTGCTATAGCAAGCTCAAAATGAACGAGAAATGGCGGTTGACACGCCTGTCGTCGTTGAAGGGGAAAGACGCCATTGATCTAGATGCGCCGCTGGCAACATCGGCAAGGCCCCCTATCGGCAACATGGCTGCCAAGGCCGCCTTGGTTTACGTTGCGTCGTCCGAGAAGACGCGGGTGTCGATCACGAAATGCCTCGTCGAGGTATCCTCGACCTTGCTCTCCCGCGATAAAAAAAAAGGCCGACGAAAGGTGGGCGGCGCTGCTCAAGAGGCAAGAGGAGAAGGTGGAGCTCAAGAAACGCAGTGACGACATGTCCCTGATGAGAGTGTCGACAGAAGGAATATCTCCCCGGACGCGGGCGACACACGACTTCTTCAAAGGCCAGATCCTCGACGATATCGAAGCCAAAATGGCGGCGGCCGAGGCGGCAGCCCAGGCAGCGGCAGCAACCCCAACCCCGGAGCAAGAGCCGGCAGACGCGTCCGCAGCAACATCTGCTAGTACACCTGCGTCGGCCTCTGGCTCGGCCTCGGCGACGGAGCATGCACACCGGGCAGATCACGACGAGTTCATCGTGATCGACGGGCCTACGTCGACTCAGGATGTTTCGGCGTCGCCCAACCCCTTCTTGTAATTTAGCTTGCACCACCGGTCTGTAATATGATCGCGCGCCCAGTACTTGATCGCCGCTACTCTGATCGCGATGACTTCGGCGGGAACCATCTCTTTTGAATGCAAACTATTTGAATTTCTGGTTGGGAACGGTGTTTGGAGACGCGGCTGGGGAGCGACGTCCCCCAAACGCTGCACGAACAAAAATCGTCCCCAAACTCTCGATCCGGTGCCCTTTGGAAGACGGTTTGGGGGACGTGACTGGAGATGCTGTTAGATCTCAACCAAAAAGATGCCAGGTCTACCATTGACAAGGCATTTTCTTTTCATGAAAAAGACAAAACTTACCAGTTTTCCTTGATATCACTATATCAAGAGTAGCATGAGTGAATGAACAGAGAGTTCTGAATATGTTACAATATCCACTTGCTTAAACCTCTGCCGGTCCTTAGCAGTTAGCACCACAATTCTTGTCTCAGGCATGACCATAACCTCAACACGAGCAAATGCAGAATTGCCGTCACAAATTCAGAATACAAGGCTGCCTGAACTTCAAAGTGCAGGGATGCCCTGCAACCCAATTAATATCTGAGACCGGCGTTTCTGAACGCAAAGTTTCAATTCGGCTCCTTTTTTGTGTAGATCTCAGGTGGAAAAAAACTCCACTAAAGTTTATATAGGTACACATATTAGACATCTATCTGTAGTTACATATTTATATTCACGATGTTTTAGATTTAAATATAAATTTTCTTTTGAATAGGACTACCCATATGTCTCCCCATGTTTCTACTACAAAATAGTTTTCGTTCTCCAGCAAGAAAACACATTCCGTCTGATATTTTTGCAACATAATCTGCACATTTGTAGACTCGGTCTCTGCTTCAAAGGACAGTAATGCACAAAAAATTGTTTCCAGGAGTACGGATAAACGTTGGTGGATATTAGTTTACAACAGCAAGTGCATAGAAAACAATAACAGAACATAAAACCAGTCTGGCGTTTGTTGCATCTCATGTTTTTAATCATGGCAAACTGCTTAAAATGTGTTGAGTTAATTAGATGACTGTTTCGTTTCTGTTTCAGGCAAGGCCACTGTTCCAGTAGTATCTCTCAGGAAAAGCACCATTACACAATGTGATGACAAGCAAACTAATGGAACAAGAAGCCGAATCAGTGCATGGACAAAGGTTGCGCACATCCAATCCAAGGGAGCGAGAGTCTCCTTGTAGAAAAAGTTTAACATGGACAGTTCTCTTCTTAGTTCTTCTTATCATCAGTGGAAGAAACGTCAGGAACTGAAATACCCTGCCAAAGGTGAATATGGATCAGATATCAAATACAGGAAGTCCAGAAATGTCCGCGACTTCCATCCCCTTTGTGTAGGAACATCTCAATCAAATAAGACAATCATATATCCTCATGTTCTTCTCTAACAGGAGATAACTGGCTCAAATTCAAGAACATAACTCAAACCATAACAATACATATAAAATATGAAAATGTATAACCAATATGACAAACAATATTCTTTGCTACTCACAATATTCTTTGATTTAGAAGTCTGTGCTTGCTACTTAATTTCAGAATTACTTAAGTTATAAAAAAAGTTGCATTGCTCAATTAGCACAAGTATGTCAGCATGTACAATAGTACAACGTATTCCAGCACATGTAAAAACAGAAGTGCATGCACCTCTATATACATGTTGGGTCTGCAATATTAGAATATAGCACAATTTTTTGGGAAAGTACAGTCATTAATCTTTAAAGTTTAAAGCACAACATAAAGTACTGTTGAGTATATGAACCCAAACCATAATGAATAAATTGAATTTCTGTATTATGTAAAATATGTGACAGCTATATTAAGAGCACATTGAGTTCAATATGTAGATAGCTTCAATTAAACAAAACTACGCAACTAGCAAAAGGTAGCAAAATAAAAACAGGCGCACAAGATTGTGTTTGCCATGGAAAATAATCACATTTTAGTTGGGAAGTCATCCATTTATAGGAATAGAAAAAACACAGCTAAGTTGCTTATTTCTCAAGATATCTTAATTGCCATAGTTATCACAGCAAATGAGACCAGTAAGTAACAAAAAGAACCATGTAACAAGAACTAGCAGAAAACATGGATAACGCAGAAGTTAGATGGCTCGCAAAAGATTACCTGATCCAAAAGATGACTTCTTGAAATACTACAGATGTTATGATGTGCCTTCTTAATGGCCTACAGGAAGGTCAACTTTTATCAAATTTAGCATATTTCAACAACAGTCCAAAATAATGTTTACTAGCAAATCAATAAATGCAAGCACATTGTACCTCAAATCTGCCAATCATCTCCTTTGAACGTGATATTAACTCCTCCGCGTCCCGTATATGTTCTACCCAATTAAGCCGCTGGAGGAATCTTGGCTATAGGACACTTGTTAAGACACTAGTTGCGACACACTTAAAATACTATTATGCCTTTGGCCTCAAATAACAGTGAGTGTTTTGAACAAAAAAGCGAGAAGTGTGGTAGCATCCATTCTTTCAGTATAGAATTACCTGGTTTGTATTTTCTAGCTTGTCTTGCAACACCTGATTCAGTTCCATGCGTACACGTTTTGCTATTTCATGTTGCTTATCCTCCCAAAACTGACACATTTCAACCATTTGGTCCACGACTTCCTACAAAATGGCAAGTTAGCAGTTCGTCACATCTTCAAAAACAATCAGTATTCATCAAGGCTAATAAAGCTTGGCCAACATACAAGGAACTTCTGCTCAAGTTTGTGGATTCTGCTCCGCATCTTCTCGATCTCACAAAGCTCATTCTCCCATGCCCTCCACTTCTTCAATTGCCAGCCTACTTGCTGTTTTGGTCTACGCACAATGCCAGCCTTCTTGTATACATCTAAACATACAAGCGACTTCACACATATGTAGGATTGCATGCTGTACATCTTGTGGGGTCTGAAATCAAACAGCTCTGCCATCTTACTGAAGCTAATCTCAATGTTCTCACCAATCAACTCGTACGAACCCACGCTGCTGAAGCTCTGTGCGAGGATTCAATCCCTGTGAACAAATTGTGGACCTGGAATGTAATTTGGTGGGTTCTTAATATTGTACTTCTGGCTCCACCTTTGCTCTACTACGTTGTCAAGTGTCCAGATCTGCAGCTCACCAAGAAGAATGCTCGCATCATGACGAGCGGTTTGAGCAGTTACTATACATAATTTCCCATCTATATCTCTCATCCAGAACTTACGAGGACCAAAATAATCATGATCTTCACGTTCTACTGGCAGTTGTATCATTGCAAAACTTTCAACCCTGAGATCAAAGGACATAAGTGTGTGCTGCCAGCTAGCTATCTTATCTTCATTTAACCAATACATTGTGCCATCGACATTGACAATCCCAGAGTTTCTCACACTGTTCAAGCTAAGAGCTTCTGGTGTTGGGACATCTTTCCATTTCTCATCACCAAATGTGTAAACTTGAATAACACAGAACTGGTCTTTATTACGGGGGCGGCCCTCAGCACAATCACCAAGGAAGTGTGTAATCTTGTATTCTTTTGTCACTGGATGAAATCCAAAGCTGTAGAGAGAGAAGTGATCACCTCTCATATTCTTGGCAGGTTTCTCAAGATGCATACATTCACCAGTTGTGAAGTTAGCTATTTTGATTGTTGATGTCTTTGTGTAAAAGCCAAGAAGGCCATTGCACGAACCAAAAAGGAAATCATCAGGCCCAATCACCGGCACTGCATTTGTTGATAGTGACCAGGTTTTGTCAATTAGGATAGCATCACTGGGGTAAAGCTGGCCTGAAACCAAACCTTGTGGGAAGAACAGAAGGGCATAATGATGTGCACGCTGGAGGTGTGATGTAACAAACTGGGGATCCCGGATGAAGTCGTGCCAGTGCTTGCAGACACCGACGCACCTCAATAGAGTGCTCACTGGAAGCCTAAAAAATATCCGCTCAATGAGGTCTCCTGGGAGGCTGTTTATGATGCATTCCTTATTGATTTGCCTCTTTGCATTGGTTTCTCCAGTAACCATAGTGAGGGCACAATGCCGAGGCAGCCGAGCTTCCAGATCCTTCTGCACAAACACATTTCAATAAATGAGATAAGAGCGTACTTGTTAGAGTTTGGCTCAAAGAATTCTAGATAGAAACAGACAATGTATGCATATTTGTCTCGCTTCCAAGATCTATCCTCTATTATTAAATATAAATAGGAGCACCCCGCTACGGTTTTGGCACGCGAAACTGGTGCCGTGTTGTGTTCCGGGTTTTTTTGCTGGGAGTTCTCAATCCGCAGTTCAGATTTGCTTCATTTTCAGTTCCTACAAAATCCCTTGGTTTGCTCACATAAGTGATTGATCAGTTCGTTCTGAGCCTTTCTTGTGTGTGGTAGTTTCAGTACATACAAAGGACCGCGATAGGGATGACGTTCGCTGTTTGAAGTCGATGACACAGGTCAAATCTACATGTCCTTGTCACTTTCTGTGTCTTACCCGCTTTGCTAAACAGATTCTTGATAATTTTTTGCTGTCTTCTTTCACTTCAACTACGAGGGACCATCTTACTCTGCACTGTGCAAGTTTTTTATGTTCAAATGAATATTCATCTAGGCTGAGAAACCAAATTCCAGCCTGTTATAACAGGTGGTCCTTCCCTCTTTTTTTTTCTGATTTCAGGTGATCAATCTAATAGTATTGCTGTGATCCTTCTCCCTGGTTTCATGACGTGGTCTTTGTTGGACATACTAAAAGCTAAGATCAAATTCCGAGTACTCTGGTTTTATTTTTGTATTCGGCTATGTATACCTTTTTCAAGTAAACTATCTGATGACAGTGGAATTATAAATTTGTAGGCACAAAAGAACTGTAGCAAATGGAGCAAGGCAAGTGCATTCTAGTGTCCATTTTGAATTCTCACTTCCTATACATTTATTTAATTGTTGTGGCTACATTGTACAGATCGCACAAATTGAAAAGTAACAGTAGGTTGATGAAGTTGAGTTGGGACTGCACATGCATGTTTGATCTGCATCATGGGCAACATATTGGGTATCTTCTAGTTAACCAAACCAAACCACGTGTCAAGGAAGAAACTGATGGATTCTCAAAATTTCTGCCGCATAAAAAATGGCTTGGAAAATAAACTCGCTTATGCTCGACAAAACGAAGTTTAACTCGCTCTAATTACCAAAAGATTAATCCTGTAGTTAAAAAAACACTAACGGTATCATCCTCTATCTCTCTGTTCTATCCAAAAAAAACACTAACGGTATCATCCCTCCGAGCTCCGGCACCTCACGCCCTCAACTATAACGTCAGGTAACAAGAAACCCTAGCCGCCATTACAAACGGACGAGTGCGGACAAGAAGGGCATCCCACAAAGGGGAGGAGGACTCACAAGCGCGATTAGGATCAGGCGAGGTCCGCGGTCGCCGTCAAGCAGGGGCTCTCCGCTCGACGGTGGATGGATATCCCCCCATCCCCTCAGGCAGTGAAACGATTTTCCGCCGCTCAGCTCCGGTCGGCGGACGGCGGTTCCGGGGTTTGGCGGAGGACGAACAGATCTTATCATGTGGAGGCCCAGATTCGGCCCAGTTAACTGAAATACGTTTTGGCGCTGGGGTTGCAGCTTGTGTACTTGGGCTCGTCCAGGCAATGCCGCCCTGTGCTGAACCATGTACTCTGGAACGATTTCATTTCTTTGTGCACAAATTTGTAAAAACTTTTGTTTTGTATTCACAACTATTTTATGAAAAATTTGTTAGATGTAGAGTATGTACTGATCACAAAAGAGAAAAGCTGAAGTCCGTAGCTAAGGTTGATAATAAGGTACAAACTCCATTCCACGAATAAATTAACAAAACCGTCATCAACATAAAAAAAAATCTGAATATGTACAACTAGTTACTTAGAATTCCACCAATATTTACAACATAATTCATGTTTCAGGCATGACCCTGTTCTGAAGATACAAAAGATATCTCTCTGCCTACCTTATATTGGACCATGATGGCAAATGCAGAATTGTAATCATAAATTCAGAATACAAGGCTGGCAGAAACTTCAAACTACAGGATCCTGTTGCAGCCTAATACGATCAGCAACCAGGTGGGGCGAAAGGCCAATGCGGTGCGCGAACAATAGCCGCCCCGGCGTACAAGTCCAACGGGACAAGGGTCTCCTTGTACAGGTAGGACTGCGTCTCGTAGTACCTGTGAGGCCTGAAGTTCAGCAGTTTCACCTCACTGCACTCCTCGATCTGCATGTCGTCGCCCTGCAGATCTCGGCAGAAGGCGTCACCCTCGCGATCGTGCAGCAAGATCTTGTCCCCGCGGATGAAGCACGGCTGAGGGACGAACTGCGGAGCGGAGGATGGCAGATCGATGCTGTACTTTAGAAACCACCTATCTTCAGTGGGACTCTCGAGCATCCACACATCCATCCTGCCTGAAACCTCCGCATTGTAGCGGCGCCACCGGGGAGCGCTGCAGTTAAACGGGACAGTCACCAGGCACACCTTCTTGTCCACCTCGGTTACGTAGTAAGAGCGGTTGGGGGCCTCGCAGGGCGCGTCTATCGCCTCGCAAGCCTTGAGCGGCGGAGGCCTTAAGGTTGTGAAGGTCTCGTCCTTGAGATCGAACCTCATGACCGCCACGCCGCAGCACGTCCCTTCCTCTTCTGTGATCCAGTACATCGCGCCATCCACGTTGACGACTCCGAGGTTCACCAGGCAGCTCTCTTTTGGTGCTTTGATCTCCCTCCACCTTCAGGATGTAAATGGCCCGTCCGCTGGACAATTGGCACACGCCGCTTCTGCCATATATCAATTTCGCGGATTTTGTGGTTGCCAATTATTTAGTTTCGTGCTTTCCTGCGGCTCATTGGCGCCGCCTAAGCCGCGACGAAGCACTAATATGATTTTTGTTCCCCGTCCTCCCGGCCGTCCGCCATGAACGGGGGCGAAGAAGGAGGTCGTCCAGGACCTTCACGCCGTCCTTCCTCTTCTTCCAGTTCCGCGCCCTGCACTCCCTCCGCGCCCTCCGCGCCCTTGGTATTCCCCTTCCAGGACGTGTTCGACCTCGGGCTCCACGGAGGTAACGTCGCAGGAGCTTGATGGAGGAGATAAGGTTGAGCTCGACGGAGGCCACGCGCAAGATGTCCGTCACGTAGAGCAGATCAGGAGCTCTGCGCCCAGATCCACGCTTGTTGGGACGCCGTGGATCGACGGAATCGAGCCGTCTCCTCCAACTCCGGCCGCCGCTCGAGCTCGACGCCGTCGCCCCTCCTCAGGCTACCCTGAGCTGTTCAACAGCTTCACTGTGATTATCTGGTCCTCCACGAGTCTTTTCCTCTCTCGAATTTCTGGTGGTTTGCCCAGACGTTCGCCGCCGCTGGAGCTCCTCCGGGACCAAGAAGCAGCGGCGCCGCCACTGAATTGTCGGCCAAGCTCGCACGCGTGCTGCCTCTCCCTGCTAGCCGGTGGAGCTCGCTGGTGCACGCCGCCACTGAAGTTGACATCCTGGGGTTCTCTGCTGCTCCTCTGAATTTGACTGAATGTCTCTACGATTACTTCTTCCTTCATTTTCTTACCTGCAAGATATTGTAAGATGGCATAACTGAGATTCAGTCAAGGAACACTTGTGCAGAAATTGAAAATTATGATCAGTACCAATGATTGCTGCTGCTACTCACATAGTCACATCCATCTGTTTCACTTGGTCACAGATAATCTCTGGACATGCTAGGTAATCTAGGGATCATGGATCAGTGTTAGTACGCTCTCATTTGCCATTCCTGGACTACACGAACCATTAGGCAGAACAGTTAAGCCCGGACGACACCTCGACGAAACCTTCAAAAAGGAAATGAATGTGTTAGGCAGTACTCCACCTACTAGCAGTAAATAACATGAAGATATGTCCTGAACATGGTTTGCATAGCAACTAGTCTTTGCTATTCGTTGTAACCAGTGAGACAGTGACATGAATTTAGAGTAAGCTGGATGCGGAATTATCTTTGAAAACTCTATGTTTGATGGTGAATTTTGAGTAAGTAAAACTCGTTGATTCAGTCTAAGTGGTGCTTAGATAATTTGGTGGTGGTGCAAAAGAGAGATGCAGAGTCTTGTTGATTCAGTTTAAGTGGTGCTTAGATAATTCCCAGGATTGGTATTGTGTTGCTTTTCCAGTACAGCCAAAGCAACTAGTTCCAGCTTTTGTTCCATTGAAACCGTGAATCATGAATACCAGTCATGAAAAACAAATGCTTCAACGAATTTGGTGAAAATAAAAGATAAAACAAGAGCACATCTGCTTGTTCCAGCTAGTTCCAGTACATCCAAAGCAACTAGTTCCAGCTTTTACTTGCATGCTTGTTCACTTACTTCGCTATGAATCCTATGATCATCCCATAATCTGATTTGTGCAGTATGCTACCGAATTAACCCTAAAACAAGAACATAACTACCAATGGTTTGTGCAGTATTAGTCACAATCTCATAGAGCAGCTGTAAGCTGTAAGACAGGCAGAACAGGGGAGTCCAAAACGCAATTTACCAGGGCGCCGCGGTGACGGAGAAGGCGTCGGCGGGGTCATCCACCAGCAGCTTCTTCCCCACCTCTGTAGCTGCACATCACCGCACCATGAACTCCATTAGGCCTTTCTTCTCTAGATCTAAGAGCATCTCCACTCGTCCCCCCGACGAGGCCCCCGGCGAGCGTTTTTTCCATCCGGACGGCGTAATTCGGCCCAGTCGCGCCCCCGGTTCCTCGTTTTCGTCCGGATTTGGGCCTAAATCCATCCGGCGATCCCACGACATCCCCGGCCCCCCGGGGAGCGCTCGGGGACTCCAGACGAGTGAAAAGCGGGCGTGGACCCGATCTGTCGGTGACTCGACGCACGAACCCCACCGCCACGTCGCTCAAAATCTCCCCCACCCCTCGTATCTCTCTCGCCGCCGGCACCACCCCGCCGGCTTGTTGCCCAGATTGCGCCGCCACTCCTTCCCCACCTGCCTATATTCCGCCGTGTTTGGACGACGGTCTATCCGGCTGCTCTTCCGCCGGCCTGTTTTCCGGCCTGCTTGCTCGTCGTCGCTCGCGGCTCGGGTTGCCTCGACCACGCCCGTCGGGTGTTCGTCCATTTGCCTCGCCGGCCATGGACTCGGACGAAGAGGAGGAGCAGATGTTCGTCGAGCTTATGCAAGAAGAGATGGCAGCGGCCGCCCAAGACGAGGAGCACATGATGATCCTTGGTTGCTTGGCAAGCATGTACGGCGGACCGGCAGCTCGTCGGCGTGGTGGGTCGGCACGAGGTCGCCGGAAGTACAAGCCGAGACAGCGAATGGAGGGCTACTGCATGTTGTACGCCGACTACTTCGCCGACAATCCATTGCACGGTGAGAGTGTTTTCCGGCGTCGCTTCGGGATGAGCGAAAGCTATTTCTGGAAATTGTGTATGCCATCCGCCACTTTGATCCCTACTTCGGATGCAAGGCGGATTGCACTTGGTTTGGTTGGATTTTCGTCACTCGCAGAAGTGCACGGTGGCTATGAGGATGCTCGGCGTATGGAGCTCCCGGTGATACCGCAGATGACTATCTTCGCATGGCGGAGTCCACCGCCCTTGATTGTTTCTACCGGTTCCGCGGGGACGTCATAGCAGTGTTCGGGGACTATTACTTGAGATCACCCACTGTCGAAGACACTCGGAGGATCCTTGCAACAAATGAAGCTAGAGGTTTTCCGGGGATGCTTGGAAGCATTGATCGCATGCATTGGCAATGGAAGAAGCGTCGTTTGCGTGGCGGGGAATGTACAAGGGTCACAAAAAGGCCGTGACTTGTGATACTTGAAGCGGTGGCTACCCATGATCTTTGGATTTGGCACTCTTTCTTTGGTATGCCCGGATCCAACAATGACATCAACGTCCTAAACTCGCTCCCGGTCTTTTCCAAGCTTGTTGAGGGTCATGCTCCCCGGTGGACTATGTGATCAATGGTCGGCACTACAACAAAGGATACTACCTTGCGGACGGTATCTATCCAAAGTGGGCAACATTTGTGAAGACGATCTCCAATCCTAGCACCCCCAAACTTTGCGAGTTTGTCAAGAAACAAGAAGCTTGCCGAAAAGACGTCGAGCGAGCATTTGGTGTCCTACGGCAGAGATTTGTCGTCGTCCGGTTCCCCGCTATGACTTGGTCCAAAGATCGGATGTGGGAGGTGATGAACTGCTGTGTGTGCCTACACAACATGATTATTGAAGATGAGCGAAAGCATCCGGTTCCTCCGGCTGAGCAAGAAGCACCATATGAGAGAGAGGGTCCTCTTGCACGGCCTAATCACCAGGTGCCTCCATCATGGGCCGCCTTCATTGCTATGCGCCGGGAGATTCGAGACTCTACAATGCACCAGTTCACCGCAAGATGATCGCGGTGGAGCACATATGGAGGCTCCGAGGCAACGCCAACGCCGACGCCAACTAGTCTCGTCTTAATTTGTTTGAAAAATTGTGAAATTGTGTGCTTCATTTGTTTCGGCACTTGTTAAACATTGTACTCGTTATCGCCGAATTTGTTTCAGCAATTCTCGTCCTCTTGTTTGCCGAACTTGTTAAATTTTATGTTGAATTTGTTTGAAATATGTCAAATGGTCGAGGTTGGGGGTTTCTGCTCAGGGGACGGTCGGAACTTCGGCGCTCCCCACGCCAAATCTTCATCCAATCCGGACGAAAATTTCGCCGGATTTGGGCGTGGGGAGCGCCAACGAGTGGGGATGCTCTAAAACCGCCGATGCAAGCTCGTTCGAATCGGAGCCGGCGCGTTCTGCTGTTGAAACCAAGCGTGTACGCACGCAAGAGGCCAATCAAGGCTGACGTCCCTCGCTGAGCTGTCCGCCAATCAAGGCTGACGTCCCTCGCTGAGCTGTCCGCGCTTGAAGGAGTAAACTGTGGCAGCTGCCGAGTGCAGGCAGCGTATAGTGCGCGGCCAGCCGCTGGCGCCGCAGGCGTTGGTGGCTCTGCCACATACGCCACGTAAGTTTCGCAGACGGCCGTATACGCCGTTTGATCGATTTTTCGCGGGCGGCTTATGTGGTCCCATTAGATGTCGCTGCCACTTACATCCTGACTCCACCTGTCTTCTCCGAGGGTGTACACCTGGATGCTGTCGAAGCAGAACGGCTGCCCTGACGACCTGCCTTGTCGGGGCTCATGGTGGAAGTATATGAGTTTGTACTCCCCTGTCGCCGGGTGGAAGCCGAAGCTGTACAAGTAGTAAAGGTCACGGAACAATTTGCCGTCGGGTTTCGAGAGATGCAGGCTTTGGCCAGTCGTCGGGTTGACGATCTTCAGTGTGTATTTCCTGTAGAAGCAGAGCAGGCCGTTGCATGATGCAAAGAGGTGGTCCTCCGGATCCATGGACGAAGCTACCCATGTTGACAGAGACCATTTCTCATCGAAGAGCTTTACACGGCCAGGCGTGACAGTCTTGTGGCTGGCTGAAGCATCCACTCTAGGCAGGAAGAAGAGAAGGTGCTCAGGTGCACGACTAGCGTGGCCCATGATGAAGCAAGGGTCGAGGATTACGTCGCGCCATTGGTGGCATGTTCTGAGGAATCTCAGGAGAGAGCTGATTGGAAGCCTGAGAAGGATCTCGTGTAGGACATCTGATGTGATGCGGCTGATGCTTGCTGCATGATTTTCCATCGGCCGCTCTACCTCGACCATTTGTCCTCACAAAGTTGTGCCTGTCAAATCCTGTAAAACACAAAAGTAAGGATCAAAGCGTGGTGCAGCACAAAGTAGAAGCTTATAAATATATGGTGTGTTCCTTTTAGAAATCGATGAAGAGGGATTCAGTTATATAATCATGCAATCGCTTTGAACTTTTTGACAGAAGCAACCCATTTCTCTATGGGGACGGATTATCTGATCCAATTGAAGGAAATCAGCTTACATACTCATGGACGATCGATGTTTAGTTGCAATTGCAGTTAACAAACCATCCTGACCTACGTAGAACTAGTAAACTGCACATGTGCTTTGCATGTCAGGGAACTCAGGTAAGACAACAAAACAAAAATGCAGATCAATTTTAGAACTCAAATGGGCATTGTTACGACATAC
>NC_061512.1:37452856-37470272 GCF_022539505.1 Lolium rigidum
CTACTTCTATTGCTATAAAACTGCTACTACTCGATAAACTCTTGCGAGCAAGTCTGTTTCCAGGTGCAGCCTGAATTGACAACTCCGCTGTTAAGGCTTTCAAGTATTCTTTGTCTCCCCTTGTGTCGAATCAATAAATTGGGTTTTACTTCCCTCGAAGACTGCTGCGATCCCCTATACTTGTGGGTTATCATGCACCTAGACATGGATCGCCGTCGGCGGGTTCCGGTGATCGGTGGAAACTAGCGGCAGGGACGACCTCGGGCATCAAATCTGGATAACGTTAGCGACATGGCTAGCTAGGGCGGTGGTGGGTGCATTGAAAATAGGAAGGCCTCCTCCTTCCATCGGAGGTGGTCTTCCTGGTCGCTCCGATGTACATGCTGCTAGACGGAGCCTTGGTGTGGTAGATCCGGGTGAAAACCCTAGGTTTTGGCCTTTGCCCGGAGCTAGTGATGGTGATGTCTTGCGCGTTCTTGAAGGCCTCGTTGAGGTGAAGCTCCCAGTTCTTTCGACAACCCTCCGGAGAAACCCTAAATCCTTAGATAAGATGATGGCAATGACTCTACGTCGTTCCCTCCTTAGGGGCATCAATTTTGGAGTTGCGCATCAATGAGAGGGACCAATGGATGGTTTCTTGGAGGAGCAATGTTGTTTCTAGCGCATCCATGACAACGAGTTTTGGCGGACGCAGTGGAATCTCAACGGCAGCCGTGTGATGTTCGACAGATGCAGGGTGGGGAGTATGTCTAGCGTTGTGGTTGCATCGGCGCCTCGGCGGCAGGAACGACAAAGATTATGCAGATTTCTATCCTGGAGATTGCTTGGCGGTTTGATGGCGGTTACAACTTCTATAGTGGGCGCATGAGGTGCTCGCTAAGAGTCTGCTAGACCGGGTGAGCGTTCCCGTCTCGCTTGGAGAGTGTTTCGGGGTATGCGGAATGATCCTAGCTCCTAGTTGATGAGATATTTTCATGATTTTGGGATATAAAACTTTGTTGAAAGACCTTCACTCATTGGCGGCTGGTGTCTTTGGCATTGTTTTTTTGATGTACGATCATTATCAAACCTTTGTTGAATACTCCCTCCGTCCTATAGGAGGCGGCGTATAAACTTTGTCCAAAAGTCGATATTTTCAATTTTAACCAAATATGTTAAAGAAAATATCAAATTTCATAATATTGAATAATTATATTATGAAAATATATCTTATGATGAATCTATTGATATTGATTTGATATTACAGATCTATATAGTTTGTTATATATTGGTTAATCTTTAAAATCATTGATTTTTTTATCTAAGTTTATACACCACCTATTTAGAAACAAAAGAAGTAATAAATTAATTTAAAAAATCGTATACATTTTTTTAATGTAAGTGCCGGGATGCATCTTTTCAATGCAGAGCTAGAATCCATCTTCCGTTTCCAAGAAAAAAGCTGGACACTCCTTGGTTTGTCTGTTGGCCGTTCACTGAAAAGGTTTCTTTCAACTCCACACTTGCATGGGGCAGAACGAGTGAAGGAGCGGAGCCCAAAAGAGCGGTTTGGCTTCCTCTCGAGTCTAGGCCGGATGCGTGCGCGCCAGCGTGTTTATTGTTTAACCTCGTGGCATGCAGTACACGGGCACACACGATCGACCAGGTAGCTGCTAGGTTTGCCGCGCGCTCGACGACGCGGTGGCGCCGGAGAAGTCGCGGATACTCGCGGTGAACCCGACGTCACAACAAACATACATGGTGCCGGCGAAATCAGTGGACGCAGGCCGTCCACACAAACGGGACGGGACCAAAGCGGTGCTGCATGCAACCCAGCTACGGCATGCATGTCCTTATATCCCACCACGGCTCCACCCACAGGACAGGAGTACACAGGACACGGCCGGTGGGTGGAGTGGCGCCCCCTCGCCCGTGCAAAATCCTTCTTCTGTTCTTCCTCCGGTGCTCTGCTTCCCCTTGTGTTTTCCACAGTGCCCGAAGCAGACACATGCAAAAGAAAAATATTGTTCATTTAAAACCTCAAACTCGAAGAGGTTTAGCAGTTTGAAACTTGAACTTAAAATCCCTATAGCTTGTACCATGAAATATTGAATGCCGGTCCAAATCGAACGCCGAAGGTGTTTGTTGCACCAGGAAATCAACAACCCTGGTCGGGACTAAGGCTACCCTCACTGATAGTGGGTCCGGATGTCATATTCATATTCTCCCTCCAATTTCTTTCTCTTATTTCCCAATATCTATCCTCCCTAACCTCACCCTCCTTCTCTATTCTAGCGGGGACAGTGGCTGGTAGCTCGAATGATCATGAAGGCTAGGAGGCACGCCAGATTAAGAACCAACATAAAATGTGTTCTTTGGCCCATGGCGAAATGTTTTAAAAAAAAACTGTCTCCGGCATCAGCTTCTAGGAATTGGTGACAGAACGTGTTGGTGGAGTGTGTGATGAAGCGTGCCGAGGCGCGTGTGCACGAGCAGGAAGGTGAGATCATCATCAGCAGCGAGTGTGTTTGCTTGCGTGCGTTGTGGCGGCCGTGCTAGCCATGTGAGGAGTGGTGGCTACATGGCATGAAAGTGATGGTGAAGAGGGGCATGGCGATAGCGGTCTTCCAGGGAATATGTTGCGGTATTCGATCAAGCTCGAGGAAGAGTGATGTTGTCGGAGCATGGAGAAGTTTCCTCGGGCAACTGGCGAAGAAGAAGAAGTGCACGTCGACGATTCCTAGCTCCCTGGCTTGGTTCCCTCTACGTAGATGACGATGGCTAGGCGTCGCAGTGCCTAGACATAAGCCTCGACATGAAGAAGGGACGGCGTTCATGGCTAGGTCGCGTTGGAGCACCACCATAGAGCCACGATCTACCGAGTCCAGATAGTCGGAGCAATGTGAGAGAGTTAAGGACCATGCAATGGAAATAGATAATTATGTAGGGTTTTGGGTCTTCATGTAAAATTTCGCCTATATGGCGTCGGTCTACCCGGTAAAACAGCTCGAGGTTTCCATTTAGATCGGGATTTAATAGTACAGAGATTTCAAACCGCCCAACCTCTACGATTTTAGGGTTTAAAGTGAACTTATTTCCCATGTAAAAAACTCCGGTTGCCATTTGGTTCGCGGCTGTCGTGGACTCGTGCTGATGTTTCTACCGAAGTACCGAGTACTAGTAACGTCCATGGCTGTGCAACTAAATGTTACTACGCACCAGTCCTTGTTTTCCATTTAGCGTGAAACAACCACGTAACAAGCGAATAGGTCTTCCGCGTCTGCGTCTCCCAGGCGGCGGCGGCGGAAACAAATTTCCTGCTCCAATCTCCGGCATCTGCATTGGGCCCCTCTCCTTCCGCTTGCCGCTCCGGCGGTAGGAGGGAGGGGGACCCCGTTTTTTGCATGGTACTTAGGGCTAGGAGTTCTCCGGGCATGGCGCGCCGTTGGGGTGGCGGGAGCGGCGCCCGGGAAAATAAATCCGCCTCAACTCTTCTCCCACACCGGCGCCGTCCTTCATGGCGGCGTCTCGGAGTTGGTGGCATCAGTAGCTTGCCGATCTTTCGGATCGGTGGCTTTAGGGTTCATGGATGGTGTCGGCGAGGCGGCGGCGACGAATCCATCGGATGGTTTTTCCTCCTCGCTCCGTCCCCGTTGTCTGCGGCGTTGTCTCCGGCGCCAAGGCGGAGCGAGAGAGGATTCGTCCAGGAGTACGTGCAGACGGTGGTCCGCACCGGTGACAGCTCGGAAGATGGTGCACCTTGTGGTGGGTTCGTGGTTGAAGGCCGATGGTTCCGGTTCCCTACTCCGACATCGTCGTGCGTGGGTGCCGCGTGCTGAAGTTCGATGGCGTGTCCAGGGACATGCCGCCCCGGTCCGATTCTTTCAACGGCAATGATTTGTCCTATGGCAAACTACATTGGAGGTCCGAAAAGCTGATGATCAGCGATGGAGCCGCGTCGAGCTCAGTGTGAAGAGGTGATCTCGTCCATTTTTTCCTTGGTGGTCGCTACGGTGATGCCAAAGAAGATGGATATGCGTTGGTTTGTCACATAGGTTTATCCTATCTTTCCAGATCTGTAAGATCGGTGTATACGTACTTTGTATCTCGTCTTTTATTTATCAATGAGAATCGTATTACCATGCAAAAAAAAAAAAAAAAAAAAAACTAAATGTTACTACCGTGGAGTTGCAGAGGACGCGAAAGTGTAAAAAAAAAAAAAGAGACCTGCCGTGACGACAAGGAGTGCGGAGGGCGTAGCCGGAATAAAAATTGGCCATGGGCGATGCGGACGCAAGCGGGGCGAGGCGGGGCCCACGTTGACAAGCACGTATCCGCTATCCATGTGACCCTGCCGCATAAACAACCCGCTTCCGTTGCCGTGCCTTTCAGCGCCTTGTCTGCTTCTCCTCCGTAATTGCTTCCATGACACTCAACATAGCACACCGACTGCTACTATAATCTACTACTCCGTACTTACTGATTAGTTAAGATTCCCTTGCCATTTGTTTGGAGAAATTACCCGAATAGCAGTAGTGGTTTCCTGTTAACCTGATTTAATAAACAACTGTCAAGATCTGCTGGTACCTGTTCCTGGATTTGGAAAGAAAATATATACTCTGGGAAGCAGTGTCTGGAAAGAGTAATAAGATTGAAAACAGTAGTAGCAGGATTAGTTTACGGCGACGAATCAATCAGCGCAGGCACCGCAAGGCACAGCTCAAGAGGCAGGCAGGCGAGAGCAGAAGCAGCAGATCGATCGATCTGGGTTCAGAATAATTTCTTGCATCATCTCGAAAAAAGCCTGTATACAAGCAAGGCTGCCACTACTCGCAGCAGGAGCCAGGAGGCGCTCTCTGCTGAAAAATATTTACACGGCACAGCGACTGCACGAGGCGTACAGAAAACGGAATTACAAAAAAAAAAGTGGTGGGGGAGGAAGGAGGGTAGCAGCAGTCCCCCACCGAGATCTAGATTTCCTAGGCGCACACGGGAAGGCCACACGGAGCTACTGGACGCGTAGCCGGGGCGATCGACGAGCGAGGGCGAATCTCTCTTCATCTGTCTTGTCTAAATCCAGGCGGTGAGGCCGTGGGGTGCCGGCGGCGGCGGCGGAGAGGCGGTGGCGGCGGGGAGGATGCGGGAGCGGCAGAGCGGGCAGGTGGCGTGGTCGTAGTCGATCCAGGTCTCGAGGCAGGCGCCGTGGAAGACGTGGCCGCAGGGGAGGCGGTGCACCACGGCCTCCGCCTCGAAGCGGACCAGGCACACGCGGCAGTCGGGCGTTGTGGCCGCGGCGGCGCCGGGGCCGCGTCTCCGGCCGAAGCGGGCGGGGCGGAAGCGGGCCCGGAACAGGTCCGCGAGGGTGGGGCCCGAGGGGGTGAGCAGGTCGGCGCCCTCGCCGTCGTCCAGCAGCGGGGGCGGCGCGGGGAGGCCGAAGAAGACGAGGGCCGCGCGGAGGAGGCCCGCGAGCGCGGCGACGGAGACGACGGCGTGGTAGAGCAGGTAGATCAGCAGGCTCTCCTTGGGCGCCGGCATGCTGGAGATGCCCATCGGAGAATTGGGGATCGGCGGACGGACTCGTCGGCGATTTGGGATTTGTTTTGGGGGTGGTGGTGGGAGAGTAGAGTGGGGGAGGTGGTGCGGGCGCATTTATAAGCGGATGGGGATGGTGGTGTCAGCTCTGTCTATCTTGTTCGGGTGGTGCGTGTACCGCGACCCGTGTTCGGGGCCGCTCGAGCGATCCCAGCCGTCGGATCCGGCAAAGGAAGGGGACACCCCACATGCGCGGCGGTTCATCCTCATCGTGGGTGCCCAATAATTCCGGCCGTGGCGTCCAATAATGCGTGCAGGGGTTGTGAGGCAGCCCGCCGCCGAGGTACCAATTATTTTGGCCGATCCATCCAAACTGGTGGATCCATTTAGTACATGCAAATGGATTAGAAAAAAGTTTGTTTTAAAGGCGTGATTATTTCTCAATCGACTGATAATTAACTTCGTTTGAGGATTATAAAAAACATTAAAGGTGCTGCTATTTCTCAGTCGACTGAAAACAAAATAATCTCATCAATTTTTGGTTACACGTCATGTTGCAACTCATAACTAACCCGAATCACCATGCAAATCAAATGGTAAGACTTAACCGAGGTCACATTGAACCCCTGAAGTCGCAATCCCCACTAGTTAACAATCTAATTCTGATCAAAAGTAAACATTAGATTTGTCTTTTAAAATATAAAAATAATGACTAAATTGGTACTCTCGCATTCTCACTTTGGCCCCTCAACGAGAACCGCTTCGTTCCCGCACAGGCTATGGAGCTACTGCATACATAAGGCTCATGGATGTGCTAAGCATCATATCCGTCAAGCTGCCCTCTTCCTCCTTCTCTGGCGGCAAGGAAAGAGGATGAAGTCGTGGTGCGAAGGTTGATGATGCTTGGAGGCAGCGGGACCGGCGAAGCTCTTCTTGCGGAAGCTACCAAGCGACGGCGAGGCATGCTGCCGCCATTCTTGGCCGATGGGGCCGCTCAGCACCTCAGGAGGTCTTCCTCCGACTTATTTTCTTCATCCAAGTAGTGAGGATCTCTGCCTGTAGCATGGCGCTTCAACATCGACTCCAGATCAAGTGGGCCATCTCGTTCCCAGATGGAGCTAGTGGCCACTGATGTGGGCCAACAATGGTGTTAGTGGAGAAGGACTCGATCGCGTTCCCGATTTTCGTGCGAGGTTCTTTTTTTGCAATTTTGAAAGGCTCCGATGTATTTTTTTTCTTTTTGCTCTGGGTCATGTATTTATCTTTTGCCTCTCCCCATTCAAGCAAAGTAGAAATTTAGATCCAAAAATAGGAATTTTTTCGTCGAATTATCATTACCAACTACTTTCTTTGTTTCTAAATAAGGGTCTCCGTTTTGCGTAAATGCATCCTTATGTATAACACGTTTTAGTTAAGGAATTGCTAGTTCTCAGCTCTCTGGAAATTAATTTCGTGCTCAGTTATGTCTTACACCATTCGATTTGCATCGTTTTTTGTGCTAGTAATAAGTTGCAACATAAGTTGCAACTAATTTTTAATGACATCATCTGACTGAGAACGAATTTATTTCTCAGTCATCTGGTAAATAATCACACCCTTTAGTTAAAGTTCCAAACTAATTTTTGGACGTAGGGATCATTTGCAATGGAGAGGACAGTGGAGAGGGAATCCAGGGTCCGATTCCATTGTCACCGGACTTTGCACCAAGAATCAGTAGGCGCGATCGGCGATCGCTAATTGGCGGACAGATCGAATCAAAGCAGGGGTGAGCGTACGTACGTGAGCAGGGCTCGCCCGGTGACGGGCCTGGCAACTTGCGACTTACTCGGACGGCATTAGCGCAACTTGGCTCAAAACAATGTCATTCTCCTGGCCGTCCCATTCCGTAGGATTATCTCGCCGGGTTGCCGTGCCTGCACGACTGCCGGCGCGCGCGGCCGTTTGAATCGATCCCGGTCCGGCCGTCGCCGTCGCGCGGTGCCAAATTGGAAGCGCCCCTCCTCCCCTGCTAGGCTGGTACTGTACGTGCGTCCGTTCGCCGTCGACGGAGTTACGGCTGCGACCGGTCTACGCCCGATCGGGACCGGGACGCGGGACGGCGACAGGCGCTCGTTCCGAGCACCGCCGCCCACCCGTGCACAACCGGAGACGCCCTGGCCAGGTCGCGCTCCACGATGCCGCGGCGGACGGGCCAGTGACTAGTAGCAGTACCAGCACTGTAAATCCGTTTGCTTGCCGTAGGCAAAGTATCGGCGAAATGTAATGCTGGGTTACGTTACCTTGCACCGGCCAGTGATGATTCGTCGCCAAGCAACTGAGATTGGCAGTTGCAGATGCAATTAGCTACTAGCTAAGCTAACCAGGCTACTTGGGGGTTGCGCGCGTCTGAACTTGACCACCAACGGCCTGTTGACTTGGGCCGTTGGGCGGCTAGCCAGGCGAATTTTCAAGTGCCTCGTTGCTCTGCCGGTTCATATAGTAAGCTGCTTCCCCCTGAAATGTAACCGACCAAGAAAATCCCGTTCACACGCACGCAGCGTTGTCCTTTTATTATAGTCGAGATCGGCCGATATCTACGTCTCCCACCGATTCCTCCTAATTTACACAAGTAAATGTTTTCTACTAGTACCACCGTTTTAATGTACAGTGTAATATGATCCCTTTGTCCATGAATATAGGATGAGTTTTAGTGGAAAGTGTCTTTGACACATGGGCACCAATGCTTTCCTCCATTTCAGATTTTTGAAATTTTTAAAATCTCACACTTCTAAGTCTCAAAAACTATAACATCAAATATATAGGTAGATATATATAGGTGGGGTGTATACAAAAAAGATCCATTAAAAATACTTTGTATTTTGAATAATATAAAAAATACAAATTTCTAACATAAATGGTAGTAAAATAGTATTACAATAGTATATCCCTTTGTCAGAAATTTGTTTTCTTTTATTTCCCAAATTTTAAAGTATTTTTTACCGAGACTTTTTTTATATTCATGTCTCATGAACATGTATATATCTACATATTTAACACCATAATTTTTGAAAACATAAAAGTGTGAGGTTTTGAAATTTTCAAAAAGCTGAAAATGGAGAGAGCACTGGTGCCCATATGCACCAAATTTCTGTCCAAGTTTTAGACATTTCAAAATAAACTAGATACACACCACAATGAGTGAATCAACACACTAGAAGTAGATTAAATATACATATTGCACTACTAGAAATCCCCTTATTGTCCATGAATCTACTAAAAGCTAAAACATCTTATATTAGTGAGCGAAGCGAGTATTATCTAGATTTGTATGCCTCCACCGCTAAAACACGTTTAGACACATACAAATTTTGTTACACTTGTTTTAAATAGGGTGATCAGTAGTGGTTCTTAGCCTATTGTCTAAATTTAATTCTCTTAAATTTCTAATTGGCTAGTACATTTTGTTGAACACTTTTGGTTTGGCTACAAACACAACTACAACAAATACTATTCCCAAGACCGGATGGACACTATCATTGCGGTTACAATAGCAACTAAGACCACAATTGCACCAAATGCATATCGAAAACAAATTCCTCTTTCTATGACATATGCCTTTTTATTCTCCTCAACGTTTTTTCGTTTGCCTTGTTCTTATAGTAATCATCAAGGTCGGCGATGTGTAACTCTGACTGTATCTTTTTGTCTTATATTTTCTTCTTAGCTTCCTCAATTGTCTGCATGGACTCCTCCATCTTCCGCATCTTCTCATGAGCTATCTCGAGCTCATCTTCCAACCACATCTTTTGGTCCATTGTGAACTTTAAATCTTCTAAGGTACCAAGCTTTCCCTCTTCACAATGCTTCAACAAAGATTGCTAACCACAGGCACTACATGCCTCACACGTTGTATCCTATGGTTTAGAAAAATCAAATCAGAATTGGTTCAATTTGGAAAAATCCCAATTCGCTAAACCCTAGGTAATTACCGCATCAGAATCGTGGGTGGGGTCGGTGGTGAATCCGGCGGCGGTGCTATCCACGCTCACGGAGCACATCAACATGGAGGCAGTTGGTGGACCAAGATCACACTCCTACCATCCTAGTCGGCTGCACACCAAGCTCGCCATGACCGAAAAGTACGTTGGTTGGGATTTCACCGATTTCCCTCTCGATTCCTGTGACGGTAGCTCCCGTGTGACCAAATTACGGCATCTCCATCAACCACATGCTCCGTTTTAAAGAAAATTGAGCTTGTCGCAGCTCCAGTTTGCACCAAACCTGAGAAATCGATGTGGGGGCTGCGCCGAAGCAACCGGTCGAGTTCTGCGATGGTGGGCGAATCCGAGTGGGACGGGAGGGCAGCGGAGGCTGCATGTTGTTGCCAAATGCTTTTGGTGGTCGGCGGTGGTGTCGCCGTCGGCGTAGACGGGTGAAAGAGTGAGAACGTCGACGCAGGTGTGGGAGAGCCAAAGTTTTACTCTACGTGATCGATGTTGGGCATACTTTCTCCTCCGCGCGGCTGACTACTATAATTTTTACTCCTCTAAACTTTTTAGAGAATGTGGTTTAAAGAAGTAAAACTGGAATTTTACTCTTCTAACCGATTGATTATAGGTGATCGCTTAGATATATTCTTATAGCATGATGATCTGACACCAAACCGTAGCCATTAGCAGACATGGCGGACACACCACTGAACTCCCAACCGTCTCCACCGAAAGAAACAGAGACAACGGCTTGGGTGGAAACCCTAGTAGCCGCCCCCATCTACCTCGTCCTCGCCATCTACGGCCGGAAATCGACGGGTCCCCGTCTCCTCTGCTTGCCACTCCAGCGGAGGGAGGAGGTGGTGACCTAGGACCTGCGCTCGAAGCTGTAAAAGGGTCTCTAAAGTTAGAGTTTGGTCAACCATCGTCCTTGTTACGGTGGCTATGGCAACGTTTTGCGGGACTGGAATAAGGTATACCCGTTTCCTCTTCCACCTCGTTGGCGGCGATTTCGCCGGTGACGTTGAGGAGGGCAAAAATTCATCCGGTTGCCGCTTCCATGGAGTGGTAGATCTCGTCCAGTCTACATGTGTGATAGGTTTGGTGTTGCATGTTTCGGATCAATTCAATGTTTCAATGACGACGACTTCGATTGTAGGGTGCTGGTCCTTAGGTGCGCATGCACGAAGACTTCTCGATTGTCATCAATAATGTCAGACCGGTTATGGTAAGGTAGCGACGACAACAACGCATTGACGACTCACTCTGGCGGCAATATTGGTTGTTTTATGGTCCAAGAATCTCGGTGTAATTTTCATTATGTTGGGGTGCTTTATACTTCGGGTGTGACTATTTCTCAGTCGACCGAGAACTAGCTTCGTTCCGTCATCAAATCTCATTTGCAACTTATATTGCAGCTGATAACTAGCACAAATCACGAAGTAAATGAAATAATATAGGATTTAACTTCTCAGCTAGAACTAGTGAATCCCTTGTAGTGAACCCATTTTTGTTAGGCCGCGGGAAGCAGCAGATTTGACACGAAAGTGCAAGGAGGCTATGGACGCATTGCTCGATCGTGCAACGAATGGTAGGCCAGTCGCAAGAGTTCATGTGGCTGGAATGCGCCACAGGATTTTCCGCTGCCGAATTAAGGTTGTTGCTTGCGTTAAGCATCCGGGCGCAGGATTAGCACAACCCTCCTCCCGGATTCGGCGTCGATCCAACTGCACCGGCACATGTTCGAGCGACTGGCACCCACACATGTTCGGCGAGAGAGATCGGTCGTGCCAAGCAACCAGAGAGACGCCTAGCTATCATGGGAGCATGCAAGTTGATCAGTATAGTAATCGATCGCTAAAGCAAATTGCTGAATAGTATAGTGTGGTGGCCTGGATACTTGAATTAGAATAGGGTTTCGCTGCTTCTAGCTACTAAATGACTCGGATAAGCGAAGATTTCGGTGGAGATTTGGCGCGTGTGGCGCGACTAGTCAATAGTGCTTGTATATATGGGGATGTGGTCGCCGGCGATCCACGTCCGGAACCCCGTGGATGGATCCAGGCCGCCACCCTTTCTGCCAACTTGTTTGGTCTAGTAGCTGTGCTCGCTCCCTCGTCGTGGACGCAAGCCGCTCGTTGTTTTTCTTCTTGCGTCCTGTTTTCGTGTGGCTTCAGCGTTGGCTAGGGGTAATCTCAACTTTACATTACTAGATTAAGCAGCGACGATTCCCCGCCTTTCATTCTCTCCTCCATTTTGTGTGTGTGGTTGTGGTTGTGGTTGTGGTTGCAGAGAGCCAGTGCAGATGTGCAGCCGGAACTTTCTTCTGGACCTCATGTATATTAGGTAGAAGATACGGTCGACCCTGCACTTCCACCGATTTGGTGGTATTAGGGCAATCTCCGAGCGATCTGACATATTTCAGACATAATTTGTATCTATTTATACTCGGACCGCGTATCTTTTTAATATTAGTTTTTATTTGTAGAAAGTAATTTACATATATAGTGTCTTAAAAAACTAGAACCCTAACTAGGGGTGTGCCATGGACGCCTACTCATTCTCGTCGGTGTCAACGAGGTCCATTAACGGGGCGCAAAAAACCGAACCGACACCGCCGCACCCATATATACGACGAAGCATGGGCTCAAGGAGAAGCGCGCGGACACCTGCGCTGAAAATTGTCACTTTGTGTTCGTTTGGTTGGGTCGAAAGAGATGTCCTTCGTATATATGTTTCGCTTGTTTGACGCTTCCACACTCGACTATATATATGCCGTAGTGCTTGCGAGATTCCACGCTAACAATAGTTTTGTATTTATAAAATTTGGAGTTCAAAGAGATTGAACTTGATGTCATGGCGTGATAATATGTGAGTAACTTATCTTTCAGCTAATCTATATATATTCCATGGCAGAACCAAGTACATTGAAACTGCATTTCATTTTGTAAGAGAAAAAGTAGCAAGTAAACACAGCTGAAGATTCAATTTCATTCCTTCCAAAGATCAGGTGACAGATGAATTCACCAAGGCTCTACTAGCTCGGAAACTTGAGGAGTTTAGGCACGGTCTCAATCTAAAAAGAGGTTGTTTTTTAGGAGGCCGGGGTGTTAGTGTACCAATTATGTTGTCGCCCGCTTGTCACGTTGATATGTTAGAGATAGAACTAAGAGGTTGTTAATTAGTCTAGATCCCCTGATTTCCTCCTCTTTGTCGGTGTAACAACCTCCCTCCATGTACTTAGCTGATGCTGACAGACATATATGAACAGGCAACCGATGGGAGTCCAACCATCGTTAACACAAAACTTGACAGGTTGTATTTTGTCTCAACTTTTTTTAAACATATAGATATATGTATAAGTAAAATATATGATCTCCGTCCATAGTATTTCGTTCTTTGAAAATTATACGTGCGTCTCGAACGCTCCATGCTGACGCTTCCATAACCGATTGTATATTTACAAGTAGCTTGCTGCAAGATTCCACGGTCGTAATTTTATATCTGTACAACTTCCGTGGTGCGTGATGATAGTTGGGTTCAGTTCAGACCTTGAGCAGAGCTTCAGATAACTCCCGTAGTCCCGTGGCCTGGATCAAGATGGTGACCCGCACCGCATGGTTAAACCCTGTAGGCCCCCGTCCGTCGCGAGGCCGGCGGCCGTGCGCGCAAAGCAACCGCGTTCTTCTTCACCGCACCGACGAGAGAGAGACCGTCCGCGCCCGGGCCGGGGTCGCCGCTGACGCCCGCGCGCCCGTCGCCGTCGCTGCTTTCCGGCGCCGTCCGAGCGCTGCGGTGCACACAGCGAGGGGGTCACGTGGCTTGCCTTTCTGGGCGAGAGCGAGGCGCGCGAGAGCAACGTGGCGCTGTCCCGAAGCGGCTAGGGGGAGAGGAGCATGCACCATTGCACCGCCCGCTCGATCGCGCCAAACGCGGTGGGGCCGGCCACGCCGCTTGACGCCGATGCTGCCGGGTGGGACAACGCGTGTGTGCCTGCTTGTCCGAGCTGTCGACGAGCGCCCCGTCACGCTCCAGCGCAGGTGGGACGTGCGTGCGTGGCCTTGACTGCACGTCCCGTCGCCGATGTTGAACTGCTGTGACAAGTGTTCGCCGCCGGGCTCTCAAGTGAACGGCTCTTGCCGGAGTCCGGCTAGGGACGGCACTACGACACACCCAGGCTCCCGTCACCCATACCCTACAACCGGGTACAAGCTTGTCTATTCCATCAACGGTTATAACACATTCTCATAAACACAAACACTTGATCATAAACAACAACACATCAGGATCTGATAACGTAAAGATGATATGAACGGTAACAATCATGTGACACGAGGTGAAGCGATCCTGAATAGGGTATAATATTCATCCTCACTAACCAAGCAACAGTTATGTAAAGCGTGAGGTTCATTCAAGCAATGTGAATATGTAATTAGGAGGAAAATTAAGTACTTTAGAATATTATGGGAACCCACATGCCAAATTTTGACGGGTAGATGGGCATGCCGGTATGGGTTCTGTGATCACATACCCGTACATGCTCTACCTGATGTGTAAGATACTTTTTTATTTACAAACCTATGGGTTTTTTTGTCCCATATCCGTACGCCTATTGGGATTTTTACCTGGTGAGTACGCGGGTCGTGGGTACTGTTATCACCAGAATTTGACCGGATCAGAGGTGGGCCGCGATTGAAGATGGGCTTGAATATACATGGAAGAAATACATGAATCGGCCTTGCATACAAAGTTTGGGCTAGTTTGCCCGTGTATCTATAACATAGTAGGATACGTGTCGTTTAGATAGAGTTTGGCTTGTGCCCGGTTGGGATTATTCCCACGTTAGAAAGTCTACGGACTATAAATATGTATCTAGGGTTTATGAAATAAACAACAATCACGTTCACCACAAACCAATCTAGGCGCATCGCCAACTCCCTTGTCTCGAGGGTTTCTTCCGGGTAAGCATCATGCTTGCCTAGATCGCATCTTGCGATCTAGGCGTACACGTTTATTCGTTGGTCATGCGTTGCTCGTCGTTGAAGCCTTTTTGATGGCGAGCAACGTAGTTATCATAGATGTGTTAGGGTTAGCATTGTTCATCGTATCATATCGTCGTCGTCGTGCAACCCTTAGACGTCTAGCCGTCCTTACACCTATCTTAGGTGTAAGGGCAGCACCCCGCTTGATCATTATTTAGTAGATCCGATCCGTTATGATTGCTCCTTGTTCTTCAAGGATTAGTTTAATATCTCGCATAGTTAGGCCTTACAAACGGGTTGAAGGATCCAGGTGGCGCGTAGGGTGTAGTTTGCTAGCCCTAGACAGGATGTTCCGAGGATCAACTTCGTGTTGGTTTTTAGGCCTTGTCTAGGGTCGGTTTACGATCACCGTGCGTGGCCGCCAGGCTCAATCACGAGTAGGATCTTCCGATTATGCGGTGAAAACCCTAAATCGTAGTAGGTCGTTTTAGCTTTATTTTGATCAAGCAGGATGATACGTCTCCGACGTATCGATAATTTATTATGTTCCATGCCACATTATTGATGATATCTACATGTTTTGTACACATTATATGTCATATTTATGCGTTTTCCGGAACTAACCTATTGACGAGATGCCGAAGGGCCAGTTCTCGTTTTCTGCTGTTTTTGGTTTCGAAATCCTAGTAACGAAATATTCTCGGAATTGGACGAAATCAAAACCCGAGTCCTATTTTGCCACGAAGCTTCCGGAAGACCGAAGAGGAGTCGAAGTGGGGCCACGAGGGGCCGCCACCATAGGGCGGCGCGGCCCAGGTCTTGGCCGCGCCGACCTGTGGTGTGGGGCCCTCGTGTGGCCCCCCACGTTGCCCTTCCGCCTACTTAAAGCCTCCGTCGCGAAACCCCTGATGCGAAAAACCACGATACGGAAAACCTTCCAGAGCCGCCGCCATCGCGAAGCCAAGATCTGGGGGACAGGAGTCTCTGTTCCGGCACGCCGCCGGGACGGGGAGTGCCCCGGAAGGCTCCTCCATCGACACCACCGCCATCTCCATCAACGCTGCTTGTCTCCCATGAGGAGGGAGTAGTTCTCCATCGAGGCTCGGGGCTGTACCGGTAGCTATGTGGTTCATCTCTCTCCTATGTACTTCAATACAATAATCTCATGAGCTGCCTTACATGATTGAGATTCATATGATGATGCTTGTAATCTAGATGTCATTATGCTAGTCAAGTGAGTTTTACTTATGTGATCTCCGGAGACTCCTTGTCCCACGTGTGTAAAGGTGACGAGTGTGTGCACCGTGTGGGTCTCTTAGGCTATATTTCACAGAATACTTATTCACTGTTATGAATGGTGTAGTGAAGTGCTTATTTCTATCTCTTTATGATTGCAATGTGTTTTGTATCACAATTTATCTATGTGCTACTCTAGTGATGTTATTAAAGTAGTTTTATTCCTCCTGCACGGTGTAATGGTGACAGTGTGTGCATCCGTGTTAGTACTTGGCGTAGGCTATGATTATGATCTCTTGTAGATTATGAAGTTAACTATTGCTATGATAGTATTGATGTGATCTATTCCTCCTACATAGTGTCAAGGTGACGAGTGTGCATGTCTGTGTTAGTACTTGGTTTAGTCGTGTTGATCTTTCATGCACTCTAAGGTTATTTAAATATGAACATTGAATTGTGGAGCTTGTTAACTCCGGCATTGAGGGTTCGTGTAATCCTACGCAATGTGTTCATCATCCAACAAGAGAGTGTAGAGTATGCATTTATCTATTCACGTTATGTGATCAATGTTGAGAGTGTCCACTAGTGAAAGTCTATTCCCTAGGCCTTGTTCCTAAATATCGCTATCGCTGCTTGTTTCTTGTTTTACTGCGTTACTACTGCTATCATATTACCACCATCAACCACACGCCGAGCAAGCTATTTTCACGGCGCCGTTACTACTCGCTCATATTCATTCATACCACCTGTATTTCACTATCTCTTCGCCGAACTAGTGCACCTATTAGGTGTGTTGGGGACACAAGAGACTTCTTGCTTTGTGGTTGCGGGGTTGCATGAGAGGGATATCTTTGACCTCTTCCTCCCCGAGATCGATAAACCTTGGGTGATCCACTTAAGGGAAACTTGCTGCTGTTCTACAAACCTCTGCTCTTGGAGGCCCAACACTGTCTACAAGAATAGAAGCTCCCGTAGACATCAAGCACTTTTCTGGCGCCGTTGCCGGCGAGGAAAGGTAAAAGGTACTCACACTCCGGATCTCGGCTACTAAGCTATTTGCGCCGTTGTAAGTACTCAAAGCTATTTCCTTTAGATCCTGCAATTGCATCTTTTTGTTTCTTGTTTACACTAGTTTGGCATAATGGACAACAATGAGCTTCTTATTCTATTTCCTGATTTAAGACATGGATGGTTTGATGCGAAAATTAAAAAACCCATGGAACATATTAGCATGAACACTTTGAATACCATTGTTGCTAATGATATGGAAAATTCTAAGCTTGGGGAAGCTGGCTTTGATGAGCATGATATTTTTAGTCCCCCAAGCAATGAGGAGAAAATTTTCTTTGATGATACTTTGCCTCCTATTTATGATGATTATAATGATAGTGGTCTTTTGGTGCCACCTACTATGGAGAGTAAATTTTGTTGTGATTATACTATGCCTCCTACACTTGATGAGAATAATAATGATAGCTACTTTGTTGAATTTGCTCCCACTATTACTAATAAAATTGATTATGCCTATGTGGAGAGTAATAATTTTATGCATGAGACTCATGATAAGAATGCTTTATGTGATAGTTATATTGTTGAGTTTGCTCATGTTGCTACCGAAAGTTATTATGAGAGAGGAAAATATGGTTGTAGAAATTTTCATGTTACTAAAATGCCTCTCTATGTGCTGAAATTTTTGAAGCTACACTTGTTCTATCTTCC